>NW_019211458.1:33834769-34287768 GCF_002443255.2 Varroa destructor | reverse complement strand
TATATATATATATATATTATATTTAAATCAACTACAGATCGCAGCCAAACATCAATCCAATATTTTACAAAACTCGACCATTCATTCGCTCTGTCGTACCTTTCTGTTAATAATGATGTTCTACAGGTATCTATAATTTTTTAATCGCTTTAAGAAACTTCGCCTGCGATTCCGGTCGTAGCTATGCTTGCCCAAAATCTTGTGCTCTCTTTAAGTGCCTATTTAGGACTTTTAATTATCCTTTAGTAAAATAATAATAAAAATGTGAACCTAATATGAAATGTTTTAGAGCTTGAAAAGTAGGATGTGTCCGATGTGGGTATCCATTTTAGTGTTACTCAAACAATTTGTTCATTTTTAGTAATTATTATGCTAAACTGTAATTATATAATTATATAGAGTTTCCTTAATGTTTTTGGGAGGGTCGAAACAGTGGGGGGCAAGAAGACGTGGGAAATCCTCTTGTTACCTCTCCAGCCTCCATAGGAAAAGCAGTATGTGGCGAAGATTGGTGAGGTTGCTCTCCGTGTTGTGCTTTTCAAGAATTCATAGAGTAATTCCATTATAGTTAGCTGTAGCGCTTTCTCGCGCCTGTTGTGACAGGGATGGGCCAGCGAATAAAGGATACTTCATTAATAATTCATTGTCATGCGGCGTGTACCTTTCTTTTCGAGGAGCAAAAAGGAAAGCGGGACGGAGTGCCCGTAGGTTTGGGTCGTGGTGAACAACTCAGCTTCGCGTAAAGGAGCAGCCAAGAGTCCGCCAAGGACCGACCGATAAAAGGCTCAGTCTCTCCCAAGAGGACTGATTGTCCTTCGCGTTTCGTACCGACGTGGCTGCTGGGTATCATTATGCCAACTTTTGCTACCACAAAATAAAATGCGTATACCGTATAGTTGCTTGGCACTATGAGCATGGACTATTGAGAGAGTACACGCGCCAATGTTGGGTTCATGAAGGAACGAAATGGGGGCCAATCCCGTAGTCAGCTATACTAGCAAAAGCATGCCGCTATGAAACGGAAACTTTCATAACAGCCGTTCTGAACTGAAGTCTAGTAGTCCACTTCGAAATCCTCGAGGCTTGATTGCGGCACTTAGTGCACGAAAATGGCGTTCTTATATGTTAAAAGAAAAACCTCCGAATTATATTATATAGATTGCATAACGTAACATAGATCTGGCATCGTTAGAACGGATCAACCTAAGGTTACTTGATTTGATGAAATTAGTAGCATATTTGAGAATTGGGTGGAATTACGATGGTTGACTCAAAGGCTTTTGACTAGACTTTTCACTAGAGTATCTCCGTTGGCCTTAATACATCTTTTCTCAGACTTCACGGCTTATCAAAGTGACTATTTGTTTTAAATCGCTTGATCGCGCCGCACTTCTTAGCGTAGTTTTTTTTTTTTTTATTACATGAATGACCCTTCGTTCATAGGACTGTATTAGATTACACCCGAGTTCCTGTCATGTATGGCTTAAACTGTCTATTTTCAGCTGTAGATTTTCCGCGGGGCCAAAAAGCTTACGCATTTATTTCACGGTTCATATGTGACACCATTCGCACTCTTCGAGTGTACTTCACTACACCGAGTAGTATGCTCTCACGCCATGGGTGCATTCCTTCCGTCTTTGAATAAAAATATATGTTACAATTTATCATATATGGGCCCACAACGTACCTGGTGATGACGCTTCAACCTACAAGATACTGGTCGTCCCGTCTTTCCAGTTACTAATTTTTTCGCTTAAAGCATTTAATGAAAGGAAAGCGCATTGTTGGGGGAAAGCGTAATACATTTTTGCGAAGCATTTATTTTTTTCCCTTAAAATGGTCGCTTCTAAAGAAATGACGCCGCGACCCTCTTTGAGCGTATATCTCGATGTGTATACTCAGCATCAGTTGTGTATGGGCGTTGCTCAACGTATAGCAGTGAAAGCGATGAGGGTAACAGAACAGGGCCTGCCAGCTCTTCTAGAGAAAGACAGAGAGCATGTCGATGATGGAATCAACAGAATTAAGCGTACGTTAGACATTGAAGAAGACGCTTATTTTTGAGACAATTTTTTTTCCCAGAGAATTTCTACGGCAAGTGGCAGCTAATAGAAAAGTTGAAAAGATCTTTTATGCAATACAGACAAAAGTAAATTGCTTATTTGCTACCCAAGTAGTATACCCCTCAGAATTACAAGCATTTGCATAAGCGCTCCACCGATATATTTATGCTGCATGTTGCTTGCAACATGCTGCACGTTAAGTCTCAACATGCAGCTTGCATGTTCAAACTTAACATAAACTCTACTTAGAACGGAAAATGTTTAACTGTAGAAGTGAAATCTATTTTGAAAACAAACGTTAGTTGAACGATCTAAATTCAGTGCCTCTAGTTAGGTCCAGTGCTAAACTGAGAATCTGTGGCAGTCGTTCCCTAATTTGCCTGTTTTACATAGAATTTTTTTAGAAAAACTAAAAGTGATTTGGGACTGGTAATCACTAGAGTATCACGACACCACAAACGCTGATATGACTAACGGTAAAAACCGTTTATTATCTCTTTGACATATCCTTCAAGATAATGTCTGTTTTTGGTCGCACTGGAAGAGGTTCATGTTAGGTCCTAATATGGCCTTTCAGATGAATTCATTTAGCTATAGACGTTGGGATAGACGAGTTAGCTATGTGTGAGTCCGGAAACAACGCGACGAATGATTTTTCCAGTGTGGGACTAGTTCGGCGAGAGAACTCCATCATAGCTTTACCGAACGTTGATTTTTTTGGTTCCTTTAATGTTCGACGACCAGTGTGCTTCTCAAGATTTGTTCTACAATTTCCCGAATGCTTATAGTTATTGTTCATTATTGTAGACCACTGAATTTTGAAGGTTGGACTTTAAGATGCAAAAGTAGCTTCAGAGATTATTGAAAATAACGTGCCGTTAGTACAGCCAAAGCGGCACCTTTTTTGAACATCATAGAACAAATATCGTTTTGTTCACTTGAACATACGTATCCGAATCTGGTGTCAGAGGTATCGTTTATTTTTCGAAGATTGTGTTTGACACAGTTCCTCTTTATTCCTAAGAGATTATTGTACTTAGAAGTCAAAAAGTTTCGCGTAAAAATAGTGTACCGTCATAAAATGCTTAACACTACCATTGAATGTTATTCTTATTACTTATTATTATACGTTAATTTTAGTAGTCTGGTGTCAACTACCGAAAATCAAAGTATACGATCACAAGGGCTTGATCCTTTGCAAATCTCGCATTCATATATTTCGTATAATTCCGTGAGTAACTTTCCCCGCTGGGTAACAACCGATTGTCTTTGAGCCTGAATTCTGTTTATTATGGCTAAAATTAAAACACGGTATTTGTAATATGTCATAGATGAAATTATGACACAGTGTTACTCGTTAAAATCCGTTAAAACTATAGTCGTGTTTGTGCAGTTCCTTCGAAGCCGCCTGCCACAGGTCTGGTCCAGGCGTAGAAATATAATCACGCCTGTACCCCATACTGTGGCCAAGGATCACCGGTTGCCTTCGCCTCCGGCCATCTTCAATATTACTCATACGGTTCCATCTAGCCCTGGACTATCCCTGTAATACTTTTTCCCTCGCGTTCTTCTTCGCCAGCGGTCATCATTGCCTCTGCCGCTGTTGTGATGACCGATCCATCCCTACCTTGACCCACCCGCAGGCCGCTTACCTCATGAGGGATCTTGTCCCTGTCGTCACGCCGTTACCACCGGAGCGTCATATGCGACCCGCCTGCCCATATGTGGCTAAGATGTGTGGCAATATATGCGATCTATTTGGGCGTTGTTGTTGAGCAAATACGCCCATAGATAATGCTCTAAATCTCGATAACCCCCTTCTATCTCTGGGCAGAATTGAGGCCGTCAGTCGTTTGTTTCTATTTACGTCTGAATACGGCTACCTTGTTCCGATCAAAATAGGTCGTTCTGCATTGGGCTCAGAGTATTTTTTGTTTCTGATAAAAAAAGGTCACGAGGTTACAAGTTGTGACGGTAACTAGGGGACGCTTCTTGCACTGTTCCCGTTCTCTCCTTAACGATCTTTCATTTCTGCGCTATTTTGAATATACTATTAACCGATATCTGCGTGATAATAGTCAGCAATCTATAAAGTTCTAACGTGCTTTTTAAATCTTGTCAGAAATTAACTCGTTTAACAGAAATTAACATACTGAACTAAAATAAGGTGATAAATTATAGGACATGTTACGAAATAAATATGTTGTCAAGTAGAGAAATGGCAAAAAGGGAAAGGTAAAATGATTGTTTAAGTCGAATACAAAGTAATGGAAATGTATTTAATGTGGTAAAATAACCAGTAGCACTAGACCGAAACTCTGACTGCGTAAATACATTAACGCCAGCAACCATCCAACAGTTCCTTAGGCCGTCTAGAGATGCCTGTCGAATTCAAAAAATCTCAAGCCTAGACGAACATCATGGATACTTAAAGAGACGTTTTTGAGCTTTAGCTCAATAAAACCGAATAATAGCTTGTTACCTACACACTTCGCTATTCAAAGAGCCGATTTTTTCCGATGTCAGCCCGTGAGTCGCCCCCATTCTTATGCCTTGATCAGGGCAAAGCCCATACGAAATGAAATTATTAACACTTCACTACTGATTAGAAATGGGTTATCCTTTTCGTGTACTATGCCGCAGACGTTGCAAGCAGGCCACGCTGGCCTATGTCGTTAGCATTGCACGGGTCACCTTAGCGATTGATATCTTCTCCTTTTCTTATCATAAGGAATTATTTATATGGATAGTCCTGATGAGTGCAGTCTTTTTTTGCCCTTTGTCGACCATGTACTAGCGTTGTCAACTATTTGGCGTTACCTAATCGTATTAAGAGCGGGTATCCATTACGGTGCTTTCGGGAGAAAAACTGATTGCGGGGCGAGTCGTAGACCTTATACGGCAGATAGTAAGCATGTAGATGTCAGGGAAATTCGCGCTGCGTCTTCTGTTCACGGTACAATTGTACAGCGCCGAGAAGCCTACTGGCAAGCGCTGCGTGTTCCTAAGGAGAGGACGCAAGAATAATGCAAAGCGTCTGCAAATTTGCATAGAAATTATGTTTGCTCAAAAAGTGAGAAAAATGCTGCGTCATTTCTGTTTCTCCACGAACATCGAAGAATCTAAGAATAGTTGTCTTTAAAATGATTTTTTAGAGACCTTCATACGTACTTGTATGGGCGCAAACATGATCCAGACCATTCCATTTTAGCCACCTATTGACACGAGTTAAACATAATTGCGAACTATCGTGTAACATAATTATAGGGTGGTTCAGCTCATACGAATGCAGTCACTCGGTTAATTAGTAAATTCTCTATATAAATTGTGAAAACTAATTATAACTATGCTATTTGAAGTTAAGCAATACACCCTACAATGGCTGAAGTGTCCGGCGGCGTTACAAAATATTTGCAAAATTTCATTCGGCCTATTTTATGGCAGTAGGTTCTATTACTGACTGTATATCAAAGCTGAACGAGACGGTACAGCTTCGTCGATAGTTGCAATTCGGCGGGTTTGAGGATGTGTCGTAGATTAACAATTAGAACAGGATTTGAGATGAACCAGCTGCCCGTTAGCGTTCTTATAGATGAACTGACCTTATCAGCTAAAATGCTCCAACTAAATGTAAATAGCGTACCCAAAACTGTACATATATGAGTATTCTATTTTCAACAACGACTTATTGGTTTGTATAGGTGTCGAAACATATACGTACTTCGCTTTCACACGGCGGTCTTGTTTGGTAGCAGAGTTCTTCAAGCTTCATTTTTGCCAAGCTTTATCATAACCCTCGGAGATAGTGAATGATTTGTAGGATATTGTCCCAAGTAATTATAACTCGAAATATTCAATTCATATACCGTTTCATTTCAAAGAGTAGAGAAGAGTTAGGTCAAAGTGGACATCGTGTTTCGTTTTTATCAGGATGGTTTGTACTTAGTCAAAATACCTCACAAGCTGCTCTCTATAAGGTACAACCTGAAGGTTGTACCTTATAAATATAAATAAATTCTAGAAAGTTAAATCTGTTGGTTTTTGGAAGTAAAATTTATCTCAGTACGAATCTTATCTACCTTGCATCTAGACATACTAAAGAGGAAGCTATTTTTTTTTATCTGGTTTCAAGGACGAAAATAAGATAGAAATTCATGTTAGTAAATTTATAAGCGCGTTTATAAAGTGGCATAACTGCACGAGTGGGAACACGTTCGCATTCTCCCTGTACTTGTCTCTTCAATTCTGCTAAAGATCGCCGTCGATAAATGTACTAACTAGGAACGTGCGTCCCTTGAGAAGGCTGTTCTCATTAAGGTGGCAAGGCGCAGAGTCAAATGTGGATACTCCTATTAAATCATTTTTTCTCAACCTGATCGGTAATTTAGAAGAAGCATTAGGATCTGGATGTGCTATAAGTAGAAAAAAGCTATAAGGCTTACATGAAAACATGTTATCTTTAAATGTTACTTACTCTCGTGAAGTAAATGATATTCGAATGCATAACCTCAAACGTGGTCATTGAGCTTAATTTTTGATCAATTTTTTTCAGTGAGAGGTATAACGTGAACATCTCCGTAGTCGTATTGTAGATAGTCTAGAGAGCCAGCTAGATCTGACGCGATCCCAGACTGGTTTCCGAAAAATTTCAAACGTCAGAAACAGTGTCAATTTAAACTCCACTTCCCCTTACCGCGTTTTCAACAATATTAAGTATTTTAATAACCTGACGAAAAAAAAACGAATGTTCATTCTTTGGCCTTTTTTGTCTCAATTTTCGTTTGTTTTAGCCTTCTGTCTCAAGGCAACAAGTTCGATTAACTTATTACACATATATGTATAAGTGATTAATTTGTATTGTGAGCACATCTAGAAGCTGCTCATCGGTATATAACCATACGCCTTGAACATTCAAACGAGAAGAAGCCAAGCAGATTTGTTAACTAGATCCAACAAACAGGAATGTTATCAGTGGTATATTTATACGAAAATGTTTGTGCTGCAATCCTAAGCGTCGTTAAATTAAAATATTGTGACGATAGTAAGTTCTCCGGCACTTTGGTTTGCAGAGTACTAAAGGGCCACAAGCTTTCGCTCACGGCGCACGTGGTTGGTGCCGGTATACAAGCATGAATATTCATCTGACTCGGTCCAGCGTTGCCTTGAGCAAATCAGAAGTGTGATGTATCCTTTGCTCCTTCTGATCTTCTCACATCTGCGCGGATTCCCTTACACATGTGGTCGGCATCCGCCAAACGGGCAAAGCAGGTAAGTGGGAAATGCAGGACGCCCACAGAGTAGCGAGGTACGGTGAAAAGAGGAGGCAAGCATGTATGCCTAGGTAAAAAGGGCTGGGGTAGTGGTGGCTGTGCCGATGTCGTTGTCCTTCTATAGTTCCGTTCATTCGCATCATCAAGAAATGTCTCCGTGTGCCAGCCACCCGAGCAAGCGTTAGACCGGCCGAAAGGGGGGCTGTAAAAAGATCTCGTCGAACCCTTGTGCCCCAGACAAGGGCGAGGGGCAGAGAAACAAGCCACTTCATGAATAAAATATTAATGCAAGTCAAAAATTAAACACATCTCAAGGGTATGGTGCTTGTAGTGGTGTCATTTGTGATGGTCTGTTAAGGCAGGGCGCAGTAGTAGAATTAGCCATAGCGCCAGCAATGGGAAAGACCATGATGTAAACGAGGAAATAAGCGGGGCCTAGGCAAAGGAGAAGTGTTGATGACGATGGTAGCTATCATAGCCACTGTTTGATAGCCCCTGCCTTAGTTACCGCGGCTAAGCGAACAAGCTGGTAACAATCTCCGTAGAAAAAGAGAGAAAAATTTCTGAAGTCGTGCTTTTGAAGGCGTCGTGGCTGCAATCGTTCGTCCTCGTAGCTCCTGGTTCGACGAGAACCTGAATTCAGGTGACAAAATAGGTCGGACCGGAGCAACGCTTAATCATAGTTTCGGACTCGAAACTCGAACTATTCATTTTTTGGTGGTAACAGATGCCACGTTTATTGATTTCTTCAGGCAGATAACTAACTGCCTGAGATAGTGTGATACCTGTTCCGAATGACATACAAACAAATACAGGTGTTTTATATGCCTGTGTGGCCTTGCCGACAAGATGCCCATCTATGCGATTTATCGATCGTTTGCCGCTTTCGTGTTAACTTATCCGATCTTAACTGTACGGCGGAAATCGCTTTGTTCTTTTATTGTAGATTTAATTCAACAGTCAATAGTTGCTCATTTTTTTTTTTACAATTTAGCAAATTATTATGTCTGAATCGTTTTTTTGTCCTGTACTGTAAATCTGCACCAGTTGCGGACCAAAACTAAACATACTATTCAGTGAAGGAAAATGCAAATGTCCGGAAAGTCAGTATGCCAATTGTGTCATAAAATCAGGTACCGGTTATGTAAAATGCACACTTTTTATATTGTACAGCTTTAGATGACCTTCGATATCTTAATATATTATATAGTAAATAGCTTTCCTATCGTTTTTGTTTTCTGTCGTTGTTTGTCGTCCTGCGTTCGAAAAAACGTTTCATTACGAGACACACCGTGTGCATTACTTTGACCTATTTAGTTAGATCGTTTGGAACTAGCGGGGCGAGTATATTGCAAACCATAATATCTTACTGCCGACTATGCTGGTAGCGTTTACGCTTGTTAGTGCCGTGATGGCTAGTATATAAGAGCATATGAAGAAGAGGAGCTTTCGACATACATAGATACGCCTACTTCATATTATCACCGCTGCATCCAGCTTTACATTGGCCCCCGGAGACAGCTTGGAGGGGGAAAAGGATCTGATATATTCGTCTCGCCATTTATTTCTATGGATGATTACCTGACGCATGTTCGACTGCTTATTATGGTGTTCGTCACGTAAAGTTAGAAGCCCAAAAACAAATTAATTACTTTAGCAAGATTTGACTTTGGCTGGGGCTTGGCGGCATCGGATACAGGGACATGCTTATGTTCGCAGGGATGTGACCATCGCTGTTGAACTTGATCGATACGCTCGATAGACAATGATCCATGATCACAATTCGATTAGGATTAGGTACAAATATATATTTAAATAAAAACATAGTTAACGCGTTTCAATATGGGCCTACAGAACAAAGTTTTAATGCTAGCGTGCGATTCGACAGTAGGACATCAATAATTTTCCAATCGGTACAACACGTTCGTTTTTTTTTGTGTTCGACAAACAGGCCTATGTTCACATTTGCAATACAGATCGAATATGCCAACGAATCTAAATTACTTTAACTATTGTCTATTACATATGGAAAACTGTTGTAGATGTATGTGGATAATACGAACATGGCGCAAAGGCACTTTGGTGGACTAACGAAAACCGAAGTGCTGCCTCCTCGTGGTCAGTTCAAAGGAAAAGCAAGTCGTGCGCAGGTCAACAAAAAGCTAGCAATCCAACCAAAGCCACTACCGCCCCATTTTTCATGTTGGCTTTTCCATACTGGGTCTATATTACAAAGTGGATTACTCATACACATCATGTTTTATGTGTTGCTATAAGGTATTTTGACTGGCCAAGAAAAATGGTAAAACTAAGTAGCTAAGCTATGGAGTTTTCGCGAAAATGCCATTTACGCATGGCCATACAGTATTTAAACAATGCTTAGACATCTAAAGTAACAATCGAAATTTAGATTTCGTCGACTTATAGTTTCTAAAACATTACTAATGTTTTTTTTAAGATGCTAAATCTTAAGATTATCTCATAGCATAATAATTTTACTAGGATAATAATTCGAATGGTCTAATAGTTCAAGTGTTCTCCTGTCAGAATTTTGACAGAGATACCTTAAAAAGAAGTATATATAGTCTCCTAGGCAAGCCCCTCTTCAGAGCACACCATTCTCACTAACTGGTAAACCGTTAACTAGAAAACGTGACGATACGATAGCAATTACCTAACACAGTATCACTAAGTTAGTCTGATGAGGAGAATCGTTCTCATAGAGCTGGCATTGGGGTAATAATACCTCCAAGCCTGTAATTACTACGATTAGGTCAAGCACTTTTGGATAATGGCCGAGCTGTTGACTGCAGGGCACAGGAACGAAAGAAAAATAGCAGTTGCTAAACAATCGGTCGATCTATAATATGGAAATATTTATGTACTATTCGCCTTCCTTTAAACCGCACAAGGTTCCTTAGGATTATCGTGTTCAATCCCACAAATATAAGTAGTAGTTTCACTTGTTCCAAAATATAGCTTTTAAACTCCAGGAAAACAGCTGGACAGACTTAGAAAGCGTACAAGGGATATGGCTATTATATATTAGTGTTATTTACGTAACTTAGGACGTAATAAAAATGTAATATTGACCCTTTTAAAATAACATATTTGCATCGAGGAATTGAACTTCACACAAAGCTTCTCCGAGTGAGTAAACCGGCTGTCGATTTTCGCCGATGTAAGTAAGTAGATTTATAACATGTCTGCGGGCAGATCCTTTATACGTCTTTACTAGAATGCGTATGCTTTTAATAGAAATTAAAAAAATAGGCAAAACATTACCATAGCATCAAAAACATTGTTCTGATAAACACACTACCATACCACCACGCTAGAAAGCTAAAACGTTATATCGGTACGATTTTGTAGTTTTATCTTGAATGCTAGGTTAAGCCGCGCTTTATTTAGGTACACGATGTTCCAATGTCTTGTTTATGACCCGAATACATTTCATCTGTAATTGAATTTATGTTTTGACCTGCCTGTATCGCATAGATCTTTGAGAAGTTAATAAATGTGTACGTATATAGATATTGTTAGAAAATTAATACATATATGTATGAAGATGAAAAGCAATCTTTATGCGCGGACATTTCCCTCGGGATTTATCGTTGTGTTCGTGGTCGGCCTGTTGTTGCGGACCAGTTCGAAGAAGCGCGTACATATAGTTGAAAGAGTTGTCAAAGATCTTCAGGCCTTTTACGACAGCAAGATGGATTTATCCAATGTGGCCACATTTCATCGTCACTATCACTAGCAGCTATTGTCTATTCCAACCTCAATATCCTCGGAACATCTACAACTTTCGACATGCGTCGCTTCACAGGCTTTAGAGAGGGCACAACGGACCCTGGCCCATTGCTCAGATAGATCCGCCATTTTGCCGAGCTCAGAATGTCATGAAAAGGACTTGACTAACACGTGGTACGAACATAGACCTGTTTCCTGCGACTGCATCGCAATGGGTTTCTCATTCGCTAAAAATATTATTTTTGTTAGGGAATATTTTTGAACCGCAAGGGCAGCGAATGAACCTGCGCATGTTCGCCAAGGTCCGTGCCTTCCTCCGCCTTACCCACCAACGAACCCCGGTCGGAGATCAGTGTAATCAATCAGGTGAGCGAAGACAGCACGTTTCCCTATTTCTTGTAGCGGCAGTACCAATTAGAGTATTTCAAGAGCAGTAACCAATCTATTGCTGTTTCAACACCTAAGACTACATCTGCTATTACAGCCGCCCGTCCCACCGACCCGCCAACTCGAACTGGTTCTGTCTTGGTATCACACATAGTTGTCTTTTTTCCATTCTGTATAAACTTGACTTCACCATTTTTTTTTGGATACCGGTGATATACTGCGACTCCTTTTCGTCTTTCCCTGGAAAAATTTCATCTCAGTTGAGATCTGGAAGGGGAAATCTACTACTACAGCAACGGTACCGTTGAACTTCTCTAAACGCGTAACAGATTCATATTACTGAAAGGTTTTGGACTCGATATGTAAGCTCTCTAACATTGTACGTAAATGGAAGACTATCGTGTCACGAGTCTTCCGTATTCCAATTAAATGCTCACAGATGGAATATAGAATAGGGTACTGAATGTATGGTAATATGGTTTTTATGGTGCCTACATAGCACCCACAATTACATATTTGATTTTTGCAAAACAACAACAAGAAGACAAATAACCCAAGTGAAGCGTACGACCTAGTAAAGTTTGCTTAAACTATAGGTTGCATTCGTTGTTTGGATTAAGCCTTGCTTACGTGATTCAATGTTAATTGATATCGATTTACAAAGAAAGAAATCGTAAATTTTACGTTACATACATTGTGCTTACGACTTCTTCGAAGTCGTAAACATTTTGAAATATCATGAAATATGCTTAGGGTAACTAAGTGAACGAGCACTATTGTTTACCAGCCGTCTTCCTCTCCTGTGAACTATCGTTTTAATACAGTGACAAACCACGGCAAACAGGCAAGTGCTAAGACTAAATAATCACCCAAACGACCACACTAATATGTCTGCGCCATAAAACCGAACTTGCTAGCCGATGTCTAGCACGATCACTTGAAGATTACTACATCACCCTATATATGGCGTATCAAAACAAGGAAAAACCCTTATAAGGAAACAGATTTTGGGCCGGAGACGTTTTCGGACGAGGGCGTACCTCTCTATGGCTCTTACGCCAAATTACGCCACGACTCAAGCGTAGAATGAACGTCACGGAGATTAACAGAATGGAGGTCGTACTGCCGCGTTCCGCTAGAAGGATCATTGTCTTAGAGATGCGGTATCAGTTCCGACAAGTAAACGACATGGAGAGCGTTACCTACGCTGATGATCCTGCGTTAATTATAACAGCCTGCTCTGAGGAAGGGCTAGAAGGAAAGGAGAGCGAGGCCTTTACCGCCACGGTGGACTAGATGAAAGGCCATTGTCTTCAGGTACCACTAAAGAAAAGCGAGGCAATCTATCTTATGAGGGGAAAGAAGTTGCAAGAAATGCTCGAGAACTTGAGGGAAATTGCATACACATCAAGCGATAAGTAAAGGGCTTAGCATTGTTTTCAATACCGATCCGAAAGAAATAGCATGTGTCTAGTAGGTCGCAAAAAATGTCCTTGACCTGGCGGGACCAGCGCGTAGAATGAAGGGCTCAGCTGAAACCACGAAACACCTTCTAGTATCGGTGACAGAATTCGTAGGGTCGTGTACTAACGCAATGTGGGTAGATACCGCTCTAGATAAACAGAGAAACAGGAAAAGCTTGCTTACAACGCCAGGAACTATAGCAATTAGAATAAACAAAGCACATGGGACCATCATCGTTGTATTCGCCAGCATGGACTATACGGACCGGTCAACAGCTAAAACAGCAACAATGCGGAAATGGCAAAAGAAATGGTCTCAACCAATAACGGCAAAGACAGCGAGAAGCTGGACGAAATGTCTTACCCCGGACCCGCAAATCTGGTTTGACAATAGCAATAGCCATCCTACCTACCACACCGTGTGAGTATTGATGAGACTGGGTCAGCCCCAGATCTATGTAGTAAGCATACGGAGAACGCAGCCTGTCTTATGCGTATTTTGCGCAGCAGGTGAAACACATGGGGTGCACCCAAATGCTAAAACCTTTGGTAAAATCACAGAAAGCATTGCGAGGTACATTTTGGATTACAGTTGAACACGTTGTTGATCAAATGTTTGGATGCACACAGGGGTGGAGTGACAAAACGATATTTTTTGGGACAATAATGTGCAAGAGAGAAGAACCTGAAAGTGCAGAAAGAGCAAAGCTTGAAAACGAACATCTGGGGTTCTAAACCCTCACATGGATGAATCTCAGACCGAAGAAATAGCAATTTAATAGGTGTTACCATGCTCTACGCCATCAAAGCACTTGGTTCATTTATCATCAAGAGTTCACTTGTCTGCAGGGGCGAGTGAGCCCCATATGCGAGCCCGATCAAATGGTTTACGAAAGGAAATAGCTTCGGGTGTTTCGATCATACGTAAATGCATATTCTTTCCAATGAATAGAAGTAGCTCAAGAAAAATATATTTATGATTTTACGAAAATCTTAGAGGGAAAAGCAATCTTGACAAGTTACTTTTTATATTCATATTGTAAGCGTATTAGGTCATTTAACGCTTTGTGTAGTTGTTTAATATTATCTGTATCAATTTTTTTTACGTTAGACAACAAAAGATAACTTATTTAATTCTATGTATGTATAATAAACGTTTTTAGGTAAATGTGTACTATACAATTTAATTTGACGAATTTTCGGCCCTGTCACTTCGGATTAGATAATAGATACGGATTAGACGATAAATCATTGACATGAATCTTGACCCATAATTATGCCTTAATAGTTGTACACATACACTTCATATTTGCCTGTGTTTCATTAGTTTTGGTGGCTTGGTCGTGTAGCTCGATAAATACGACATTGCCGCCAGGGGAACTCAATGGACACAGCCTGTTGAAAGCGTGCGACGAACACAAGAGGTTTTCGAAGATGTCACCCAGCAGTGAGGTAATTGACGGATGACTCCAGCGGGACGAATGTTCAATAGAGCCAGCCATCTCCTGAGGTCCCATAAATATAACCCTGCCCTAACGTATTAGTATGTTGCTTCCTACTTTCCAGCTCGCGAAAAATGAGAACTAATCTCTATTTAAGTAACATTTTTTTTCTTCTTATATATGTTTATGTACTATATATGCGAACTTCTCAGAAGCCAGTTTGCCTGCATCAAACGACGTTTGCATCAAAGCTTAGAGATCACTGTTCAACTGCTTCCATGTGTGGCGCGTTAAAGAAAAGGCAGATGTTTGAGCCGGTGGAAAATTTTGCTTGTGACAGACAAGACAAAATTACGTTCTGCTGTGCTATTGGATAGTGACATCACGCGACTGGCGCAATATTCAAAAACACCGGCTCTTATCCAATAGGGCAGCCCTACATAACGGAAGAGAACGCTTGGAAAGATTGCCTTTTTGAATCCGACTCTCCGCGTGTGCGTCTGCTATTTGTCAACAATAGAAGCATTTCATCTTAGCTATAAAATGTTCCGAGGTAGGACGGCGCAATTCAGCAAAAACAATTACCAGTTGGCCAATGAAAATATACAGCCGTAAAAAGAAGGAATAAAAGTATGACTATATGCGGCGTCATGTGTGCTTCATATACTGAAATAGGTATTAGTGTACATAAACCAAGCTTTATATTGAAAGAAAAACATGTCGGCCCACAGCAACTGTCCAAAGGCATTAGGAACGACGAATGCACAAGACGTATGTATATCTACGAATTGGAAATTTGGCAAAACATCGATAGCTTCTTTTCAGCGTATTACCAGACGCGCTCAAGCGGGTAGTTAAAAAAGTATAAAAACGCCTGCTAAGGACGATGTAAGTGAAATATACAACTGGGCATGATAACTACATCGATTCGAAGTTATATTTGGACGCCCCGAGGCCGTCGTTAGACAAATAGCATTTTCTATGGGGGTAGTAAAATAGCTCCGTGCTCTTCAGTTCTAATATCTGATATCGACGAATTGATAAATACAAATCTATGTTCAGTACTTTACCATAACGAGTGTTGTCTCAGTTGTTGAAACCCTATGAAAAGATATCAATTTTTTGCTTTTAATCTCACTACACATTTACCTGCTTTAAGGGCAAGTTAGTATACCGAAGCAAAACGTTAGTTATTATTAAATCTATTAGGTGTATGTAACATCCGAATAACAGAAGCTAATTGCTATTGCACGAATGGGAGCATTCTAACATGGTCTTCCCTGTGAAAGTAATGACGAATCGTTCTGAAGTTGTTCCGAAGCTTTGTTCAGCTACGAGATCGCACGAAATTGGCGCACGACTCGGAGCAGATCAGCCAATGTAGACCATACTTTTGTTCGCCCAAAGCCCTGATGGCTATCTAGACACTCATTGTAGGCGAAAATCCTGGCAACTAAGTTGAAACATTTCTTTCAAAAGAGCGTATCACAGCAGCGCGGACTGAAGAGAACCCGTGCAGGAAATCTTCAACGATGCGAAGCAAAGACCAAAATAGCTCGTTAGCTTTCCTAAACGAAACAGGTTAAATCTTCAATTCTAGCGGACCAATTCGGTATTAGAAACATAATTTTTTTCCCTTTTAATTAGTTCAGCACTGCATTATGCACCTCGTAGTAACAATATTTAGATAACCCACTGACAGATATCCGTTTCATTTGGAGCCCCCGAGCATTCAAAGCTATCTATAAGGGTTTTTTTTTCCAGCTACTAAATATCTAAGTCTTATGTAGGTTTCTGCTAGCCAGAGTCTACCCTACCGATTGCGTGTAAACTGGTAGAATGGTAGAGGCAAACAATCGTATTCTTTGAAGTTTTACTTGCGAACTTTTACACTTGAACATGCACTTTTGTTAGTATGCACTCGTACAAGCAGAGATACGCATTTGAATCCTCACTGCAGTTCTTATTCTAGCGAAGTCGAGCTTCGAGCCACTCTTCGATCTCCGATACCTCCTCATGACGCCACCGGCAGTGATGTCGATTGGCACTGGCAGAACAACAGTAGGATTGCAATTCGAAGCCTGGCGTAGGTGAGTGAGGTAGCCGGCCGACCAAGATACCCCATTTGATAGAATCAGCAGCAGTAGTAACTCATAGCTCCCAGTTTCATCGTAAGTCTCATTCCCTTTTTCTCTGTTTCGCTTACCGAGATGAACTGTCCGCGCTTCCATTATAACCAGCCGGCCAATGCAATGAAGCTTTCCTTGTTAGTCTAGCTGAGAGGGAGTGCAAAGCCAAATGCGTCCCCAGCACTAAGGTGCCTCGCTGGTAATACCTATCGATCAGCTGACATCTGGGGTATATCAGAAGTAGCAACATCAGCTGTAACGCCGCCTGAGTCTTCTTCCGTTTTCGTTCTGCTTGCCTAGACCACGCTATAGGCTACCGGCAGGTCTCGGTGCCGTATGATCTTGGCCGTTACATAGAAGAACTCCAATGACTACTACCACTCCGCAGTCACTCCACCGCCGGCAGCTAGTGGTAGCGGCCGTAGCTACCCACAGCGCGGGTATTGGGTCGATCTGTTGATTTACCGTGAGACCCGATTGGTGTACTCGGCGGGGTGGCATGTTGGTGGGGTGTTATATTTTGAGTAGCTGCATTACCTATAGAAAGGATGAGACTGAACGAAACGAATACATAGCCTTTTCTATAGTTCGAGTATTGTCAAATTCGTTTGATAGCGCAGAGTGCTACCTGACTATAAAAGTGGCAGTTAGGAATTTATGACTACCCATACGTGAATTTTTATAATGTTGCTAGATCATCATCGTCATTGGTCGCATGTAGCGTGATTGTCATGGTAGTACTAGACCGTCTGTAATCGGCGAGATCGTGGATTACACCCCTTCGTCTCACAGACAACGGTTAAAGTGCTGACGTACAATTCAGTGAAGACTCAAACGATGCCCAGGGTTTTCGAGGATAGCTTATCTTCCAGAGTAACTGCTTTTCGTTGCTCGCCAAAAATCGGCATATATATACGTATATATATATATATATATATATATATATATATATATATATATATATATGTAACTCACATTAAAAGGTACAAATGTGGTTAGGGTGAAATTGCAGTAAAAAGCAATATAAATAATTTACTGAAAGTAACATAATGCTAACCCTTCAAATGATGAGCATTATCATTAATTTATTCGGAAGATCACCTCGGCCGTAACGTTATTCAAGGTTGTGTCTCTGATTAACTCTGACTGCAGCGGTGATATACCCAGAAAACAATTTACAGCTACGCAAAAACCTAATGCATTGAAGGCCAAGAGGAACAAGCAAGTGAGAAAATTTTTCTCGATTTCTGACTACCAGTACGAAAGAGAAAATAGCTGACGGTCGGCTGAAATACACAAGGACATTCGGAACGACTGCTATGAGCGTTTTTTTTTTTTTTTTTTTGGGTCTACTGCTAAAGTGCGCGATGTAAGCTATATAACAGCCCACGAGATATCCAGAAATATGACCTGTAAAATTGTATATTTAGCCCTTAAACGAGCAAAAAACCTCCGGGTTCTTCCCCTATGTCAACAGACGAGACGAAAAAGTTATCAGATAAAATTAATTTTGGATATTTCGTATCGAAAGTCAGCCAGACCGAATAATGGCATTACCAAAATCATTCACATCCACTATGAAAATTGTTACAGCAAACACAGATGGGTCAAAACCCCCTGACAAGAAGAACCCTCAAAGCATCGTAGCGTCGTTAACACAAAAGCATTTAAAATTATGCGACTGTAAACATGGGCATACAAATATTACTGCTCCAATCGATTCAGCATACGTACGTGGATTGTGTTTTGCCGAAATTAATCTGGTCAATTATTTAGTCAGAAGTCTTTTTGATATTGGATTCGATCAGGCATAGAGAAAACAGCTATATTTTTGCAAGAGTACATAAAACAATTAGGTAGACTTTTTGTTTCCTACTAGGTTATGGCTATTGCATGTTCAACAATTGACAAAAGCCCTAGCCGGGAGGTAAAGCCTCCTAGGAGGAGGTAAAGCATCTGAAAAAAGTTACCGTCAGTATTTTATATACATAAGTATATAATTTGCAGGTAAATAAACGGAGTGCTATCAAAAATATGTTATGGCGAGGTTAAATATTGTTGCATTGTCCATATCGACAGTCGAAGTTGCCATGACCCGGACCGACCTAACGCAACATTTGAAAGTGAACGTTTCTTTTTCTTGCTTAACCCTTTCACTTTATTTTCGGCATCACCCAAATAAACCTATACATCGAGGCTAAGATTAAACGGCGATTTTACTAATATGCGGTCGTTTTTTTCTTCACTATCGAGCGGATTTTTACTGTGCCTTTGTTGGCTCGCAAGATTTGTATGAACTCTCCTATTCCGCTTCTATTTTCTATTCAACTTGATTCGAAACACCTAAGATACACTATTCTTAAGTTCGGTTGCGTTTTAAGTTAAAAAGCGCTTTTGTTCGCGGTAGGCCAGGCGAGTGCATCTGCTCTTGACACCATGGGCCCCCCTTGACAGGCAAAGCAGCCACTAAGTCGTCTTTCATTGACACCCGTCGGCATATCTGTTCGCCTTTCATAGTTCGTAAACGCCATGCAAAACCTATTATGTTACTTACTCGCACGCTGCTCGTCATTGTCAAAGTAGTGACTCATATTCGAATACGATGAAAGTAAAATATTTGTAGAGCCCATAAAGTGCAAGACACTTCGAGAAAAACGGGGTCATCTCTTTCTCTCGGGAGAACACAAATACTTTCAAAAATTGTGTCATACCTCGAGTTTTCAAGCCACGAGGACTTGTGGCAATCAGCATGGAGCCGTAGGTTTTCAATACTTGTCGTGGTGATTTAGTCGAGGTATAATAATATGTCAGTGTAAAAAAATCTCAAGCAACTTCATGGTAATCTTGTAGATTTTATCAAATTATCGGGTGAGACACGTTGCGTTAATTACATGAGTCTACACGTACGGATAGGCTACGTAGCCAAGATGACGAGAGAATCATTTTTTTATACATCTATCTCCTAGCTTTTCAGCTACTCGGAATCTGAATGCGTTGAGAAAGCCTCGTAGTGTATGTTGTGACTAGTGAAACGACGGGGTAGTAACCGCAGCATTCTGTAACCTTTGTAACAGTGCCGTCGGACGGTGCCAAGAAGTCAACATTTACCATGATCGCAGTTAGTTAGATTATAAGAAAGAAAAACATGAAAAGCTCGCATAAAGTTCTCGACCTGTGCTTCGCTAGAACAAGGCCAGAGAACAGATTGGAACCACAACAATCACGGCACCGTTCAGAAAGACTTTAATTAGTTATTTGCAAATCGTCGTCCAAATCTGAACTTACAACTGGAATTACTGCTTGTGGCTGACTTTCTATTGTCTTAAATCACTAGGTTCTTTCTGCAACCTTCTCTTTAGATAGTCTAGTAAAGAAATAGATATTTCAAGGGCAATATTACAGCCGATCTATTCGTACAAGAATGGTAGAAATAAAACTTCGGTTTACAAATGTTCCAAATTTCGGCGACCTCTATGCAGCTATTCAGCTGACCGTCAGATGTCCGTACTCTGTTGTGCTATTCCTCAATCTAGCCTTTGTTCTCAACGTAAGCGTCTTTTTTCTTTTAGCTCTGTACAGCCTCTTCCTCCGTTAGCCGTTAGGAAACGTGGAGCACAGTATGTGTCCTATAGCCAGGTCAGTCTAAATTGCAATAAGAGGGAATAAGAATGAATGTATCCTATTGGAAACTCCCCTAATTCCCTCAGTCATCCTCCGTCTAGGCGGCGGTGTTTGCTACTCGCTGCTGTGAACGGCAGCCCTAATGCCATAGCTCCTGGGGCAATCGGCAACGTAGTGGCTGCCGAATCAGCAAGAGCGACAGCAGGGGCATGGACGGCACCATCGCCACGGTGGCCGTCCCGGTTTCTACCGCCAGTAGCGTAGCAGCAGCGGTGGATTTGCCTGTACGTGATCTGAGTACATGTTGTCATGTATCTCCTTCTATTCCATCCCCTTGGCTTCACGGCTAGCCATAGCTCACCATATAAGGATTTTCTGACGCCGCGCGCGCGCTCTTCCTTCTTCGAAGTCTTCCCCAGAACCTCCCCTTATTACACCCCGCTTCCAGTTGCTTGATACCAACATAGAACAACTGCTGAGGAAAACTTTGCTATCTTTACTTCGTGTGACGGACTGTCTCTTAGCCTTCACTATGCCTCCACTCGTACCAGTGGTATGACAACTATACAGTAGTCGGAGGGGGGTCAAAATCCAAGCAGTGGTCAACAGCGGTCTGTGTGGCCAATGGGAAGGCCAGCGATGAAGACAAACAGACAGACAGGCAGGCAGGATCACAGGGGTGCAACAGTAATGGTACCATCAGCAGTAGTGGCGGTAGCAGAGCGAGCGGCGTCATTGAGCAGCCGCAGTTGGTAGCAAGTAGTTGAGAAGGGGTCTAGGAGGGCGCCAGAAATGAAGGAGAAGGTAGCCAATGGCGGTTTTAGCAGATTCTGCTCTGACGTCCCTGAGCTGCTGCCCCGGGTACTGTTAGTGGTAGCGCCAACTGGACGAAGATCGTGCGGCAGTCAGCTTTGCCTCAGCCGGCTAAAGCAGACAGCGTCTGCAAGGACGACGGAGATTCAGCCGCCCGTTCAGCGTCTACATAGGGTTGACCAGTGTCGAGTGCGGCTCTGTGCAGAAGCAGAGGCTTTTTTTGGTATTCTAATATACGCTTTGGGCCTAAAGGAGTCGAGAATCAAACAAGAGTTGTCTCCAAAAGCTCTTCGGCAAGACTGACCAAGTAAGTCGGGTGGACCGCACGAATGGAAGCGGACACGTACGGAACCGGCAGATCAGTCGTCTGCTTAATCTGAATTCAAGAATCGTAGTAGATTCTACGTGAATTGATGACTTCACCCTTGCGCTTCTAGAAACGCCTACATTTTTGTGCGAGCGCAAACATCTCTGATCATCGTGTATACACTTGGCAACAATCGTAAGCATTTTAAGCGGAGTTGTGTCACAGTTACGCTTCGTAGATTGTGTGTAAGTTGCTTGCAGGAAATTATGATGAAATTATATAATGGTACTGAGTTAGAGTATGCTTACTGTTTCCTACAACATTGTAGGGTCATCTCTATATTGGCATATATTGCTAAGGCTAAAAGCTGTAAACCCTAGCTGTGAGTCAAGCGTCAATAGAGTTAGCACTGACTATTCCACGAATACCAGAAAAGATCATTAGGAAATGATTAGTTTAAGCTTTTAGTAGGAGCAACCTTAGCGTCAATAATGAGCCTCGGATTGCTTTTAGATTTAATTCGAAAAGTAAGTACATTATAGCACAGTACGGGAATCTCTCATCTATGAGGATAGGTAAAATAAAAGCTATGCGGCACATTGTAGCACCAACGACTGGTAGTCCTAACGCATTTGCATGTAACGTTATTTAAGAGTAATAAAAAAAAAAAACAAAAAAAAAAGGTATCCCTAACTTCTTCGGAACTCCTCAAGATGTATAAAAAGTCAATTTCCGTCCTTGTTTAGGGTGACCCTCCCTCGTGCAGCATTGAAGTAGAACCACCAATGTATTGTGTACCAGGATTGTGGTATATCTTAAGGGCCTAATTCTCCAATTTCAGGACCCGTGGTAGTAATAAGACTCTCGTGGGAATTGAATTCCAATAGGACAAGCAGCTTCATACCCCGTACCGGAAGATATCCAGCCACAACATAGTTCTGCTTCCGCCAATTTAGGATTAGTCTCATCCATTGCTAGTGCTATCACTACTTTTACTTCGATCAGTATTAGTATCATGAATACAGTGAACTATATACACGGTAGACTCTATAAACTATATCTGGACAAAAGCAAAGAAGTTTTAAGGCAAATGTTTGTTTAGCAGCATTGGTTAAAGCGTCCACCAGATCGAAGCTACTTGTAGGAAGGATTACGTGCTAAACGCTCATGCATCGCCGTTGTTCGGGTTTCCATCCCACCATATGATACCATACATTAACTACGGTGTCTATTATTGGATTTTGTCTAACAAGTAAGAAGGACTATGATTTGTTATATACATCGGTAGGACTAGCTGAGTGTTTCAATGAAAAAAAACTTTTTAAGGTACCTAAAACCAAACACGAGTCGATGTTAGAATGCAGAATAGTTTAGTTTATTGAGACGATAGTCCGGGTAAGCCCTTACCTAGTTTTACAACATAAATAAATGCATCAGCCAAAATAGGCTGCAACTTCATAGCATGAACAGTAACTTACTAAGTACATCTGATGGCAAAATGTATAGCAAATATTTGTTACTCAATGATTTTTATATATATTATGTTGTTAATAGGTTTCTTATAATTTTTAAATATAAACGCTATAGTATGTTTGAGCTAAAATTTGAAATAGAATAGTACAGTAAATTAGTTTAGCTAGTTGTTCTTACGAAATCCATTATTTAGCACTACAGCTCATGCGGAAGGGGCATGTTAATCAATTGTGCCCTTTTACGTTACTGAGGGGGCATCGTTGATAAAGCAACTGGACTATTTTGACAGCAGATATGTGCACGCGGTTGACAGATTGCAATTATCGTCCTTATTTTATTATTTTTGAAACAAATAGAAACTATCTGAAGCCCATGCTGGCATAGGATGATAGCATATAGTGGATGGATTCTGGCTTGAAATATACACTATTTATTAATCAACACACTTGGTGTCATCTATATACGTCTCTAGAAATGGCCTTTTTTTTTCTAAGTATTTCATGTTTCTTCTCACTAGTAATTGCCGCTTACTGTGGTGTCATTAAAAGGTTCCTATTTAGAGAGTCTTCATAAAAACAAGCGTCATATTCATTCATTTTCAAGCACCGAATCTCTTCTGCGTTTATTGTACAGGTGGCCTCTATTTTGTCTAGGTGACATTGCAAGCACCTTCATTTTGTTCGTTCGGGGACTAAAACAGCGAAGGGGAAGAGTTTGAATAGGAGATAAGCTAGCCCCCGTTGGCTGTCCCTTGGGGCAATGTGCTAAACTTGGCGCCGTTTCTTTACTCGTCGTCTTCCTCGTTCGTTTGTCTCTTGCTCCGTTCGTTTCGCTCGCTTTGTTCTGGTTGGCAGATTTCTCTTGGCAGTAGGAACAGCGGCTTCGTTCAGCCCCCTCTATTCTTGTCTTTTCTCACTTGATCCAGCGACTGAGGCGGAGCTGACGGATTTTTAAGCATCCCTTGAAGTGAAATCACTGCAGCGGTCATTTTGCTCTTTAAGCCATCCTCCTGTTTGTCCGGGTGGTTCGGGCTTCTCTTTTGTCTCTTCCGCTGTTCAACGGCTACGGAATGAAACAGTCTCCCACTAGTACTCTTTGAAACATTGGCGTCTCGATGTCTTTTCCCTAGCGGCCATCACGCACCTTGGTCACAACAATTTCCCATTATACGTGGCTCTAGTAGCAGCACCGTCACGCACACACACACCCACCCACCCAAAGGCATACGGCTTCTTCCTCCTAGATTTCTGACTTACTTTTTGGATAGTTTCGCGTTCCTCGGAAACAGACGTTGCGCTACCGTGATTGTGTCCGACGGGCAGATACACATGCATGGACAGAAGTACACAATCACAGGCGTGCGCAGGCATCCATAGTTACCGTCTCATAGACCCATGAAGGCGCCCGCATTGAGATACAAACCGCGAACGGGGTAAAGGCCGTCGACATCTTCTTCATTGTCGTTGTCGTCGTGCGTCTTCGTCCTCGAGCAGACAGCAGCACGAGCGGTAGCAAGCTCTGTGGTAACGACTCCCGAGAGAGCAATGCTATGTTCATTTAAGATCGAGTTGGATTTAAAAGAGGGCTTGAAAGAGGCGGAGAACGACGGGAGAGAAGATCAAGATCTGTCTCAGCAGCTAAAACGGCGACGACGTGCCCAATGTGCAACGAATAACAAAGCAACGAAGGAACAAACGACCCAACTACTCTTACCTAGACAACCAACAAATAATACAGACAAGCGAAACTACTCTAGTAACCGCTTTTCACACTGTCTATTGCAGCAAGCTTCTAAGGTCTTGACATATGTTACCTCAAAGCGTATAAACGCGTATCCAGTTCGCGGAAAGGCGAATGAAGAGGACGAAAACTAGGGAAGGACCTCAACAGAGTACGGATTGTTTGCAAGTTCGTAGAGACAAGAAAGCGTGCAAGTGTGTAGTCTATAGCAACTAATTAAGCCCCTTCGATCTTCCAGTGTGGTTTGCTATCAACCGACTTATATTTAGAGATTACAAACAATATCCAAGATATTTAGTTATTACTAATATTTAAAAGCAAGACTATTTCGTTACGTCGAAACCCGTACTTGTATTTTCTCTTCATTTTGATGCATGTAATCTTTGAGGACCCTTACACACAACATTACTGGAAAATTCAGAGGGAAAGCAGCATGAGTGCGCAGTTAAGAAAGAAGAGCATGTTTGCAATTAAGGAAAAAGGTAGATTTCTAATTAAAGTACAAGAGGAAGAAACCATGAAGTAACTACTGCCTCAATGGCGAACCTTTTTCCTAGGTGTTAGCCTATTTTTAAAAAAGACAATAATTTTTATCTCAATTACAAATAGCGAAATTCTAACGACACTCTAAATTTAACGTCAGCTTACATAATATCAAGTGAAACTTAATGATCTCTTTGATAAAATCTACGAACAAGCCCCAGGCATTCATGAATGAGTAGTGGGTCACAAAGTATTATTTTCGAAAAATAAACCATTAGAAGAACGGCTACCTGGGTAAGAAAACGCGGTCCCACTTACAAAGCGCTCAAATCCGAAGCAACAACGTTTCTACTTTCTTCATCTAATTTATCTTACCTAATTTACTGGTCAGGATAAATTATTTAGTGTTATTATTTCTTTTGGCCTTAGACCAGCAGTCCCTAGAGGAATCGTTAACTAGAGTAATATTGCTATGAATTTGTAGCGAGTGAGTGCACATGGTTCACCCGGGGCTGGCCTAACTATTAAAGGCAGACCTCAAACAAACTAAAACCTGACTTTAAGCAATATCCAACGAATATTTAAAAGTGTTGGACACATTCTAATTAGATTTTCACTATAGCAAAATTGATACGATACTGTCCAAGTGGCTAATGCACCACGGCACGGATCTTGCCGGCTCACGCCATAGCTCTCTCAGTCCTCACAGGTCACTTCTCGGAGAGATATCAGATGCAGTACCGCTTCTAGCCGCAGTGTGAAAAGAAGGGATTTCAATAAAATGCAATATCCTTTAACAATGCTTCATAAAATGAGAACTCATGCAGTGCCTGCGCAACTGCAAAATCGCCGGTCCCAGTAAGATCTGCATTTCAAATGTACTGCCGCGCTGATACCGTACTGGACTGCACTGTCGAATAAAGATTTATATACTGGTGCACTCCCAGGTTAGTGAACAGATAATACTCTGTTAGTCATTTGTGAAAGAAAGGCTGGTCAAGCCGCACCGTCATCGTGACGGAAAAATGCACTTAAGATAAGCTACTTTCCGCTATGTTGACTAAGAAACTGGGCAGCTACTTAAAAAGCAGACACGTTATCCCAACGTAGCAACATGGCTTCCGAAGAAAACGTTCTATTGAAACGGCGTACAGCATCCTTATGGACGACGTCAAGAAAGCATTGGCTATGCTGCGCAATCCGCTATGTGCGCTATTAATCGACTGAAAGGCATCCTTCGATTCGGCGCTTAGGAACAAGGTTATGCCCACGGTGGCCGAGGCGAATGCGATCAACCTTCTCGCTGCGATTCTACAGAAGTACAGAATAACCATCGAAGTGGTCGAGCTTCTGCGTTTCACACGACTTCTGGCCTGACCTAAAAAGACAACGTAAGCCCATTTTTATGCTTCATCTTGCTAAGGCGCCTTCCTGACCAAATAAGAGGGTCAATGTTACCTTGTATGTCAACAGCATAGTGATATACGGGTTAAACAGGTTCGAAGTGCGGCAAACTTTTAGTCCCGCTTCATGCGGCAGTACTAAATTTGGGGCTGACTAAACTGGAGACAATAAAGTTTAGGGGAGAGGCAAGGCAGCGGCCATTGACACCTTGCACTTCATCAAATTGCCTCTTGTCTATGTTAACTGGTTTCCGTACTTATGAACGATCCTGTCTACGAACAATAGAAGTTTCATTGTTCATGTCACCGAAGGATGCAGGAAAGAAGTGCTGGCCGCATAGGCGACTAAATCGCCTCGTCACACGTCCTCGTTGCAATCGTTCTCAACTTATTTCACCTAAAAGTAACTTCGATCGCAACGTATGGGACGTGCGTCATTTCTAACAGTGGATAATATCGAACAGTTACATTGCAGAGTACTGAAATTGCAGATAGTGACCCGAAATCGTCTCGCATATCTCCTAGCAGACTTACCTGATCTGAAGGCCTATGTTGTCGCGTTAGGCTCTCAGCAACAGAAGCCTTTAAAACTAACCTCAAGAACTTGGGGCAAAAATTCGCGGGCATCGATAGGGATTTATTTGCTTCGAGTACAATGAGAAAAAGACGATCTGAGAAAGCAGATGTGTCGTCATTCGCTTTGCCGTGTATGGTTTCCATCACAGACTCGACGAGAAACCAAGTTTTCATGAACATAATCATATGTATAGCTGCTCCAGATGCGTGGGAAATTGTGATAAACATTATGCTACCCCCATGCGTTTCTTCCTGATATCATTTTTAGAACATCTGACAAATCTCTTAAATTAGTTTTATGAATTCAACAGTACCCGTACAACCCGTATGACGCAAAACGTTTTAAATGATCTTGTTGACTTGTATGTATGACAATTTTGACGAGTACCAATAAACGCAAATAAATGAAATTTTGCATGACAAAATAGATACTGGCTGTTTTGATCTTATTTCATTTCCATGAGTCCGATTAACGCGACCGTACATTGGCCCAATTCGTAACTTACGTGACGTGAGGTTTGATGTGTAATACTGTATATACCGGATAATTATTCACTATAGGAAACCAGCGAGAGCCTCGCTCGTAGTAAGATTTCTTATTAAAAATTGAGCGTGGTGGATGTAAAAAACGAAAGACCCAGTATATTCATCGATGCTCAGCTTGTGACTGCTCCTGCTAAATGTAGACATCTTTATCCATCGTCACGAGGCTGTATCTGGAACCGTCGTGAATCTGTTAATGGTAAAAATAACTTATAAGTGGCAAATGATTCAAATTTAATTTTAAAAAAAAGTCATACGCTTTATATCATTATAACTGCCCTCAAAAAAAAAATTGAGAAAAACCTTGAAATTGAAGAAATTGAGAAAAAATAAATAATAGGAAAAGAAGACTTGGAAAAAACCCTTGTTGGTCTTCAGCTTTCAAATGTTTAGAACATATTTCAAAACACAATGATTACATTTAGAGGACGTGTGACTTACACCGAATTTTTTGTATTTCTACCGATAAAGAATACACATGTTGTTCTCGGAATTCACATACAGTTCGTTCTCACTACTTCTTTGACAACCTCTTGCATATATTCATGAGCAAAGTGGGGTCAGTTTGGTGAGAGAGTTATACCCTCAAAAAAACGCGAGACCAGCACGAAATGCTGAAGGAGCGTGCAAGCCTCGGGCAATGGCTACAATGACAAAACAGTATAGGGGCGGGGGAAGCGTGACCCCAGTGCGCGAATATCTCAGAGCAACCTAACCGTTTGGTTCCTGAGACAATCTTGAACGTATTTCAGCTCCATTTGCTAGTCCGACTACGATAACAGCTGGATGGGCGCCAGTCAAAGCCAATCTATTATTGGTTTAGGTATGAACATCTTAGTTGAGGCTAAGAACGCTTAGGTACAACTAGGCCAGTGATGACAAGCGCGATGCAGGAGCGCTCGGCGGGTGCTCCTGTGTCGCTGAAGGCGATCATCCACCGATGGCTAGTGCTACCCCACTGGTGATCTTTTGCAAATAGCCCGAAGCTAGTCGTGCTGGTCACAGTACTACGAAAAGCTAACAGATCAAAACGCTTGACCAGCATCATGTGGCAGTAGCACCGCATGCCTTCGGAAGACCCATCAACGATGAGAAAAAAAGAGGGTGACAGTCCCGGCCTGTGTCAATATTGTGTTAATTGGATTTCCTTTGGGGCCATCACGCATTCGTGGATTTTCCGTGCCGCCACCAAAATTATTCCCTTCCATACTATACTGGTAGACGACAAGCCACACTTGTCTGAGTTACACTTTTGTTATTTGTTGCATGGCAACCATTGAACAGCCTACAAATATGCACTTCAGAAGAACTCAAATGTAACGAAACACTTTAACCATTATGACACCAGCAGCAGTAGTGTCGATATCGCTTGATTGCTTCCATTGAAGAAAAACTACCTACATGTCCCGTTAATAGTAACTTTGTGCTGCGTTTGTGTTTGATATATAGAAAAGAAAAAAAAAAATTAAGCACGATCTCTATATGCATGCACGTATGTAGCTTAACCAACCTTTAATGGAAGATATAATGACTACTGATCTTTGCTGATACGTTGTGCCTCATTGGCGTTGATAGAATACACGGTGTCGATGATATGGAAAATGTACGCTGAATAAAATTTGAGATTCTTAAAGAAACCGCTTTATTTATGTGTGAATTCTAAATACTACGAACAAAAAAAAAAGTACGGGAGTTGTAGAAGGTACAAGTAAATTGTGAGCCGATTGTGTTTACCGCCATCAAATCTGAAAAAAATAATTAACTTCAAGAAAAATTAGTAATTGATTATGAAACATTTGACCGTTCGTTTATCTACAATGCACAGTACTGCTCCGGATAGCTAATACAATCTTCTTTCAGAGTCTGTTCTTCTTCAAACTTGAACCTCGTTGCTTGGGTGGTGATCAGTTTGACTATTAGGTCGCCCCAAAGGCCTGTTCTGATCCTAGACACAGGCTGGGGTTCTTCTTGTTTGCCTGTGAAGGTAAGCAGGACAAAGCGAAAACGGATGAGCTGTTTAGCCGACTTGAAGCGGAAACGAGTTGTTGACAAAACAATTTTCTTTGTCTAATGCAATTGATGAACAATATCCACATGGGATGCCCGGTCACAGTCCACACTCTAGGGTTTTTGGGAAGCCATAAGTGTACAAAGCGAGCATACAAAAGTGCTGACAGAGACCTAGTAATAAATAGCTATACTATTATGATGATGATTACTATTACTAATATATAATTTACATATTCCTCGAGCAACAGAGAAAAGGCTTAATCTTCCTACAAGTTCTGGACGTCTGAAGCGCAAGCACTTCTTGTTATCTGCTGCAAGTGGAACAGCTTATATCATACCACTGATTGGAAGTGAAAGAAAGTTCTCTCCTGGAAAACCTAACGGTATTGTCACTTGATTTGAACAACTTTTTTTACGTCACGTTTCCTCTGATTTTCATCGAAAACCATCGAGCACGCAGGAAGAGAGTCGTTCTTGTAAGTCTCAGATCTCAATTGTAAGTCTCAAACAAGGGCGCTGAAGCGCTCCTCTAAGAGACAACATTTACCAGTTGTATTTAAGAATTCCGTCACCTGAATTTTCATTGTATGATAGTGAGCGAAGATATACATTTGGATGCAAAAAACATCCAAAAGGAAACTATTAAAAACTGTATGTATGTATATATATATATATGTATATTTTTTTTTTTGTTTTTGATGAAAGGCTGAGGCTTCAAATTCTCTGGATACTTATTTCGTATAACGAGTTACAGTTTATTAACAATACATTTGATTTTTTTTTCAATAAAAAAGGGCATTCAATATTAATTCCTCTTTTGCATCAGATAAAACCGCTGAAAATCACTTGGTTAGCCAAAAAGATCTTAAAGAGGGTATTTAAACAGAAGTAGAATATCTCTGGGGCGTTGACGTATCTCCGTAGTCTACCAAGTGGAAGCAAATGTCGCTTCCCGGCCAGAAGATTATTAAGAGAAGCATTGAAAATCAGAATAACCATTATTTGAGAAGTATTTAAATGAAAGAGCTACAATGTACCAGAACTACATTAATGCTCTCAAGGAAGTACCCCATAGAACTTGAATAGTGATTAGGACTTCATTCGATTTTGGAAGTGACACTACTGGATGTCACGTGGACCAAATTAGCAAAGTTTTCTAGGAGTAAGTTCAAAGGCGCCTGGAAAGTAAGTTCAAAAGAACCTGGAATATAATTTCTAATGCTCATATACGTATTTAACGAAAAGGTGCTATCTAGAGACTTAAGTGACACACTAGACAGTGCAGTACCTGAACGAACACCACAATATATCCGCGATTAGATGCTTGAATTATAGATGAATCAGAAGCGCAAAGACTCACCGGGTAGTTAAAATTTATTACCGTAGTACAACATTTACTACTTACGGTATAAGGAAAGCATAATATCCAAAATATAGTCTCAAATATATTAAATCGGAAATGAAGGCGTCGCGCTTTTTAAAATATTATTTTTCCTATTTTTTATATATTGAATCCTGACAGACCGTTCGAGCGCGCTCTCTCCGCTGTAACGGTATTATATTGAGAGTGCAATTTTAACTGGAAAAAGGTCTTTAAACATTTTTATTTCAGGCGAAAAAAAAAGATGCATTTTCGAGAGCTTTCGTACCATGCATTTCGTCGAAGCCAGAACGCTTCCGAAACGGTCTGGAGTATTTGTCTTGTGTACAGCAACGACGCTATTGCTAAAAGTAGTACTCAAGCGTGGTTTAGAAAATTTGAAAACGGTATCCGTGGCCTTTGCGCTGTACGACCGTCTGAATTTGATAACAACTATACGAAAGTCTTTTTAAGGAAAGACGACCGACAAACAACGTAGAAATTAGCTGCAGCTACCCGACCATTGTTAACCACCTTAAGTGCTTTGGGCCTCGTACCTCATAAGCTCTGTGAATTTCACAAAGAATTAAGGACTAACGTCTCAACATCTTAACAGCTCGGCATCAGATGTTACGAGGGCCTGACTCACTTCCTACGAGCCAGATAGTTGACTGGAACTCGAGGCCATTGTTTGTTCATTGGGAAATCATTTTCGTACCCTATTCTTGATTCGTATCAAGAACTCAAAACGTCGTTAGAAAAACGGTTATCGCAGGAATACAAAAGAACTACATTAAATTTAGTAACAAAGGACGGGAAATTTCTGTCCAGCTTAGAAGTTAGGAAGCAAGCAAGTGCAAGTATATTCGTAACTTTATTCGCTTCTCACATGAGGTTATGATAATGGGGGATCGTGCTTTGGAAACTGTGTTCGGCGTTAACTCTTTAAGTTTACACAAACGTAGTCGTCCGCTAACGGACCCCCGTAAGTGAAACGATTAGACTGTTACAAGCGACTTGAAAATTATATAACTTTTGAATTACACGTCGCTAGCAAACGCAATTTGGCTGGTAATTACTCCGGTTTTCTAAAGACTTCAGCGTCCTCCAGCGGGCTCCAAAAAAATCTTTTAATCTTAAAAAAGAAGAAAAAATATGTTTTAATCTTAAAAATCAATGCTCAGCGGTCAAGCTTTTGTTCTTCGAAAGGCACAACGCTATAGAAATTTAGTGAATACATTAACCGAAAAGGTCTCGAGCCAAAACCACAGTACGTAAATGGTTCAGAAATTATTGAAAACCAGTGAGGATATACTCAAATATGGGGTCCGAAGGATAAGAACGCGTTGCCGCATGAAGTAGGCTATTCACGCAGAGCTTAGAGTACAGGGTCTCTGTTGGACAAAACTAACGCTTCACATGAAACCTGTTACATAATTATAACCTAAATACTGAAAATAGGGAAACTGAGTAAAAATGGAGTTCTTATGAATCGACTACAGGTTAGTTGAGAATGCGTATGGTATATATCACCTGCAATCTACAGAGGCAATTCGCAATTTTTCTCTAAACAAAAAAAACCGTCTCAAGCATCCGGTCACAGTAGAGGAGGCATGATTCAATATGTACCATCGGGCTAGGAAAACCCGGCGAAACAACGATGTCGTTTTGAAGGGAAATCGAATTCAGTAGCAATGGTAGTAATACTTGCTTGCAGCAGGAGCACCCCCTATTATGACTTGCTTACCGAAAATAAAGTAATAAATACGGCCTGTTATTTCGAGTTCTCTAAGTAACTCATTGAGGTTTTTACGGTAATCGAAAGCATACGGTCTGATTACTTGTCGACAACCTCCAAACCCAACCGCCGTGCTCCATTTACTTCGTAAAATTAATTAAAATAAATATTCAACTTTGGTTTCCACCCGCATGTTTTCTCGATCTAAGTCCGTGTAGTTATGGATTTTCCATGCTACAAAAAGAAAAGTAATGGAAAATTATATTCCACAGTCAATTCGCTTCGAAACGCTATAGATAGAGAAATTATTTACGGAAACGCAAATGGTAAATACCTGACTGTCCACAAGCTGTCAGAGCGCTGGGACGACTGTGTAAAAAATAAAGGAGTCTATTTGTAACACGTATCAAAAAACGTCATTCTAGCTCAATTCTTTCGAAAAGGACCCACTTTCAAAGCCTGCCGAACTCACTTGTAAAAGCCTAGTATTTTTAGCTGCGACTGAATGCGTAAGGCTTGCATTGTTTACGACTTGTTTACCGCATGCTATGCGCGTTAGAGCCACATAGGAAGGAGTTTAGTCGTTACATACCTGCCTTCTCTTATGGGCCTCCTCTGATACCCGTCCTGGCATATGCTTTAAAGAAACGGGGAAAATGTTCTGCTATGCACTTTGATTGCATTATCTTGGGACTATACAAATTACAAACGATGCTCTGAAATTGTACGTACAACGTACCAAGATCTTAAAACATATGATGTCGCAGAATATAATATTCTGGATCTGAGATTAAGGATCTGAGAGGAGCTTAGATCTTCACTGCTCATTAGTAGAATCGGATGTAGATCACCTTAATCGGTTAGAATAAATCCACGAAAAAAATCTGCATAGACTAAGTTCTTGGTAAATAATTTTTTACTATATGACTATTGAGGTAAATAGCCTCTGTGTGTTTTTGTACGCACTGAAAACAGTGTTTTGTATTCTTCCTTCTGTTATTGTTGTTGTTATTGTTGCTCAAGTTCCTCATTGAAGGCAGTCTGTAACAGGGAACTGTCGGCGTGGTCTTCACGTGTTGTTTACCCTTTCCCATAGTTTTCCCTCGATGTTCTCTCTCCTAACGGGTCCCACAAAGGCGGGCCCTCCGATCGGACTGTTCCATTCGTTCAGCCGGCGAGTAGGAAGGCCAAGGGACGGCCTTGGCGGAGTCTTGTACACTTTCAAGTGGATATCGTACCCTTAGCGGAATAGTCTTGGCTAGTCAGAGCAGACAAAGCTCCGCTCTGTACCCATCTGAGTGGCGCTTATAATGCTGAACTTTCAAGCTATGGTGAAAGCGAAAAGATATAACCGCGGAATCATTTACGGTAATAGTCAATAAACGGTAGACATTTAATGCTTAGTATAGATATCGGTAGCTCTCTATCCAAATAACGTTTCATTCCTTAAGGGCATATGTGTTTATTAAAAAAATATATCACCATGTACCTTGAATCAATAAGCTTCATACAAAGACGAGTCAAGCTTTTCTCAAAAAAGTGTTTCGACGACAGTTTACATCAGATCATAGCTCAGTTAGGTTAGCATAGAGGTTTTCCAATAGACAGACCAACTAAGTTGGCAGGCAACTCCGATATTGCAATCCTAGAGGCAGACGTTATACGGAGTTCATGGTCTAAGTTTATTTCGCTGCCATTCATCTAGAACCACTTTATTTCTTTTAGATTTGCAATACTTGAATTATGTAATCGTCTAGCATATCTTGTCTAAGTAATACTTCACCGATAGATTGTGCTAGCTTTTCGCGCAAGCAGCACATCTCTAGTTAGATTAAAATAGAACTTCTCCAGTTCTTTCAATTGTCTCTAATGCGACCAGTTTAGAACATACTATATTATATGCAAAGTATTTTTGCTTTGCTGGAGCAAGCATTGCTATCGTCCATCATAATAACAACACCGCAACATTTGAGCTCGAGTCAATTCAGTCTTCAGAAAATTCTCAAGTGGTCTTCACAAGATTTAGGTGAGTCTCTCGTTCAAGAAGGTCGAGACCGAACCGAAGCACCCAATATGGTGATTGCGTTTGTCCACTTCTACGCCTGAACCTCTTTAAGTATATGCATGATGCTTCGGCTACCCCCCTCGAGGCGGTGATATGCAAACAGACTAGGTCTCTCGTTTATTTTCCCTCTGCGTGTCTTTTTTCTTCCAGTAACTGCCCACTTTTTTTTTGAAGAGAAAGCATTCGCCCCCGGAGAGTCTCTTTATCCTCGTGCTTCATTAACCAGGTATCGCGTCCTGTTCGTAAACGTAGTAACGAAAACATCGACTTTTAATGAGAAATACATTAGTTAATAGAGCTGCGTAGACAAGAACAGCACATAGTAACAAAGTCGTTAAGATAAAAACCGTCTTCAAAATATGGTTTGCAAAACAACGTTAGAAAGAATAACAATGTATTACTTTCATTTATAAAAAACACAGTCGTAGAATTCTGGGTAGCTAAAACGACAATTATAGCTCTAAGGCTATTTTTCTATAAAGCGTTAACATGATCCACAAATTGTTCCCAAATTCTAATTAGCCCTATCCTATTTCTTACACTGATACATTTATATACATACGTTTCAATATCTGAAGTTAGCTTAGAGTATTCAACGATGCTTTCCACGTATGTGCGCAGGTTTTTAGTTTTTTGCTTAAACTGAACGTTCCGTCTACTGCCACCCCCTACGTAAATAGTAGGTGAAACAAATTAGAGTTTACAAAATAGTTTAACATTACAGTCTTTAAGAATATCTAAAAGATCTTCAGCCATAACGCGGACACAGCCGCTTTGTGTATAATAAGGAATAACGATCCTAAATACTATACCTGATCTACTGCCGTATCTGCATTGCATTTAAAAATTAGAATAGATTTAATATAATAATCGAACAGTTTATAATATACTTGATCAATACAAACTCCCTAGGCACTCCAACGACGTTTCTGGTTGCTAGTTAAAAAGACGCTTAAATATACAAATAATATAATAATTATACTTAGAATCCATCTTGCTGATAGACGACTGGGATCTGGGAAGTTCATATCATGGCATTTTGTTGGCTAATAGAGGATATCCAACGCCCGTCGCAATGTTCAATAATCCGCTTTAGAATAGTAACAGCAATACGTTTTGACGTCGTTTACCGTTTATACCGTAAGACGTAATATCACAGCCGTGAGACAGCTCTAACAGAATATTGTAATGATACGTTACTATAGTATGGGAATATACTACGTTAAAATAGATTACGGAGTCGTAGATGACCTAGGGCATATCGTGTGTATTGCAGTGATTTTAATTCGTTCTTACGTTTTTTGAGTTCTTACGTTTTACGTTGAATTTTGAGGATAAATGTGCGTGAACGTTTACATTAAACATTGACATTTAAGGTTCTTTCTTGTTAAGGTGGCAGAGTAGCGGGGACGAGGTAATAGGTCTTCAATAGCATCAAAACGCCACGATTGTGATGCGAGCCGAAGATGACTGACGCATAGCAATGAGATAATCACAGTTAGTCATTTAAGCTGAGGTACGTGAGAGAAGAAGAACCTCAATCGAATATCTGATTAGTCAAAATAGAGCGATGAAATTGCTAGACTTATACAGTGGTCTTTGTAAGGCAGGACGACTAAGTGCATCGAGAGATCTCCAATAGGACGATAGGAGTACTAACAAACGAGGCAATAGGTATAGCGAAACACGGTAACAGAAAAGGGTCTGCAATGAATCTGAAGGCCCGCTCGGCCAGAACAGATTCGACCGGACCGACTAGCAGTGTACTGCTGGACAAGATCCACCGTGTACGTATGCTGATGGCCAGGCAATAGAAATTGATCGACAACTAAAGATTTTTAAATGTAAAAACAAGCACACTCTGTACATACGTGTGGAGCTGTTTAGTACTACACACGTCTGAAAGCAATAACCACCAGGCACCGACAAATAACCATTCTTCGTATATAGACGTATAGAAATCCTAGCCGACACCAATGGGGGCTACATGTATCACCTGTTGCGGATCAGCAGTGCTGACTATTTATTTTGATTATTGATATTTTACCGGCTGCTCTTTTCCACAGCAACCTCTTCTCTACCTGTACTACTACTACCACTAATGTACTAAGTGTCGGCAACAGATTTTGTTTGATCGTTATCATTTATTCAGCTATAAGTGTACGATCCTTACATTTATCTCTTTTAAGATAAGTATGAGGGACAATGATTTTAAAGCAACTATGAGAAATATTAAGCGTGATCTCTCGTAGTTGGTCGTTGATCTTTTCTCACATCTAATAATATAAATACTCCATGTGTGCATTCGAAGTTCGGAACTACAGTTAGAAAGCACACATTGCCAAGCAAACGTACGCAGAGGTGTGTACATCTCAAACTATACTACACTCCACATCGCGTTTGCGTCGCTTTCACGCTGGTGCCCAATAACCTATCAGCTGAGTAGAGTGCCAGACGCCCATATTTTTCCTGGACGACTAACGCCAGGTGTAATAGCCCTTTCAATATGTGCCTACTTGTTTCGAGCGTTACACTAAAATATAGCTTCAATACCCTAATAATAACTAAGGAACGGACAAAGCGTACTATGTGTACGTAGAAGTGATGGCATTCAAGTATAAATTAATAATAATACGATAGAAATCCAAAGAATCACAGACCCGTAGATCGTTGCTATCGTGGTTAGACATGTGATTACCGTGCCACCTAGGCTTATCTGCTCCACTGAGCCTACCTATTGTATACTCAGCCGGATTAAAGGGCTGAATGAACAGTAGTGAGATCACGTCTTACCATCCTATAACTCAATGATTAATTAATTCAATTAATTAGTAACAATTAACGCCACCCACGCATCGCTCTGCAAACGATGTTTGTATGAATGCTAACGAAAACGAGCGGCCATATACACAGACAGTGAGTCCGTTAGCTAGCAGATTTAGCCACGACCCACTGGGAAATACTCTTTGCCACCTTAAGGCAGTACGTACCTTGGCCATGCGATCTGATTAGTTACGTGCTATCAACCCCAGTCACGGATGTGTATTTCAGAAAACAGTAGAATCATGCGGTAATCGTGGTCGTGTTGCATATACCGTTATTTGCGACCTCAATTAGAGGCGGGATATTGGAGAACAAAGGGTAGGGAGTCTATGTAACGGTGAGTCGAATAATCCACGGGAAGATCGATAGCTGATCACGCTTGCTGGTTATCATGAACACTCATTAAAAAATGAACTGAAGTCATAGGTGTACAGATTGATACGAGTCAGAAGAGACATATTTTAATTCCTGGGCCCAGATACTGATCTCAGGACAAAGGTAGTGCAGTATACGCCAAATATATAAACGATGTTAGCGTCTCGGACACAGTTCACACAAGTGGTCTCTGAGTAAATAGCAGTATTTAAAAACATTGGTGAGAACTACACAAGTGTTATTCCCTGAAGGAAAATCTGGTATACAGAGCATCAGATTGGAACTATTGCATCAGCTAACCAACACATTTTGCCTAAAATGTATCATTTAGCTTTATTTTTGCATAAATGGCACAACTTTATACTTATGTATATCTGTAATTTAAGGGATGATAGGTGAATGATTCAGTGCAATGAGGAAATACTATAAGTCAACTCAAAGACCGCCTTGTGAACGCCACAAGGAAGCACTAACGACGGATTAACAAGGAACCGCAAATGTATATCTGGAATCTCTTTCCCGTAAGAGCAGAAGACTCATCAAACGGATATATATATAACGTTATGTTTTTTTATATCTTCATACGAATGTAGTGAGTTAGCACTCGCGTGTATTTTTCCAGTGTCAATACAAAGCTGCTGCGTCTGTAAAGATTAAAAATGGCGCCACCTAGACGCTCAGAGATTGTTGTAATTTTAACTATTCATATCTTATGCATGAGAGCGATAAAAAAGTAATAGTGGGGACAAGGTAGAGCCTATGACAAAGCAGTACCCCATTATAACAACGCAACCGTTGATTATCCTTACGTGACTCTTGTCACGAGGCGGTCTGAACGAGCAGGGGGCGGGGGCATAAAAGTAGACAAAACAGACGAACATCTCGAATCATTGCAAAGAGAAATTGTAGTCCGTACTAGATGCACCAGCGAATTGCGTGTTCAGAATATGCTCTCCTAAATAAAAGTAAAAAACGTGCTGGGAAACAAAAGGACGATTGGTGCATCTGTATGAGTGTACTAGTGCTATCTGTTGATACCTTAATCATTAGTTTTACGGTACGTAGTACGCTTCCGCTATTTTTAGTGATTACTAGCTACTGAGCTGAGCTATGACGTTCCCGATCAAGGTGTGAATGATTCAACTAACGACCTTAGCAAAAACGTTGCCATACATAATCATTGATCAAGGAAAATGCTAGGGATGCATCGTTTGTGCTTGCCAAGCTCTAGCGTAGATAATTGTTTGAGGGTCGATCAGGTATCCGTTGTGCTTAAACAAGCGCGTTGATGTATTCGGGCCGGTCAACAAATACAAAAAGTAAATCGGCTTGCCGGACTTTTCTAGCCAAGACGGGGCAACGTTCTTGCTCAGCTGTCCAAACGTAGACGCCTGTGCAAGCAAACGCTAATTTAATCACTTTTATCCCTGTCTGATCGCTGCTGCAGTAGCATGACCATACCCCTAACATGCGATATGTAAGGTTATCCTCTGCAGAGTATAAGTTTGCTGGCCTTGTATTGTTGATATACAGTTGATCGCATATTGAAAACTAATTTCTCTATCGAGAGGCGACCCTTAACAGGAGCCCGCTGCAACCAGACCCTTTTCGCTATCCGGTTTTAGACAGAACAAAATCCCTATCGCGGGATTTGTCCCGCAAACCCTTTACATTGCGGAAGAACAATTTCGAAAACATGAAATTTAATAATAGCTTCTCTATTAACTAGTGTTTATGATAGCACACAATAGTAGATCTAGTTTCTGAACTGTTTAATTAAAAACAGCCGTAGTATTTAATATAAGTAAAAAATTGGTCAACTATATGATTCTGTCAAACGTAAAATGGTTAAAAGTGTAGCTTTAGCGGCTACAAACAAAAGGAAAATCAACGCGCACCATTACAGACTCAAGCAACGTCGAACACAATGGTCCAACGCTAACATGGCCGTGCATGATTGTCGCATAACGAAATCTTGCTGAGAAAGGACCCATACATAACATAGTAGTTTGGCTTTACCATATTAAAGCCATCTGATAGATATGCAGACATATTTATATGAAGTCAACGTGAGAAGATATCGTGACTCTTTCTTGCAATGCAACACGAATAGATGGCGACAATAGAAACTACGCGGGAGGGAACGAACTGGGCCGTCCATTCCTATTGATTTGGTTATGTTAATTGAAGTCGGTTGAAGACCTTATGGCCATCGCCGGGCTTTGTGACTTAATCTACGATTTTTCCATTGGCGTATCTCCCATACCATGGTACGAGTGTACACATCCACGCACAAACTTGCTCACAATCGCGTAATGAGTCCCTGCGCACCTTTTGTTGATTTCTCACGCGCGAAACACCTCTTTTTTGTATCTCTCGCATTTTTTTAATGTTTGCGTGAATAATGGTTATGAAATATTTTCTATTATTTGTGGCACATGGTTAAAGCCTTACTACAAGGGCGAGCAAGTTTTATATAAAAAAAAAAAAAGTATATATATATCTATAAAAAAAAGGGTTGCCTATGTCCATAGACAGGCAGGACTTGTCTTCTCACACAAATATGAACTTCCTAAGAAGAAACTTGTACATATAAAATTAACCCTGTGACCATCGATTAAATATAGATACGCGTATATTGTGATAATTTTTGAAGACTTGCGTGCCTGTATTCTTATTACATTTGTTTTTATCCTCCGATGTAATGGAAACGAATGGTGTTAAACTTTTATGCGCTCAAATTCTCAATTGGACCGTATTAATGTCTTCTCTTGCTTTCCAACAAGACAAAGTGTCCCTATACGGGTTGTTTTCTAAAGATTAATCGTGGGCCGCTTTTACATTGATATTTTGTTATCACCGGGAAGACACGAGTACGTACACGAGAAAAAAGAAAGTTGCAAGTTTATCAGACCTTTGTGTTGGATTTTAAGTAAATACATCACGTTCTGAGCATTACTTAACGATCGGGAATCTGTGAAAAAAAACTACTGAGGTGAGAAATTACGTGTATATATATGAAACGATTCTTAAAATCCTATACTTTATCTGTTATATAGATATTCCTACATTTCGATTTCCTGCATACAACTGAATCTGTGTCAAGAAAATGCTAACTCCTAGTATCGAAATTTCAAAATTTATTTCGATCGCCTTAAAGGCTTGTTCAGGCCGAAGAGGTCGTTCTGCGTCTTTATCCATCTTCACTTAGTCGTTCCTTATTTACCAAAGGTCTCCACCAATATACCATCTATTTCTGTTTATGGGCGGAATCACGAGCATTAGCCAGTTGGTGTTAAACTAGAGAAGGCATCACGGCGACGCGGAACGCAATTCCGAGCACGGAGTAATGATCGTCACTGAGAATTATCAAGTGGATTAGCACGCGGGGTCGAGCGGGCGGGGCGGGGCAGGGCGGGTGCTATCGGCACACATGGATTATATTCACCTGATCTAGCATCGCTTACAGGGGGCAACGGCTGCTGAAAGCAGTGCTCTGCCTTCGGCCATTATCTCCTCGGTGTTTATCGCTATTGTGGGCCCGATCACACGAAGCGGAATACCAACGAAGTCAGGGCGGTCTCTTGATAGCTAGTCCATACATTTGATGGTAGCCTTAGGGGGCCTTTTGAGCTATCGATGAGTGTTCTTTGAAAGGGAAGTGTCTGTCGACTAAAGCGACACATGTACTTGCAATGCAAGGAAGGAATATTATTCACTCCTGGGGAAAATCTAACCTATACTCTTACTTATAGAGCCCACCTAACTACCAACTTGCGCGAAAAGCTAGCGAATAGGTAATGGCAACGGTTGTTAAAATGATGATTCTGACAATCCCGATGTCGATGACTGATGATAGCTACGATGATCTTAATTGCAGCTATTGTAAAAAGAAACACCAACATAAATCTTCCAGGTACCATCTATTGTAAAACAACATTTCTTTTGAAAGATGGAGCTTCACAGAAGAACGACAATCAAAAAAGCATTATCTAGCGACAATATTAAGTACTTCACTACCACGCCCGAGAGCATTCGTTCTGGAAACAGAAAAATGGCATTACAATGGCCGTTCTATTCAAGTAAATTATGAAAAGGAACTAGAACTGGACAACACAGCAGAGAAAGGAGTTAGCAGATTAATGTACTGAACTCATGTATGGTTATAACACGCTGCGGCATATTCAAAATGTCTGTCCTTTCTGCTGAACTACATGAATGAGATTTGTGATGATTTTCCTGTTGTCCAACTGTCGTTATTTATCAAAAGGACTATAAAAGATATATCCATTCGACCTTCGTTGATCCGTAAATGTTATAGAACTATAAGAAATCCAGATTATCTCCGTAGGAATTTGGCAGTAGAGTACTAGGCCTTAGAGACCAATAGATCTTTCGTCAACTTACATAAACCTTACCGGCTACCAATTCACGTGATCTTATATACGTATCTTTTTCGCAGAATATCCTGCTATATTACAGGGCTACAATAATGCATAGAAGCTACCTTTTAGAATAAAGTTTTCGCTACGTTGGCCACGTTAGAATGGCTAAAATGTATTATTTTAGAAGCGTAGTAATGACTGCGTAAATCTTCATAAGATGGTAATGTATATGCATGATGTAGAGACGGAAAAAGTCGGCTTGATTCCATTGTATGCTTATTCGTTGTGATTTCACGTTGTATTTATCCTGCCGTAGCACCTGTTATCATCGGTTATTTTTTTGTTCAGTTATTTATCCACACATAGACAACGCACTTAGGACTATACCTTCAAGTTCCTATTTTGGGGAGCTATGACGTTATCGAAATAAGTTCCGTCTCGGCCGTGAAATTTTCCGACTGGCAATTTGGTTGGCTAGCATCGGCAAAATATGGCAAACAATCGAGCTCAGTTAGGGTTCGAGATAAAGCGTTATCGGATCCAAGCTATGTTAGAAAAACACTCCACTTGTCTCTTCTCTCCTATAGAGGGACAAGAGAATAGGCAGACCTGATTATTTGGACAGACTTCTGATAGATCGCGATGGGTAACTGGAGGCTAAAATTTCGTGGAACGTTCCTTCAGTCATCCTCTTATCCGTTTTTGACGATACGAAATAAAGGGCTTACTCCAAGACGGCATCGATTGGCCCTCGTCCATGGCTATGGCCGCAGCAAAAGCAGTCCGATACAAACACGAATCCGAAGTAGTTTTGCGGAAGTTTACAAAGAATCAAACTTTCGATAGCATCAGATCGATGAGCTGGGCTGTTTCAGTTAGCATAGCGAAGAAAGCCAAATCAAGGGAAGCCTGCATTTCGATTTGCATTCGTTGTCTTAGCAGTCGTAACTTAGGTTTGAGGCAGTTAGCCATCAGGTACAATGAGGTCTACTGAGAGCAGCGTAACCTTCATTTTTAACCTAAGGCCATCCATGTAGTTATTGCTTTGACTATTATTACGCCGGCTCTTTTCCATTTATTCAGATTTACCAAATCGTCTGCAGCGTCCGCGTGCTAACTGGCTCGTTTGTTTGTCATTGAAAATTCAACTGGATGCGCGATACTATATTCTGAAATAATAAGATGATGAAAGCGAATGAATGAATTGCGTCGATGCGGCGGATCGGATAAAACGTTTGTCTAAGCGCCTTATCGGATATTATTCCTGAAGTTAGTTTCGAAGATTGACGATCACGAAGGTCAAGTTACTGCCTTCATGTATTTTTACCACTTTCGTTCAGGTAACATCGTCAATCAATGCTGGGGGCCTATTTTCCACCTATGACAATGAGAGTTCGTATATTGCGTAGACTGGCTGAGTCCGCTGAAGCGCGCAGAAATCGCTCTGCATTGACAAAATACTTTTTACTTAGTTTAATGAAATCTGTTCGTCTGTGTTAACGTTTACTAGACGCCAACACGACTGATATCGTATGAGTGAAGTGCCAGTAATGGCCGAACTACACCCGCACGGTTAAGTTATGACAAGGGACCTTATTTTTCTCCCATCATTACACTCGATTAGAATACAAATCAATATTACCAACGGTTTATTGCGTAACTTTGATGATCTAGATATAGAAATATACGTTTTTTCTCTCTAGCCTTCACCATTACGTATTGGTCGAACTTTTCACAGATCCAGTTCGCAAGTAGCGATATTAGGGTTTCGAGTATTTTCGAATACAAAGTCCTCATTAACTAAGAGAATGAGCACGCTATTGTCGCTCTAAATAGCCATCAAATCATAGCACGAGTACGTTATTGAAGATCTGGTAATGCTCTCTCATGTCGTTGGATATGCGAGTTAGATGTTCTTTGAGCAGATTTTGTTTGGTCGTTAATGTATGTTTATTGAAACTGATAAGCAAATGTCATCGATCAATACAGGATTGACCGCACTCATAAAGCGCTTCCCGGATCGGGATCAATGAACGAGCCAGCCAGACTTATTCGAAGGTTCCGCCTGTCGGGCCTATTTATTGGAGGACAGTTGTCGCTCATCTCAAAAGCGTTCTATTTACATGCGACAAAAAATAATTGCATTGGTCGAGTGTCAATACGATCGCGTTATGGCACAGGTACCCTTGGTAACAAATAGTAACCTAACTATTCACTCATTCATCCATTTGAGGATGGGATCAGTGTGCGTTGTCTTCGAGCCTGGCGAAACCTTAAGGCGATTGACAATTCCTCTCTGTCAAACTGAGCCTAACTCAGCATGTTATCATAACTAAACAGTGCATTGTTTATTGTAAGTTTCTTCATTTGAAACATAAAAAGACTACACTTCTGTCAAGTATATATAAGTATATATATATATATTAAAAATCGCCAATGTTTAAGGGTACTATTGGGCAGGTCTCCTGCGGTGCTTAGATGCTATAACTTTTACAAAAGGGCGTATATAGCTCCATATTGGCAACGAGATTTGTTTTCAACATATATTCATATAAAGCACGTTATACTAATTAAAGTGAAACGCCCGTGTGAAAAAATGATTGATATTTCTAGAATAGGCAGTGGCAGAGTAAGGCAGAAATCCTCCTTGGCTGCACAGACAGCTAAAAAGTCTCTGAAAAATAAAATGTGAGTTAAGGCCGTGAAGCTCAGGCCGATTTAAAATGCTTTATATGCAAGCATGTGAACGAGACTTTTCATGTTTAATGTTAATAAATTGCATTTAAATAAATAATTCGTAGTGTCTTGCACAAAACGTTTCGAATTGTAACCAAAAACAATCATTAAGAAACGTACGAACGCTCCCAACACAATACCTCTCCAGGGAGAACTATTGGAAACGCATATAGGAATACGTACCTAACGAAAAGAAAGTTACAAAATAAATTAGGACCAATGATTTTTCTCTCAGAATAAAGAAGTACTCTATACCGTTGTTAAACAATCTTTAGCATTTATATGGACGTCCTTACCTTACCTTAGGAGTCCCAAAGCACGTTGTCCGATGTACGTACATTGTTAGTACAAACGCTTTCTAGAGAACTCTCATAACAGCAGCTATATAGGAAGCTTACGACTACGATGTTACATATCAGATCATCAAACAAATTCTTAAATAAGTTCTTCAGCGGCTCAGGTTAGATTAGTAGCAATGTGGACTAACACTAAACTCGACGTAGGGGATACATATAATAAAATATAAGTTTACAAATTGCCTATCTTCTGTCTAGCCCTAAAGCTACTTGAATGTAGGCCGAAACGTGCAATTGTATAAAGGACGCTTTCATGGGACAGAAAATTCGAAATCTCTGTATTGCAAATTTTACCCTCGGTATCGCCGTTAGGCATTCCATAAGACGGCTGGCTCCCAGCACGAAACAAGGTCTGCCTATGCCCGGCCTCGAATCGGCTAGACCTTTTCTAATTACTTCCTAGTTAACCTACCGACCCGCGCCAAAGAGCTCGTCAGCATTGCAGCCCACAAAACTATACGTAGGGTTAACAAATATAAAGTTTAAATGGTTAAGGGTTATTGTTTGCTCGTTCAGGATCCAGGACTACTACAGTGGGGCACGTTTTTGATCAAATCGGTATCGACCATGAATCGATCCAATTTATGAACGTCCATTGGACACCAGTTTTTGACCGGTTATCTCGATAAGAGCCTGGGAATAAAATCAACACATCGTTGGAACGTCGGTCAAAGGCTGACTCGAACCCGCAGCGCAGCGGAAACTCTATATTTTTTAGTGATTACAATCGAGGTTCTAAAACGCTTCTGAGAGTCGAGGCACCGCGGCATAGTTATAGAGCACTATTCTTCTCTAAGAAATTTGAAATATACGCACGTCCCATAACAAGATATATATGGTCTCTGGTTGTTCCGCTTAATACTGCAGCCTCGTTCTCGCGAATTTACCGACTTTTATGATCACCTTTGTCCTTTTTTTCGCCATCAGAAGCAGAGCAGGCCTCCTGTGCAGCCGTTGCCTGAAGCCTTGGTGAGCCGCATCTGTAAGTCCGCCCCATATAAGATTACGAGATTTATCTCTTGTGCCTGTTCTTGACAGGACAACAGCACCGTCGAGCATCGAACGCGTTTAAGAAGTTTTTCCCTATGCGCCAACGCTGCATCGTACACTAAGTTTTACTATATATTTTTGGGCAGCCTTCAAAATTGCAGAAGCACGAAGAGTTTATTTTAATTTTCTGTATATGTACGAAGAGGGATCTATCTTTTTTTTTGTAGTTATAATATACAACAATAGAAAAAGCGAAATCGTTAGTGAGCTAAAAACAAATGAAAAGCAAGTCATTGAGATCTGACTCATTCAACAGTCATTTCTCAAACGCATCGTTACTGAGAAAGCATGTCTATTTCTGGAAATCGACTGCAGTAATTTTGCTGTACGCATAAAGAATCTAGTCACGTATCATGATACTTAATTATTATTACTACACTAATTGAAATATTAAGGGGTTACGGTATACATTGTTAGTTATACATACTTGGTACTTTATAACAGCGAACCCCCGCGATGGCACTGTTAACCTCCGAAGTCAACAATACGTAATACCAAACGTAGGCTTCCCCGCAAAATTTGCACGTACGATCATATTTAAGGACGCCGTTGCATGTATACATGACCTACTACAATCTATTAATACTTATATGACAATTTCACGCATTCATAAGCCAGGCATTTTTCCAATAGTGGCAAAGAACTTCAACACTCTCAAAGCTGTTGACGTTTGATCTGCTCGCTTTTGCGTAGTCGTCGTTGTCATCATCCTTGTTGTTATTGTGTGCTTGAGTTGTCTCTCATTGGCTGCGTGTCATCTTTCCCTTCGTGTGCTATTCGGTTTCCTGAATTCTCCTTGGTACTGTTCAGTGTTGACACTTGGCGTCGCGCTCCAAATGGCACGTTCAATGCATGCTTATCCCCCCGCCTACAATGAAGACTGTGAGCACGGCTCCTGATGCTGTGTCTTTGCATTTCCATAGCAGGAAGCCGCAATGTAATTTCAAAACTGAGACTTCTGCCCATCCCCTCCCTATCGGCGACGGGTATGGAAACTGCATAGGACCAACGGGTTGAAAGGCAAGGCGCAACACAGACTAAAATGTAATACTGTTTGGTTGGACTTTGACTATTTGTGCAGATGGATAGATAGACATTTTGTCTGCAACATCGGCCCAGCATCCGTTTTCCTCTTGGTAGGGTTAGGGACGACATGGCTGCGGAAATCGGCGAGATCTTTCTGGGACTTACGGAAGCAGAAATAAAGGCGCTCAAAGCTCCTTAGCATCTCAGTACGGCAGTTGCCACTTATCCCAATGGTAGTATGTAGTGCCATATTATACGTTATGTATGCATGTATATAGGTGCTTCCCGCACATCTGGCTCCATGCAGTGCTGCCTGTTGCTACTGCTGCAAACGTGGCTTAGGTTATTCCGTACTTTGCTCACTGCTAATTCGCTGCTGAGCGAATGGAGACACTTAAGCCAACGTTCTCAACCAGCTCAGCTACTGTGTGCAACACTTTCCAGACCACTTAGGGGAAAGCGCCGTCTTTTCAACCTACTGTCTAGTCATTTTAGTCGAGCGGTGCATGCATGTTGCGCATGCATACAGATGCGAATAGCAGGCGAAAAACAGACCGGCATTCATCGGAGTGCATTGGTGGCTACCACGTGCATGAGTGCTTGTTGGAGGGGAGAGTGGTTGAGATTCTGGTGGCGCTTCATATCGTTAGGACGAGAACAGCGACGACTTCTAGATGAGACTAAATCTGTGGCGCCTTCAGGGGGGCGAGAACGGATGGTGCCACAAGCCGCCTGAAAGAACACAGGAGGGAAAACAGGAAAAATTCATAGTCGACGCACTACGAGCAACAGCTGTCCAGTAGCCGGCAAAGCAGTGAGCAAACCAGCTAAGCTGCTGTTGATGGTGGTTCCGCTTTTGGTCATAGCGATGCAAACAATGCTACGGCTAACGTTAGCTGCGGACAATTAACCCATGGGTCGCATCGTAGTCCCTGTGCCTGTAAGAGTGCGTTTCGTGTTTAAATGGCACCATCGTGCCATGGTAATGCACGACGAAAGGAGGACAAGCAGACGATCAGCCAGTGACAGCGGTCAGGAGCTGAGAAGCAGGCGTGAAAATGCCTCCTACGGAAGTTTTGCCAACTGAACTGCCATCTAAATAGAAGGGATAGACATACCCCTTGTAGTCCGCACGATATACCACGAATCATGTAGATCAGAAAACAGACTGGTTGAGATTGTCTCATTTAGTTAGTTAATCCTTCGCTCCTTGGTTCCGGCATAAAGTTGATGGGTTTATTACTCTTCATTTCGAACACAACTTTGAGAATCTTGTCGCTGTTAACACTAGAGTCTACTGAACCTTTCTTACTCTCACATTCTATCGATCTCGAGTAGACTTCGTAAAATCGCTATTTTGAGACGATTCGTATGTTTGTATATGTGCCAGTTGAGGATATTCGGAGAATTTATAGAAACTTCTTGTGATCCGTAAGTAATATTCGACGCCCTAATCGTTTGAGGTATTATGTGGTGTTGATTTGTATTTTACTAATATTGTCCGACTAAACATCTTCCTCTATTTAGCCTAAATAACTAAGCAATTTTTATGGCCGTTTGTGTCTGAGACCCGAATCAAATTGATCCGTCATCACACAGAATACAAAACCTTGCTCGTATAACGCGCATACTCCCGTAAAATGTAAATATATTGATAATATTTTCCCTACGGACGAACCCTAGCGCACTATTCTCTCGCAGGAAATTTTATTATAACAGTTGCATAATCTGATGACCCAACTTAGCCGTTCTATGTTGATCTGCTTTTTTTGGAATGATCTTAAGAAGCTAAAATCATTTTGGGTACCTGCTTCCATTGGTAGAATCATATCCTACTATTATAGGCGTTTGGCGTTTGTGTAGGCTTGTCCGTGAGGAATGAGGAATCGCCTTCTTGCCTAAACTTTGTAATAGCCACAGCGTAACCCTTTATAGCTTCTAAATTATTATAACGTCACTTTAGCGGCCTTGACTTCAAAGCGAGTGACAACATGGTGGCAAAACGTACTGCAGTTGAGAAAGAAATATACTATGGTTTTAGTACTAATTGGATTTAGTCAACTAAAATTTGGCAAGTGCAACGGAAACCTCAAACGTAACACGAAGTAATCGAGTTTAAAAAATGCTTGCATTTTCTTCCACTTGTACACCACAATATAATCTGGAAGTTTATGCTAGACAGTATCGGGGCCCCATGCGTTACAGACATCGCCTCCTGGAACCAGCATACAAAAAGGCATTGTTTACCACCGATATCTCCAATTCAAGACTCATTTATTCGTATTAAATGTGAGAGTAACACAAAGATGGATGACTCCATGCACAAATACAATTTAGCCATACTTACAAGTAAATCTCCTCTATATGTGTATAATTAGTATCGCTTTCCTGGCGAAGAGGAAACAGAGATAAAAGCGGAAAGATATGTATTTTAAAAATGACGCACGATATCATCAGCTGACCTCCACTCTGCCCTTTGTACGTCGGCGTCGTCTTCATTCTCATTTTTTTGGTGCTGGCCCCCGTCACGACATATTCTGCCGCCCGCTGTAAATAATAAACGGAAGTGAACATTTGCCGGCGTGTCAACAGCGGGCAGCGGTTTGTTTATGGCAAAAATACATACGCTCCGGTAACGTGAGTGACAGCGTCGCGCTGCTGTGTCCCTATTTTCGTTTGCACTGCAAGACGACACGCAATGGCTTCGATGCAACGGCAGTCGTGGCCCTCCGGTGTACGTCGTCGTTGCCGCCTCTTCATTGGCCTTAACACATTTCTCTTTGTAGCTGCCTGGGGAGTTGCCACCGAAAGCCTAAAAGAAGTGACCCCTTCCAAACAGCAGCTCATACCAAGGTTGCAAACGACTGACGGCCTAGACATGGAACCTGGACAAGGAACTAAAGTTTCATGCTTGTCCCTAGTTGCTACTGCCGTTCTGTTATTTATAGCTAACCGTAAAGTCCCATAAATTATGCAGAAAAGTGGCAGTGTAATGCTGCCTAAACGTCGATAGTGTGATACGACTAGCAACAGACTGCCGTCAGCTTAAATTTTGAGAACGTCAAATTAGCATTCATAAAAAGCTCATCCTGTTCGATACCCTTGTTTAGCCGTAACGAAGTTTTTGCCTCTCGGAACGGTTTAGAGTAGTAATACTAAGGATAGATTAATGATATTGCAGAAGCAATGGTGCGCAACATCTCCCTTGTTTTGACGTACTTCGTCAAAATGTTGCTCCATGTTGAATTGAGAAATATCCGTCTGTAATCTCGTATGCCTACCGTCTTCAATTTCCCTTTCAGGTTTTCCAAATCATAAATTCTAAACTATCCAGACCAGTAGTAGATATACTGAAAGTTGGGCTTGAACAAAGCTGCTGAATAGACAACATATCTTCTCCTTTTACATTCGCAGTAACACCAAATATTCTATTAGCGTTACCCTAATCCCGATAACAAAATTCATAGAGGCCGTTTGTCCTTTTTGCTAGAACGAAATTAAAAGCTCTCTATCCAAAGGGCTAATATATACATATAATTCAGAATTATGGTCACACCGCATCGTTGTCGCAGTGGGAGACAATTCAACAGAACTGTATTAAAACATTTGGTTTAACAACGTTGATTGCTACATTCAGGTTGACTATCTATGTGTTTCATTGAGTTTCGAAATCTGATCTTGTTCTCCTACTTCACTTCCCAAGCACAGCGAGTCGATATGTACTATCGTCATCGTTTGTGCTTTCATGTACATGACGGCTCTGTAGTCCGGAGCTGCCCCTATTCAAGGGTTAATTTTTCCTGGTCCGTACCACCAACTTACATACACGCATCTACCGCATTCAGTCGAACACTCACTCATGTCACATCTATATGTATACAGCTCCCTTCTCTTTTCGCTCTGCACCCCACTTGATCACTTTTCATCATCGTCATCATCCTTGTCCGGTTAGTTGACTTGTCTCAACATTTCTTGTTCTTGGTTTCCCCGTTTAAGTCGTGTGGCATACGTAAAAGCCCTTGTGTTTTCGACGTCTTCATCTAATCCCGACAAAACCGCGATGTCTCTTTTCTATTGCTTTACTTCACCGTGAGCTGACATAGTAACCGAGCCCCTATCCCCTTCGACCTCTTATTCTCACACTTCCTGTCCCTGGAGATGAGACAGCGTGTGCACGCAAAGAGATCTGAGGTCTTGTGGTGCCGCGATCGGCCGACTGCGCCAACCATCAGACGAAAATATTCTTCTTATACTCCCCTTCTACTCTACTTGGAATTCCTGCACCCCCTGCACCTTTGACTCTTTACTACTACAGCTACTGCTGTTTCAACTCTTTACGTAGTGCCTCGCGCGTCATCTCGCTGCCATCTCAATCGGGCCGGAAGTCCGAGATTAACCTTTACTCTCCGCCCAGTGGACTGGTGGACCGAGCCAACCTTTCACCTCGGACGCACACACGCACACCAACGACAGAAACGCCTTGATCTCTAACATTTCTACCTATCCTAGAGCCACGAAAGGTCACGCTTTTTAAGATGCCGCTTCCTTTTCGCTTGCTCTGCTGCTGCGAACGGGCCTACGATGACTGCAAACGCAATGCATGGCGCCACGGTGTCGACCTATCCGTCTCAGTTCATTCCGGTACCACTCTTACCTTTCGGCAAAAAGAGGCAGTGGAAGTCTTCTTCCTCTCGCCTTTCAGCATTAGCTTCCTTCGGCTGCTCTAGTGTAGAGGTTCTCTAGCTTGTCCCTCTGTGTCTCTCGTTTCCTCCCGCAACCATCTCGAGCCTCATCTCACTTCTTTTTCGTTCAGTTACAAACTCCCGCATCGTTTCCACCGGCCGACCGCCCGCCTGCCCGCGACCTGCTAGCATCATTCCTCTTTCTTTCCGCATTCTTTTGCCGTTTTTCGTCATCGCAATCGTCAAAAACGCAGCCTGCAGCTACCTCTGGGACAAAACCTTTGCCTGGCGCTTTAGCCTGGCCTGAGTCCGACAACTCGCATCTTACATTGTCTGTTGATGCGGTTCTGTGCTATTCCGTAGCGTTCCATCCAAGAAGTGGCTGTCTACTCCATTTGCACTGTTTGACTTCCTTGGCTGCTCCTCTTTTTCCTTCTCCCACTGTCCCCCATTTTCACTTCTGTTGTTTTCCTCGCTCAATTGTGTCGCCCCCCGCCCCCGTTACACCAAGTTGGCGCTATCGCTTTGCAACTCTTCGCCTCGCTTTCGTAGCATTAAATGCAGCAACGACTACAGGAATGCGGTAAGAACGAGACTAGTAACGGGACAAAGACGAGGCATAGGAGGTGAGAAGTACAACGACATCGGCAATGACGCTATTGGCAATGCCTCCCAGCTACCTCTGGCTGGACGCTGCCTTAGACAGCCAGAGTAGTATGGGGAAAGGGCCACAAGACTACCCTACGGGAGAATAAAAGGACTTTAAGAGGAACATCCCTGCCTGCAACCAGGACAGGAGTCCGGCAGTTGCTACCAACCCGCTCATCTTCTTTGAATATCTCACATATATCATCATGTAGATCCGTCTGCACCTGCGAATGACTGGCACATGCATTTTTATAAAAGTCCCATATACTCAGCGAAACCGCGCTCCAAACCGCTGCGGCCTCATGGCGCTATTTCGCAGAATGGCGCAGCATTGCCCTCCTCGCCGTTTTCCACTTCGTCGCCGTCGCTGTCGCCGATTCGCCCTCCCTACTTCTGAATGAACGCATTCGTGCGAAAGAAAACGAAGATGTTTTACAGCAGTCTACCTTTCACTGGCTTTCTTTCTTTCACTCTGCTGGCCATTTCTCTCTCTCTCCGTTGAGTCCGTTCTTTCTGCTGAAAACGAATCGTCTCTTGTTCATACCCCTCAACTAGCCCTTCCTATGACCAACGCATATTTACCGTGAACGACCTCCCTTCTAAACCGAAGTTAGAAGGTACCTTCTAAAGGTCCTGCTGCCATATTCCAACAACGACGTCGTCACCCGCATATAAGGAAGCGACTTCTAGCATAGTCACTACAATGAGGTACCTATATCGTTCATTTTTGTCCTATTATTCTACCGTTCTTTACCACTAGCACTGACTTCCTGGCCTTGATGATACCTCAGCTTACTTTTGTCAACAGGAACTTCGGGGAGAAGCTCGCAAACGATGAGACTAGGTCTTTTAACGTTATTGTTAGGCATTAACGCAGTCGAGAATGGGCTTAATTTTTTTTTATGAATTTCTATCAAGCACAAGGTACAGCAGTTTAGATTCGCACAACGATACTGAGATAGGACGGTATTGGTGCTCGACTATTTATTCATCTAAGACAACAAAGGGAGGTATTATACTAGGTGTCTCTAAAAGTTTGCATCTCTTCCAAGAATTGAATTTTATATGGATACTGAAGGCGGTCTTTTATATACACCAAAAACAAATACTAGTTCGCTATGCCTCTTCTTAAAGGCTTGAATAGGACCATTAAGTTAGTCGAGTCAGGCCTTCAGAGGCAATAACAAATCATGAGCTGCATATTGTAATTGAACATATGTATTTGCGCATATCGAACTAATTCGACTAAATGCTGGGTTGAACAGCGTGACCAGGGATATGTAGTTATTCAGAGTTGGACCTGCGAATACGCGGAGGGTAATAACACTGCAAAAATTGGACTAGGTTTAGAATTAATAAAAACGGTTAGAACGAACAAAGAATGCTGTGCAGGTTTTTAAAACAGGTTTTGCAACCATCCCAATAAAAAATGATAGCTTCGTAAAGATCATGAATGATGTAGCGCTTCTAATTTCATGCGAAACTTTTATACTGGAGAGTCTAGTAAAAAAAAAAAATAGGCTCTAATATTAATGTCAGTTCTAGTGCAAAAATTAATATAACTCTTGCTCTGGGTGCGAAGAGGATACTTTATCTAGTACAATTGAATTTTTTTCATTCTGTGCGAGAAAAAAAGTTGAAATTCAACATGTTGGAATAAAAATCAGAAATAGACCGCCTCCTTAAGATACTCGATTTACAAGAGCCCTCTTCCGGTGGCCTTATATTATTTAGGTATCTTAAGTCCTAAAAAGTGGCTGACCGACGGTGGTGAAATGATGCGCAACATGAATGCTACCTTCGAGTTCTAAAACATGGCTCCTGTCTTCGAAAGTGGCGGATCGACTCTCTAAGTAAAGTCTAGTTATCAGGAAGTATGTCAAACACAAGGATATGCTCAGTAAGATGCTTTTCTACTAACGGTTCGCGTGAACCTTCGAAGTCGTCTTCCGCTATGTGATATAATATAATAAATGCTAAATAATAAAGAATAATGCTAAATTATTGAAAACAAAAACAAAATATGTCGAACTTTTTAATGAGATTTGATGCTTACAGCACACAAATATCTCTCTTTAACGTTTGAAGAACACAAATCATAACTGAAACAAAGCGAAACTTCACAATGGCTTTATCAAATGAAAAAAAAATAAACAATTCCTAAGTATTTTCAGGTGGACACATCGACTGACACTTGAGTGTGTGTTTTTTTGTACCTAGTCGAACTTGTAAAATCAGCTTAAAGCGCGCCTGTACATATATGATAATAAAAATTCTCATATTTTCTCTTTTATTTCATAATAACGGTAATTTTAACAGGAGACTACAGAAGCGATGACTTCCGCCGACTACTAAAATGCTCAAAGCTGCGCTGAGGTTCAAGAACCAAATAGCACTTGTGGTGCATTGTATATTTTTTCATTTGTAGAGAAATTTGTTTTCTTTTAGTGTCCTCCAAGGATATTCAGGATTTTCCCATCAGGCCCAATTGCATAGAAGCGCCTCGATAGCTCGTAGTCGCAACAGTAGCAACGGCTTTGTAGGACATTGATTCATTCACATAGATTTCACGTAATTTTACGTAATTCACTAAAATGTTAAGACCTGCTAACAGATGATGGGATCTATAGTGTTGTCCTTTTCGTTGCGTTGTGTGCTAGTGGGATAACGTACCATTTCAGGTATTATACAAGGGCTACAAATCATTTAGGGAAGCATTGATTTAAATTATATTCATGTTATGATCTAGTTGTAGACGCCGGCCAAACGAACCTACAAAATCAAGAAATAAGTGAGCTTCACTAACGCTGACGGGACAGGGAGTTCAAAGGTGTTATCAGTTGTTCTATTTAAACGATTAAGCGCAATAAGGCTTGTACAGTTTTAGGCCAAAGCGTCTATTGTTACGTACTCTATCGTCTTCATCTCTGAACCATGCTCGTGCTTATATTTGTTCCAGTATCTCATCAGGTTTAAGCCACGGCACATACCTACTCGTATCGGGTAGTTCATGAAGCAACAATTGATTGTATTTACATGGACAAATATTTATGTAGGCCCATTCGTATTTATAGCAGTACGTTTGTCTGCATTCCTAAATGCACTAAATCATCTCGCTGACGAATTCGTAACTTAACAAGAGTTGCGACACTTTCTATTCAGAACTTGGCTCTCAGGCTGTCCGTCCGTCCATCCACGTGCTGCTATACCCTCTCCCTCTTCAACTGAAAGGTCTCTTTCCCCTCAGGAGGCATAAAGGCGGGCCCTGGTTGTCTGCGAGACGTCATTCGCCCTCGGCGGGCGAAGGACGATAGGTTCAGGAGGGCCTTGTAAGTCGTGGCCTTTCCGAGCGGCTGCTAGCGTCGCACGTAGACCGCTTCGCGAGCTCATGGTGTCGCACAGATACTCAAGCGGTTTCCGCCGCAAGTATGCCGCTCAGGTGAGGGTAAGGAGAAGAGGCCTCCAATCAACAGCGGTCCGAAAAAACGATGCGACAACAAATACCAACGGTTCGAGCGCAAATGAACAAACCCGTGCCGCTGCTACCTTCCTCTACAAAGAAAAAACGAAAGTAGGAAACATTTGGCCAATGTGCCGTTTCCGCAAAGTTCTCTTGGACATCCACTGCAATTGTTTTCTTTTAAATTTTGTAAACGATAGCTGCGATATCGTGTGCGTAAGACGAATAGACTGGATTCTGACCATGGTCAGATTATTTTCGCATACGAGTGCAGACACACGTTGTTGGAGTAGATTGGAACCCAAGACCGTTAAGACTAGGGGGTAATAAACGATACGAAAGCACCACTTAGCGAAACGACTTTTTCTCTGAGTTTTCACTGAACTTCCATTGGTACGTGACAACTTGGCGTACAATCCTTGTAATCGATAGGAGACGATTTATAAAAAGATAGAAAGTTGCAAAATAACCTATCGTTTTTCCTCCCAGGCTGATCGAAAACTAGGAATATTGGTGCTGTGGAAACTCGAATAACATTCGCTACCTAATTTTTTCACTTAAAAAGGTTCGCGCATGTATATGCGCACCACAGTACAACGTGTGTGAGCCTACCACGTGGTTTAAGTGCCTGGAGCATTTAATCGAGAATCAAGTTGCTATATCGTAAGTGAATAGAAGGTAGAAAGCTTTTTTTCTTTCAGATTTGTTGATATGACCGCTTCTACATAACATCGAACCGCCTACGTTAGCTGTCCCTGACTTCCATTCTCCAAACAGAAGGCCTCTTAAGGAAGAAGGCCAGTATGGCCTGTTGGTAATTTAGGCGGTTCTGTAAGCGATAAGCTAGTAAGGAGCAAAGCCATCTCACGGAAGGAGTCAGGCAACCTTTAACGAAAAAGCAACAACAGCATTGAGAAAAAGCAAGCCTCAACGATGTTGACGAAAAAAAAAAAAAAACGCTTAAAATAGGCAATAAAGCTGTGATGGCCATGGCAGAGCTTTCTAAACAACAACAACATAATCTGGCAAGTGTTATTGGCAACGCTCATCGTGTGTCAAAATATGCCTAAGAACTCTTCGCAAAATAGTCTGAAAGCCGCACGATATTCTTCTACTGCAACTGATAGTGAGAAAGAAAGCTTTGCTGTCATGATCCAAGGAAACGTCGAAGAACTGTACGTTAACTCCTACAGATGCAAGCACAAAGACACAAAAAACAAACAAAAAAAAAAAACTCTCATTACTGCCTCTATTCTAGAACTCAAATACCATCAATCTAGTTCCGTATAGACACGCATCTATTCACACATTGTTGACAAGGGAATCGACGTCCTTTCTTCCTACCCTCTACTGAACACTTTACATGGAGTCAATACAATTTGCAATCAATTTGCCTATGAGGACATTTCGTACATCAAAACCTATTTCAAAGAAAAAGAGTTAGAGGACACTGCTAGAACGGCTTGACGGATTGACCTGGACGTTTTGGCGATAGGTGCAGATTAGCCCACAGGGATTTCCTGTTAGCGGTTGCTAAACCCCGGTCAGCGCACGAGACACACAGGTATATATATATGTAACGCAGGGGCTAAAATTATCAATTTTCATCTATCTCAGCTGCAGCAAGGTGTCTCGTCTCTCTGGGAAAAAACCTGTATAGAATAGGATTAAACGTCGATATATTGTTGAACGTACAGAGTGTACAGGTAACGTGTACGTCCGGGGTTTTGAGTGCCTTGGTGTCATAAATACACTGATCCTCTACATATATTTGTCCACTTTTGTATTTGATGGACCAGTCAAAAGACGAGCCACATGACTGCATCGTGTCATCATACATAACCGATTCAATTGAGGCATCACCGTGCAAACGTTAATATGTCCTTTGAACTTAATCCATACACAATTTATATGCTTGTATGGTTTTTTAGACATCGTTAGGTAAAGCTATCACTACTGGGGCAGATAGTAAGACTACATGTTTTGTCGCTCGACAAACTGGATCGAATAATGCGTGAGAGCAAGAAGGTGGCACAAAAATGAGGCATTGTGCCGTAATATTAATTAGGAAAAAGCAAATAGGTTACGTTTATCGAATCGTCTGTAGTAATTTTATTCCGTTCAATGCCTTTAGAAGCAATAATGGTTTTGTTGCAGAGATATACGAATGCATGTTTAATTTACTGGTTTGCTTTTTTTTTATTGAACCGGGAATTACACATAATATAGCATGTCAAGCGAAATTTCTCAATCCAGGCTATATACAACTCTTTGGAAGAGCTCTTTTATGCGCTGCCGTGTTAAATCACTTTCTAAAAGATGTTCATTTGCACATACATGCATACATATACGCATACATATGAATATTATCACAGAATGCCCCTGCGTAGCAAGGTATATGGTGGCAACGGATTGCCCAGGCACTGCCAGTCATCACAAACACCTCGGCATCAAGCGATCAGCAATCAAATGCGTTAAGCAATTCTGCAGCCGGCTGGCGATTGGCGTGTGGCTGGAAAGATGAAGGGACACTGGCCAGCAGAGTAGCATTGGTGAACTGCTTTGCAAAGGGGTTTGGGGCAGTCGCGCCTAGATTCTTCGGGCCTGAGTTAAGCCACAGGCCGTCGGATCCAACGTCACAAGACGCTCTTTTGTCGAACCAGCTGGCGCTAGTGGCCGGCGGAGTTCCCCGTCTTCTTCTCTCCCATCTTACCCTAATGTGAGAAGAGTCCGGAACCCACTGGCGCTCGGCAGATAGATAGATATATTCTCATATAAAGCAATAGAGGAAGCGCAAAAGCAAAAGGAAAGCGAATACTCCATCGAAGAACGGATAGCCGCAGCGCTGGCTTTGGTACCGTGGTGCCTCTGCTGCCTACGGCCAGAAGGCCGATCCTTCGAATAGAGGTGTAGCCGAGACGGTGTTGGCCTGCTTGATAGAATCGGGCAGGCTTGCTTGGAGGCTCTATCAGGGAGCAAAAATAGGAGCAAAGTTTTCGACGACCTAGGCGTTAGTGGAGCAGATTGGAAGCGTGGGTTGCTACGCAGGAAAAGGGAATGACCCTAGACGAAGGAAAAAGGAAGACGAAAAAAGGGCATCATAGCGTTGCCCTGAGAAGGATCGTGGATATTTGGGAAATTGTCTTTGCAAATATAGCAAGCTCTTTGTCGAGATGCATGTTTTGCCGGTGATATTGTTATACTGAAGAAACGATTGAGCATTTAATGGTATCTGTCCCACGTGGACCGTGCACATATACGGCAGGCAGATATCGCAGATTGGCTCACTGGAATCAATATTAGGACAAACATATACATATAGTGTTCATAAACACATCTTAAGAGGAGACAACAAGATTCTCAAGAAATATCAAATGTATTTATGAAAAGAAAACATGCACCATACTTACCGAAGTGTGAGCTAAATTCTTTCTAAAGTCACAATAACATATAAAGATTTCAACAATGTTAGTCACCTAAGTTGTAGGCAGTTATTAGATTGCAGTCAAAAAAAAGACATAATTTAAGTTTTTGACAGCAAAGTAACAGCAATGCGGTATAAAGGCTTTATAGGAAAACCTGTTCTTATCAGAGTCGAGCACTTTTTCATAATAAGGTTGATTTTAAGGCATAGACGATGGCCACAAACCCAGTAATTTCCTATTGTGGTTTAAACAATTCAATCATTAAGATACATATCTATTTTCAAACGACATGTGTAAATATATATAAATAAAAATCTGTATAAAGACGCGAAAATTTGGGTTCGTTTCAAGGGGCTAAATGTTGTGACGAAGTAACCTGTTTCAATGACCCATTTTGATTGGATTTGCCAAAACGATATCTACTAGCATTTAGTTTTAGAATACCTAACCTACCAGTGCCTCTCCCTCCTGGCTTATAGTATCGCAGTATTCGATAGGTAAATATAACAAACTAATTAACGTTTTTCACGGAAAGTTTGCCTTGGAGATACGCGCGCGAAGCTGCCTCAATAATTACAGTATCGAGTAAATAAGTCGTAATACATACTTAACCAATGAAACGTGATCCATAATGTCTAGAGGATGCGGAACAGGTATTCCGATAATGGTAGTAAGGTACCAACGTGCAGCACGGTATTTCCGTGCTGCTAAAAAAGCTGAGCACGCGCGGCAAGTTAAACCCGGCGAGACAAGCTCCCCGCAGGTATTGATTTTGGCTGAGTTGGCATTAACACCAGGAATGCTCTATGGAGAAATATGCCCAAAGTGTTGTCATTTATTAGACAGCGCAATCGAGGATTATTGACTAGTAGGTTTACCATAACAAATACGTGAACTTCGAACCTGACCACTACGTGACAATCGTACGTTTTTGTCGATCATCATTCACTTCCGTTGACATACTGCACATATCTGCTGGTATGAGGCATCGGTCCATAGATATGTCAGACGGTTTCGGGTTGAAATATGTAGACTGAGTGCTAATTTTAGAAACGCAGGCCTAACTCTATTTATCATCGTTAAACCTCAGGTGTTTAGTTCCTTCCAAATTATTTGAATAACGTACGTGGCAGACGGAACGATCTTCAAATCGGGATCGAAAAACCGGGGCTAAATCATTAGATATTAATGTAGAATCTTATTTGTCTGCTATATTGCATCCTCGTCAACATTTAGCTACAATCCTATGTTCCGGTTTAAGTGATCACTGCATCCTAAATTACTACAGAGACGTACGGAAATGTATATTCAATTTTTTTTTTAAAAACAGTTGTACATTTCATTGCCGATGTATACTACGGATGACAATAACGAACATGGGATACGATTCCAATTATGGAATATGGTAAGATTCAAACTGACCAAACGAAGGTACAACAAGCTCATGTTGAGTAATTAGAAACTAAATTTAATAACATTATTTAGCTCGGGATAGAACCTGTGATTTCCTAGTTGTCAGCCCGGTGTCCTAGCCCCACTGTCATCTCGGCGGGGGGTTTTTAATTTCGCGCACAAAATTCTTTAATAGATAAGCAGCGTAGATCGAAATTTGTCTCAGCTGTTTCGCTCGATCGAAATACAGCATGTATTATCGTATCTTAGTTCTTGACAAAGCTACTTCAGGGGATTTTCAGATTTCTCTTCTTGAATGGCTCAGTAGAAAAAAAGTAAGCAGAGTTCATTCAGACGCATCGTGCACGTCGCATCAGTGGGCACTACGGTGGTTTTTTTTGGGGGAGAGTGGCTAGTTCGTTAGTTACTGGACGGAGACTTCTACTGTCGAGCGACAGGACCCAATGGCCACATTTAGACACGAAGCTACGTCGAAGCGGGGAGAAGGGGATAACGGGAGCCTGCCTGATTTTTATGCAATGCCTGTCGTCGTCATCCACTTTGCCCTTTCGCTGCATGCACCACTGCTGGCTGCAGACAATGACCAACTACGGTTGGTTCGCTGTACGAGCAATGGTGTCCGTTTGCTGGCCTAATAAATAAAGGATTCATTTCCGTTGTGCTACCTCCTCACCTCGAAACGGCCCCCAAAAGTCACCGTTTGAATGGTACGACATAAGATAGTTAGTTCGGGTTCCGATGAACAAACGATGGCCGACTATTTTACCTTTAACCGTCCGTCCAACTATTATTATCCGTATTCCGTAAGGGCTCAGTAAAGCGGTTAGAGGAAATGCACCGATCATTTGACAGCATCGTTCTACTATTAATCCTACGGTTGCAACTGTCATCTTTCACAAACGATTATAATTAGCAATGAAAACCGGTACATATTTGTTCGAATATATACATGCAGCTATCTATGTATTTTCATACGTATAGTACGTAGCGAACGCGAGCTAATGATAAATAAGGTGCTAACAGCAAAAAGTAGGAACAGCTAACTTTCTTCTGGTAAATTATCTCATCTCTGTTAAGGATGAGTGGCAACGGAGAAATGTATATAGGAGTTGTTTAAGGGGCGCGTTCGCGATAGTCTAGGTGACGGCAGTGGCGCCATTATCGTTCGCCGATTCCTGAAGCGATTCAGGAAAGCCCTACTCTCTTCTTCAATCGACTTGTCTACACCTTGGTGGGGTGGAGACTTGGTAGATAGGAGTCGACTGAGGACGACCAGAGCGGATCGGATCGAAACGAAGCCGAGGAAAAAGTCGAACATGGGCCTGACTCGAAAGCTGCCTGCTGCTTCCGCCTAGTATCCGCCTTTGCTGACGAGTAATGGTGTGGGTGCTGAGGGATTTGCCTCAGTGGCTGAACAGCCGACAAGAAAAAGAGAAGTCGAACGAGAAGAAAGTGGAAGAAGAGGTAGGAAAGAAGGAGGACGAAACCAAACTTACAATGGAACTCACGCAGCTCGTCGATCCCACTTTGAGCGCTGTCCGACGCCCCCGTATCCGTCACTTTCGGCTGTCGGGCGCCCAGCGACGGTACCACCAGCAGCAAAAGTGTTGACGCCCTTAAGTCTCTTACATCCTCCGCAACATCACTAATTGTAAGGCCGATAACAGCATTGGCTGCATCCGCGCCAGCGGCGGCAACGACGAGAACGAGGGCCGCTATGGGAGCGGCAGTGACAACAGCAACAGAAACGCTCGCGCTAGCAGAAAAAATCAGTCAACCTAAGTCATCTATTGTGTTTGTAGGCATAAGGGGCAGACAAAATAGGATCGAAGCTCGCCCAATGTCTAACATAATGCAGACAGGCAGCATTGCACGGTACCCGTTGCGCCATCGCCGGGACTGCTTCCGTGGTAGAGCAGTGGGTAACGTGTTTGCCTGTTTATCAGATGAACACGTGGTGGCCTAGGTTCGAAATCGGGCGTAGATTACACTTAGTTCCACGCTAAGAAGGGCCAGTACATAATATTGGAGGACTTCAGTCAGTGTCGCACCATAGGAGTAACAACATGCTGGAAACAACAAAATGTATCGAAATAAACTAGCTAATAAAAAAAAAAAAAGATCAAACGCCCAGTTGAGTTTACACTGCAGTAATAATTGGCTGAGAAATAGCATTCTTTTAAGCGTAAGGCGAAACGAAAAAGGCCACCGCTTATGGTAAAATGTTACCTACGTAGCTAAACAGGCTTTCGCCATTTTTAAAGAGGTCGCACTACGTAATTATCACTTACACAGCACCGACCGGGTTCGGATTTGTGGTTTATTTTCTAGTATGAGACGCGAACTTGTATACTATCTGTAATTTTGTATGCGCATAATCATCTATTGAATTTGCAAGTACCGAAAGGTACTGACAGCAAGACAAATGCCAAAAGTGCAAAAAGTGAGCCAACTACCAGAAGTTAAATGTAACACGCAATCTGTGAGGTAATCGTCCAATATTTTCTAACTAAGTTGTATACAAATTAACAAAAGGAATTGTCTTTTTTTTTGTTTATATATACAGATTCTATTTATTTTTCTGCGTTTGGTTGTTGTTATAGCTTTTGTTTGTCGTTGCAATATTTACACGAAATGTTTATTATTACCTACTTATTGTCTTATTATTTCCTTATTAATTATTATGACAGCTTTATTTAGTTTGCTCAATCTCTCGCCTTTTATAATTGGCTATGGCAATTCTTTACAGCTCTTGAAATGATTGTTATAATCATCTTCCTTGCCTCTTCCCTTGTTTCCCATCACCAAAAATGAAATCAATATATATATATATATATATATATATATATATATATATAAGCAAATAGAATTGTTTTTCCGAAATCTGCATTCGGACGCTGTAATCGAGCTAGTTGCGATCTAGCGTACGTTTTTCATTCCCTAGAATGAAGAAAACGACGAGTACGTAAATCAGTACAGCTTGTTTTTTTGCCAACTGAGCGATAGCCTCCTCCAGTAGCCTGACTTCATTCTATGACACAGCCGAAAACGGCCTAGCTGCCTACCCGCTTGCCTTCCAGCCAACCAGCGAGACTTTTCTTCTTTAACAGGTATCCGTTGACGGGGTGCACAGGACTACCCCGGCGAGAGGCGCACACACACACACACACATACACACACGGCCACGGCCATAAACATATTAAACGGCATCATTCTCTTCCGCATTTTGCTGCTTATTCTGTGCCCCTGCTTCATTGTCCATCTTACCTAATCATATATGTTTCTCTCTTGCTCTTTGTCTCGCACTGTCTCTCTTTCATTCTGTGTTCAGTTGTCCGTCTGCCGTCTGTCTGTCTGCTATGTCGCTGGAAACATAAGCACGTAGCCGGCCTCGCTGGTGAGCTGTGTCGAATAAAAGAGCGAGAGGCAACAAGAGGGAAAAAGGGGTCTGTTTCATCATACGACGTCTCCTCTCTTCCCCAATCCGCGTTACCGCAAAGGTACATTAAAGGGGCTCCTGCTACCAGCCGCAGGGATAGTGACGAGGCTGGATATGGAAACATTAGCAGGTTTGTGCTGCGCTTGCGAAAAGGGATGACCTTAGAACGATCTTCGCCGTCGAAGTTGCTGGGGTGGTGGCGACATCGGCGCCGATGTTAGACGACCTCTGACCTTTGTCGGAGGAGTGGGGACGGACGGGCGCCTGGCAGGCGGCAGTCGACTCACGTTTTCCATTTTCAGTCAAGCGTAATAACGGCCTACCGACAAACCACGCGCATTTACACACCTCCGTCGGGGGCGCGCGCGCGCACCGCTTACGACGGCCTGAGAGACTTGCGCAAAAGGAGAACTGTTTTGAGTCTTCCCCTGTATCTTGTCGCTTTTCATTTAAATAAGTTCTACGTTTATTTTCTGTTATGACTTTTCTGTTAGATGTATTAATTGTTGTTATGTGTTTGCTTCATTGTTGCTATTGTCAGTGGTGCCATGATGTTTATTGTTAACATTATTAGCCTTATGTAGAAAACTAAATTTTCATTTACTACTAACCGACCTACCCCGAACAGGGTCAAGCTAATACTTTTCATCTTGTTAGTATTATTCAGCCGATAGCAAATAAGAGTTGTTCGCGAAAACGCTACTTCTTTTCCCTGTCGTATCGTGTCAAGGCCAGGTCGGTAGATCAACTTGAGCAGACTCGGTGCCACTTCTGACGATAGACGTCACGCTTGCTTCTCCTGTTTCTCTTCGCTATTTATCTAGTTATTCCGCATTTGGTGTCTATCTTGGGGCAATAAAATTACCCTTTACTTTACCTAACCTGCGTTCTCTGCTGAGCCCAAACACGGCGACCCTCTTTGTTCCTGTCATCCTTCTCTTTATAGTTACGGTTGCAACACACCGCCATTCATCAGCCAGAAATACCTAAAATGTGTTTGCTTTTTTTTTGCGCTCTTATCCGTAGACCTTGTTCGTCCTTAATTAATACCATATTAATAATCCACATACCAGCGATTCCCATAGTTTTCATCTGGCTTACAATAGACTTTTTTCCATCGTCCGTCATTTAATTTATATAATATAGTACATAGACGCCGACCGATTATCCTGTTGTCTCCTTCCATTTGTCCCACTTTCACTCTTAGTGGTCAAATATCTCAAAAGGCAGTTCGGCCATATCGCTCGTTACTACAATGCGCACCTACATGTTTCGCTTGTATCGATTCTTTTTCCAGTGGAACAGCAGTTGCAATTAAGCCAACAAACCTCGTGGTTCCCGTCGCATTCTTCTACCCTTGGTTGCCAGTGCGAGATCTTTATACTATTTACTCTTCGGTGATCTGTTTTCAATAGAAGCTGGAGCCTGCCGTGAACAGATTTGCCACAGGTCTGCGATTGTGTGTTACATAGATTCAATGATACTGTTTAGTAATTTTAACGGAGTATAATGTACTCTAGTAAATTGCAGGTCTGAGTAGTCTTTTTTCCTATGGTCTCTGGTATCAAGCAACCGACTGCATTTGTTAATAATGGACGCCCCTAGTATACGCTATAGGACCATAATTTTCCCGGCCTTATTGACGACTTATAGCCAGTTGCTAGTCGAATATACATCGCTACTCAATTGTACTGAAGATGATGGAGCAGAGAATTTTTGCACAGCACACAAACACGCACACGTATTTATACCTACACATATGTACAATACAGAAGTATGCACATTTTTTCATTCCACTGAATTATAGTTGGGTTAGTAATAGTAATACAGAGTTAATAAATACAAACCAGATTTTAACGCACGTGTCGCTAACGTTGAGATCTCTTACTAAGGGGAAATTGAAAAATTCACGCGTTTATGAGAGAGAAAATAAGCACATTATAGTAGATGCGACCCACCAGAAGCAAAGGCACCGACGGAAAGTGTTTTTGTTGTTGTTGTTGTTGCTGCGGCCTGTATTTTTCCTTCCTCCCCCTGCCCATCTTCGTTTCACTATGACCGAGTACCCATCTACGCTATATCGTTGGCTTGTTATGTACACGAAACACTCGTCTGATGCGATGATCGTAGAACGATTGTGGCCTGAATAAGCGGGCAGGACATCGACAGTTCTTGGCAATGACCGAGGCGTCAGCAAATGGCGAACCACCAACTGAACACCAGCTCCGTTAGCCATCCCCTCATGTCTGTTTCGTTTGCAGTAGTATTGGCCCATGTAGATTCTGGTGGCCATAGTTACTTCTTCTGCTGTAGAGTAGAAATAAAGCCCGTCTGTCGCTCTAGTGGCCTGTCGCCGGAAGCACGTCGTCCTCGAGCAGGAGGGCCAGCTTCCGCTCGATGTTGTCTCGCCACCTTTTGTTTCTACCGTCGTTGCTGTTCCTGTAGTTCCCGTTACCGTCTATAACACCCTGACGAGCGTCGTCCTCCCACCGCTGCCCTATCTACTGCTTGTTATCGCTATTTCAGCTGATTTTTACCTACTAGCCACTTGGCACTTGCTTCTCGCATCGTCGCCTCCCCCCCGACGTCTGATGATGATCCCGCTGTGGATGATGATAATGATCCCACTGCCCTTTTGCCGATACTGTTCTCTACTTCTTTTTCTCCTTTGTCGTTCTCATCACCTTAAGTGTTTGTAGCACCTATTAAAACTTCCGACATCGGCGGCAGCGCAAGCGAACATAACGACTCGTTGTTTCGTGTTTCGCGTCGCCTTCTCGTTTTGCGACAGCTGAAAGCCAGAGGCTAGCTTCGAGAGTTGATATGCATGCCTCTCCTTTCTTCGGATGGATGAAAATTTACTGCCAAACCACTCTGCCACTTCCACTTTTTCGGGCAGTTGGCTCAACAGCTATTTTGTTTAGCTCGTCTCGTATATAGTTTTTCTATCAACTTAATGCTGTTTCTCAGTTTTCTCATCCACCATGCCAGCAATGAACCGCTGATGATTATTACGATAGTACATAGGGTAAATGCAATCAACTGTTCGTATGTGCTGCTCTTTCTCTGATGTCCATATCTTACAGCGGGATGAAGGCAGGGAAAAAAACAGAACGAAGAAGACGTATACGTACTCTTTAGTCCCCTTTCATCTAGGTACATCTCCACCCGCCTGTAAACATATTCGATCTTTGGTATCATAGTGCTTGTATTAAGTAATTGCTTTATAATATTATAGTAGTTGTAGTAGTACACAAAGTTCTATACATAGGCGTACATAGTCCGTTGTCTCGACTGAGCGCCCTGTTGAAGGCTATATCCAGTAATCCCGTCGAGTGTTATAGAAACGCTTGATGTGATTGGTTACCTATTCATTCGCTTGTCTTTCGGCAAGTTGATTTGGTTCGTTGGAAGGGGATAAGTGTGTCATTCCGGTGTAAAGATGTTAGAGTAGGAAGTATCCAACGACTGCCAGTATAAATATGTTGTTGGACCGACAGATTGGGTTTGCGACTGAGTTGTAGCTCGCTGGAAGGTCAATCCAAACGAAAGATTGTTTTGTCACTAAATGAATATATTTAAGGAAACATTTAACACACATGGCTGCCCGTTTTGTCACGTGAAATGGTATTCTCTTAATCAATACCATACCATTTTTATATATACTCACAAAGTACGCGATCATTTGGCGGGAATAGGTCATTTGTGATCGTGTCCGGATCGAAGACCCCCGGTGTCGGTTTTCGAGTACGTTCTGTAATCAAAAATACAAGCAAATAAATGGTGTGAAGAGGAGCTTCTTCAATGTGTTTCCACTCAAAGCACTTCTTAAGAATCTAAACCATGCAATCCTATTTTGCTTCTATTCGTGTGAAGATATTGAATGTCTTCATTCGAGGAATCACTGTGAATTGTGTTGTATAGTGTAGTTAAAATCCGGCTTTGTCTCCTTTTTTGCTTTTGTATTAGATGTCTCTCGTGTAACATTTACCTATATTCACTGTAAATTGTCTAGCAAAATCGTCCTGATGAAGGCTAGCTCTACTTCATTATCCCGGTTCGGTATGTTTTCACACGTAGTTTAGATGCGGTCGCAACATAAACCACTCGTTTCGCCACGTACACCTTGCTTGGCCTCGTAACAAACGGCCTAGTATGCACGATCATGCCAAGACAGGTCTCTCAGCGTCGTAAAATGACCCCACTCGAACGTCGTGCCTGCGCGTCTCTCCATCTCCTAACATTTTTTACTAACGTACTATGCCCGTAACTAGCTACCATGTCATTTTTCTCTTCAGCTAAGCGCGTTACTTGCAGCGTAATGTCCGCGATCGCCAGTTAATCAGACCACAAACTACTTCCAAATCGTGACAGCATTGTAGAATAAATGCACGCCTGGCCTGGTGTTCCCTTCTTTTATGATCCATTACTAGCTGATTTTCACGGTTTTTTTTTAGCTTCTATTGAAAGACTTCCGGCCGACACTCTTATCTCTTCTATTCCTTACCATCTTTTTACTGCACGTTAAGAAAGCATTAGACAACACGCATTTTCGGCAGTAAAGTTTTTGTTTAGGTTGCAGGGCAGGTGTTACCTTTGGGCGTGGTTTTGCTCTTTGCATTGTTCTTCGGACGGCTAGTCTCCCGCGGGGGTGCCGGCCGTCGAGTTGTCGTCGTCTGAACAGCTGGAACTTCTGCAATATCCAGTGTCAACAAGCACTGTCATTCAGGCATTCTTGCCGATAGCCCCTGACACCTAACAGCGCAGGCAAATGCTGGGACTTTGCTTAGTCGCTTGCTGCACGAAACATCCATCCGACATGTTGCGCAAAAGCGGGCACGATATATATGTTATAAAACACGTACATGCGGCCCTTGGGAAAGCGAGAAGTCTTTACGCTGTCTGCCGCCGAGTCAAAAAGCTGGGTGGGATATAAGGAATAAACAAAAAGATGTTGCATCCATCTCAGACATACATCTCAGTCATGCAGGCGACTGGAGTAAGTTCGGAAAAAGAGGAAGTTTAAAATTTGGACGACAGGTGATTGACTGGTCCTGTGAAGGGCTGCTATTTTAGGCTATTTCATTTAGCGTCCGAAGTGAATACGCGCACTAGATAAATGCACACGACTGGATTTGTCTGGATGTATTCGTGGTGGGAAGCGGAGACTCGACTCAAGAAAAAAAAGCTATTTTAAGAATTCTCATTACTTTTCTCTAGTTAGACGAGGATTGGGAGAATCTAAGTCCGCGTTGATGGAAAACACAATCTACAACTAACTTCCATCCAACTGCTAATAAAATAGGAACTTACAACCTGAGCGTCTAGTTCCACCATCCAGTCATTTAATAATTGGAACTACGCTAAAAGTGTTATTAGACAATCGAGTAAATAAAAAAAAAATGGGAAATGAACAGCCGCAGCAAAGTGAGGTATTTCCGTGTGTACGAGTCTTTGTGACGGAACAACAAAGCTTAAGTTGAAGGTTATATATGCACACAGAGTACGAGACACGACTTCACCTATGTCGACACCGACTCGATCGTGTAGAAAATGTATTTTGATAAATGTTCTACACATTTCGTTACCTTATCAAAATACAGTTAATGGTGCAAGCAATCGTAGCACAAAGCTTACCGTAGACTTTGATTGTTCCCTCGGTTTCTCCTAGAGGATTTTTTGCCACGCAATGATATTCGCCAAAGTCCTCCGGAAGGATATTCCGAATCTGCAATGACGAATCGGAGCCCACGTGTCCAAGCGGGGGCTTTTAGATATGTGCATCATCACAGGCAGTAGGTCATATTTAAAATATATAATAGGTAGTATTAGTATAACTTTGGGCCGCAATTCTGCTATAAATTACAGGTAAACTTATTATTATATAAAACTGTTCATATAAAATTCAAGTTCCTGCAGCCATTGTATAGCTTAAACCAATATCAGCAGATTTCAATAGACCTCAAGATACATGATGTGTTTATATGGCCCAAGAGGATGAATCTCGTCCAGGAAACGCCCGCCTGCGGACCCGTTCGATATGATCTCTCCATTCCGAGTCCAGTAGGCAAGACCGCGCGGGTGACATTCCAAATTGCACGCCAAACGCACCGAGGAGCCGACGCTTTGTCCAAGCAATTGATCCGTAATCCAAACCATAGGGGCAACTAAAGTACCGAAAATGTCATAACAAACAGGACCCATGGGTCAGTGGTGGACTTCTCGGCGGTGGAGTCCTTTCATGTGATACATTTGTGATCTGCGTCTATCTAGGCTTGTGTCAAAAGCATTTCAACATTGTACTTACATTGGACGTCAAGCTTAATCCTTTTGCTGACTGAAGGGGGGACATTGTTTGAAGCTATGCAAAGATACGCTGCCATATGGAGCCGGGACACTTTACTGATGTTTAACCATGGTCCCTTCACAGCATTAGCTAAAGAGTGAAAGACAAAATGAAAAATCCAAATTATCATCTATTTAAGAAACGTTAACATTCACCTGTGAAAATTTCCAACCTAAGTTGTTATTAGGTCAAAGTTTCATCTGTTCAACGGGTCTGGTCGGGAATTTGCAGAAAAAAAAGTTACTTCTACATCACTTAAATAGTGAGACGGTGATTACGGAGGTGGCACCGCTCTATATTGCCAAAATTCGTCAATTCTCTAAAAAGAATAAGATCATTCGCGTATCTCACCAAGAAAACAACATTTGCATAGCTTATTAAAAAAGCAGGTTCAATGAATAGGGCCCCAAGCTTATTAACGAAATGGGTGACCCTATCGGGGCGGTGATAGATCACACACGTACAGTGATCACCCGCTCCTGTTTCGAACTGTCAACAGCCACCAACAACAACGTAGGGTTAAAGGCCACGAAGGCTTCGGACAGGCCAAATGCGTTAGAAGTGATGTCCGGCTATGGACGCTCATTTTATGCTTGGGTAGTCCGTATCTTTCCGGGCCTTTGTTGATACAGGCTTCAGCCATTGACTAACGATACCGGAACGTTCACCCTGCTTATTTCAGCATGGATAGATAAACGCCAATGAGCGGCTAAATATCATGCGATGAAGACATTTTAGGTCAATAAATAGACTAAAATAGGTGAGAACTATAATTTTATTACCTTCGTTTTGTCCGTTAGTCTTTATTTTTGGCAGTATTTTTGCTATGATTTTAAATTTTTAGAACGCGCAATTTAGCATCTTTGCGTTATTACTATTACTGATATGTGTAACTAGTGCAACCGGAAATTCTCTTAGTGTCTTATTCATTAGCTATTGGTATTGTTCTGTATTATTACCTTTCAATGGTACAAAAAATGTTTGCTATATCAGTCAATCTAGTTAAGGTCACCTGAACTTTGTGCGCGTACTACTAAACCTGGTGACGCGGGATCGTCTGTATACAAAAACTTACCAAAGACATTCTTTGTATTCTTCTTATTCATTATATCTTTCTATTTGAAGAACAATTGTTTAAGTGATTGTCGAGTGATAGTGATGCGCGCCAAATTTGAAAAGGTTTACTTTTTATGATCCGTCTAATAGCTAGAAATGAAAAAAAGTTATCTTTGTCTTGACCTAATGGATGAAGTTATCTAGTAATTTAAACCTGTATCTATCACTGGCAAATGAATGGCTAGATAATATCACGAATATTCAATAAGGGATCATTATACGTTTATATACGTACATAATATTATACTGATTGTACTGACTTTTAAATTGATCTAATTGCATTTCTTGATCGTCCTCTCGGCGCCATTGTAGCGTTGGTTCCGGAATGCCTTTGGCCGCACAGAAGAGGGAGACATCGCTTCCCTCCTTAACGTCGGTATCCGAACTTGTCTCTTCCTCTTTTATCGAAGGTGGAACTGAAATACGACGACCATTTTAAGATAACATTTAGTTAACTATTGCGCATTAAATATCCGTTGCTATTCTACAGACGCGTTGACTCGCAAGTATTCGAACGCTAGACAAAGCAGAATCGACTTTATATAGTTCACACGTAAAGTTGGTTACTTCGAAGTACTAAATCAACTTGTTGCATTTCTCAAGTAAGTTACTTACCGACAACATCGAGGTACCCGACTTGATACTTCATTGGCGAAGTATTGATTTGACACATGTATGCACCTTTGTCCTTCTCCTGTACATCGCTAATGACGAGATTCCATGTCCGATGCCCATTGTGTGTAACCTTAAAACGGTTGTTATGGGTGATTACCGTTTTGGATAGAGTTAGAAGCGTGTACTTCTCGACGTATAACCACGCGACCTGCGGATTTTGCCAGTAAGGGGCAAATCAAAAGAGATATCAAATTTACGAGTGGGCTCAACAAATTTCTACAACTGCTAGCTAATAAAAAGCACAAAATGAAAATTTTGATGGATAGGGATGAGCAAATAAGACAACGGAAATAATAAACTTTCATCTAGACAAACATTCACAAATAGATTCTTCACGTTTGTAATGTAAATCACAAAAACATAGTATCTCATCGAGGCCTAAGTTCAAACAAGTGACAATACATTTTGTTTGCTTCAGGGAAGGATGCAAAGATGACAAACATCCTTAAGTACGGAAGCTTCTCAAAATGGCGCCTAGAATCGGAGATAGTTTAGAGCCACTTTTCTTAATGTGACCTCAATGACGCTAAACTCACTTCGGCTCGTATGGACAATAATTTGTAGTAATTATAAAATTAAATGAATAGAAAGCAGTGAACATATGTATGCACTATGAAAGCACACTTACGGCCGTTACTATGTATACATCGATGTCTTATAACGGATTTCAGGAAACGTCTGAGCCTTCCACATTTCGTTTCCATGAGGCTAGCAAAAAAATTTAATTCATTAAACGAAGAGAATGGAGATCAAATTAAACACCCTCTTGATCTCCTCCCAAGCTGTCTGCTACCGACTCTTCCTGCCTGAAAATCTCCACTGTCCGTAAGCCGGGAGAGAGCACAGACTCCCACATGTTCGCTATTGGGTTTTTCTACCACTATAGAATCAGGCTCTTTCGCTCATGGTCGGTCATAACAACTATACTATTACCGAATCGAGTTGCACTGCTACCTTCAATTCGGCGTCTATTGGAGATTATCAACCGCTGGAAACCCTGGTCCGGTTCGTATTTTTTTAGGGCTTTTTTTCTTCGTCAAAAAGAATTAAATCCCTTTACTTCATCCTTTGTCGAAACAGGCTACCAATCTAATTAGTACGTGACGATGCACGTAGAAAATAGTATTCTTTCATTGTTTCCACCCGCGCTGTATAGGTACGTTTTGTAGAATAAATAACAGTATTCCTTCCTAAGCCCATGCATGAACCTGTGATTCTGTCTCAACGCAGGACGTCAAATCATCTAGAGGGTGGCTGTCCCCACACTCAGGGCTGGCCGACGTATTGTCACATAAACAGCAGAGAGTATGGTGTCGAGACGAGGACCTGAGCACTCGAGTTAATGGGCTAGCTCTGGTGTGGCGTGGATTGGCCATCTAATCACGCCCAGCCCTGATCATAACCAAGCTTGCCCGCTCTATGATACCCGTTTTCCGCTTTCCCTTATGCCATCTTCACAGTGATCTACCACATGACCCCACTTGTTCTCTGGCGTAGCTGCTTCTACGTTCGCGCACGATCTCCCCTCGATAACCAGCCTTGGTTTCGCCTCTGGGACCACACTCTCATGCTTTCATTGATGCCGTTGATACTGTTTTGACTTCAGGTCCTTGCGTTTGCACAATGTTGTACGAAAATGCCACCGCCGTCGCCGTCACCAATTCGTCTCTCCGTCCTCCCACCGAGCTTAATGCACGCTCGCTTGCAATCTACAGTCCCTCGAGGTCTCGTCGCTACCGCGGTCTAGTGCTCATCCAAGGTTCCCTAGCAAAGCTGTCCCGTTCCACTCATAGGCCCACAGGCGTTTGGCCCGCCACTACTCCCTCTTCCTAGCACTTTTCTTTTGTCCTGGCGTACTACTGTCTAAGCATCCTGAAAGGATCACTAGTATTGCGCAGCGTTAGGCAAGCGGCTACAACAGCATCTGCTGCTTGAGATCAAGGAGAACCTTAACCGCCAGACTGGTCGGACGAGGGGTGGAACGAGAAGCTCTGTCTAGCCAGACGGCAAACGGGCAGGCGACCATAATTGTGGCAAATACGTCTCGAGGGACCTGTACGGTGTTGTTGGTGTCATCGCCTACTTGTCGTTGTGTTGTTATTTCGTTCTGGTTACAAGGGCATATTGCGACTAAAAGAAACCTCCGAAGTACTACCGACTAGTCCTGGCACACTGTTCAGACATAGATGAGGATAAAGATTGTAAGGTGTCACCGCGGCCATTCAACCACTAAGCGGATACTACAAGGAAGTTGGGCAATAGAATAGACGAAGGGCGTATAAGCCGGTTGAGGCAGTTTGTTACAACACTGCCTATAATGGGTAAGCCGCCACGTAGTTTTTAATCATTGGATTAAACCTCTCTTTTTTTCGACAATTTTTATGTCATGTCCCTTTATGCTTCTAAAGTTGAAAAAGTTTCTAGGTGCGAGGGTAGTTACAGCCCAACAGAGGAAAGGTCGCGAACTAGGCCTCGAATGGTAATATGGAAGGCCAAACCATCGTGTATGAAGCGCCAGATATGGCTAGTTTAAGTCCCGGGCGGGGTGCGTTCAGTTTCATTGGTACCAGTGACAAGCAGTTGTATAACCAGATCGTGCGCGAATTGACCTCTAACAAACTGAATTGGATTGCTCTAGAGACAATTTATTTTATACAGTGCTGGCATAAAGTATTTATTATATTATTAGATAATTTGTATTATTTTCCTATTAAATAACTGCTCGATGAAGGTCTGTCATGTGCGTATGTAGGCAAGTTTACTGAGCAAAATTTTATGTTGAATTGAATCTGTTTGAATTCTAACTGCCCCCCCCCCCTCCCCCCATTAGTGGGGTAAACATTTTTCTATTGTTTATTAGTAAATAAGTTCGATGAAATATGGAGCAGCCAAGCTGGGAGAATTTATTTTTCCCGCACCCCATAGTGCCGGCAAAGGATTTTCGGTTACATCAAGCTGTTCCCCATGCAGAGCTACGTTTCAATAATAATGAGCCTTTTTTTGCTTTCTTACCACGTCAGGCCATCGTCGGATTCATTGCTAATGTATGATATCTTACTACATTTACTACACTTATACAGCAAAAGGCATAATAGAAAAGCTATCAGGATTGTTGGCCCGGTTATTATTGCGGGGAGGTGGGCGTTGGATTTATTGTTTGTGTGCTAAGATCGACCGATGCACTGAATTCATTAATTTTCATTTGTGGAAACGACCATTTCATGTCTCGTGCGAGCCGCTATTGTTCGTTAGCAGGAGCTTAAAATTGCGACGACCACTTTGAGTCTAGTAAATTTTGTTTACCAGTCAAAAGCACAGGTTTCCACTAGCATATGAGCACCGCATATGGCTCCTTATAGTTATCCTTGGAAATATATAAAAGATCAGGAAAAAAGAAACAATACAAAACAAGAACAGGCGCCCTATTTGTCGTTGATCATTAAAAAAAAAAAAAAAAGAAAACGTATTTGATTTTTCAAGCACAACTGCGACAAACGAACAGTTGTTTTACTTTAACTCTGCACCATTGCTTGCAAATCTTCTTAAAGGCAATGTCTATGGGAACTACTTACTTTTTATAGGCGCAGTACATTTTTCCTAGCGGACTGCGTAAATTTAGCGATTACATGAATATTTTATGTATCTGTACGCCTTTATGTTGATTTGCAGATCTCTATGCATGAGTATTAATCCTAGAAATACTACAATTTGAACAATGAGCACACCGTTATATTTAACAACGACAATAGAAGCCATACGGATAATACAATAGCGCATTTCTCTTTTTGTGTTTGTACGGGATCATAACGCTAACTTAAGTTGCTGCATTTCGCCGAGGAGTAAAAATTTAGGTCGGACCTAACGAAAATGTCCACCAACTGTCGACATCCTCTCCTGCAACGGTCACGACAGCAGCAACGACTCTAAGGCCGAAGCCTTGTCAGCAAGTGCATCGCCAGAGCGGAAAATCCCATGCTCACATTAGCTAACCTAAGAAGAGTTGTCGTAGCCAAGGTAGGTAAAGAGGTCGGAATGGAAGCTCGTAGGGTAAAACGCTGGAACTACATGGGCAAGTGCGATTGTTCGGCTCGAGGTTTCACTCCGATATCTCGTTTCCGGTGCAGCTCCAGCATTTCCCGGGCTCCCCGTCAGTCTGAGCTCCTAAAAGAAGAAGCAAGCACAGAAAGCCCTTGAACGAGACAGCGGCATAGACAGAGACGACAAAGGTTAAGCGATACAAATTATCCTCGATATATTATATTTAAAGACGCTGAAGAAACAGCAAACGATCCTGTGCCTGCAGGCCACAGGGGATCGCTGACAACCGGCGACGAACCGTGCAGCTGCTACGGCTATTTCTGGTGCTACCGCCTCGTGGAACGTGAGAACAATTTTTGAAGTTTTCTCTTCATCGGCCTTTTCCTGTTCCCACCTTTGTCTCGTCCTCACACCCCGCTTGGCTTGTTATATCCTTCTACGTTATGCATCACAAGACGCTAATTATGCAATGGAGGTTTCGTATGTTCACATAATAACCAATATAGCATTTGTTTTAAATTGAACTGCAAATACGTCAAAAATTGTACAAATTGTAGTCGTGGATATGTACTCAGGATCGACATGATTTCTTTTTTCTACCTCAGATTTTTTCTATTTATGTTTTTCCTGCCGTTACTCTTTTATTGCTCTCTTCCGTTTCCTCTGCTCGCGTTTCAAGGAAGCCAAGCAAAATAACGATATAACACTAACAATAACTAGGCAGCAGTCTAACAGAACGGACGACGCAAATTAGTGAAAAATTATCCTGCATGATTTACGTCGGTTCTCTGCCATCGCTCGCTCCAAACTGTGGATGGCGTTTACACCGACCACCGAGACGCCGTTTTCGATACCAGTAGAAGGACCGAAGTGGCTTTTGTGCTCCTCATGGCGGCTTGTTGTAAGGGCTCCGACAGGACAAGTCCGCCTGGCCGAACGGGACTTTCTTTCTGCTCTAGAGCGCTATAAAGAGCCTTATGGGCAGGAATCGGCAGTGCTGCCAGCTGCTCTATCGTTGTTGAAGTGTTACAGCTGGTACCATGCACATAGATAGATGAGCACAGATGTCCACAAAGACTAAAGTGACTTTTAGCAGAAAGCAAGAAACAGAAAACCTCCTTGCCGTACTTCTCGGCCGACACCGTTTGTTGGCTCGAATTTTCGTTTCACATCAGTTGAGTTTTCAACGGCGTCCGTGATGCCTTTTCCGAGGTCGCTTGTTTTTTGCTGTTGTTCTTCTTTTATATACCCATTGTCGGTGTCGAGAGATTACCACACTGAAATGAGTCCAGGCGACGCCGGCACGTCCGCGCAGGAATTTCTCTATTTCGACGTCAGTAACCACGTGTTTTACGTACGCCTCGCGCGCCGCCAACGTAGCGTCTCTCAGCTCTCGTGGTATTTTTCTGCAGTGGCATGGTACGTAGCAGCAGGCCGATAGGACAGAACCGGGAAACAGTGACGGCAACGCCACTGAGACTACGAAAGACGTCTTTTGTTGCCACAAAGCAAAAAGCCAAAGGAGAATGGAAGAGCGCACTCGAAGAAGAACACAGTGCCTCGCTACGTCAGTTGCTAGTCGCTGACTGGCAATGGCTGTCTCAGTGGGTTGGCATGTTGTATCTTCCTTTTCGTCCTCTTGCCGCAGTGTAGTAGTAATATGCGATGTGCATCGAATTGTGGGCGGACGGCAATTTTCTTCTTCGTCGTTTTCCCATTCCCATCCCTGTGGGAACAGGAATTCCTATTAGGTCATTCTCACTTGTCTACCCTCGATGCAGGCGCGGTGACGATAGCAGTCTCATCAACAAACATAGAGAAGGGACCACTCGTTCCTTAATACTGACCTGGTACTTCAGACTACTAACACTGCAAATGGCTCGATGAAAAAAATTGAAAAAAATCGAACTACATATATGTATATTTACATCAGTGACGCATGCGGTATCGATGATACACGCAGGTACCGCTAATTGAAGATTTATTGATTTTCATACCGAATGCGCACCTCTGCAACCTTCCTTTTACAATAATTGTTAACGAAAACTCATATTTACTACTTAGACGGTCAGATTCGTCTCATCAGATAGTAACGATACAAACAACGTTTAGCTCTTTTTTTTTTGTTAATCCTCTATGTAAGCATGCTCGCTTATCTAGTTTTGGAAACAGCCTCAGAAAGCATTCGTCGTCGAAAACCTGACTACTGGCTCTTTTACGAGCTTCACGGTATGTTTGAAATCTTTAGGTTGCTGCGAACGTTAGTCGCCGCGGGCGCCGCCTCTGATTCCTACTTGCAAAACGCCCTATTCGATGTTATGACGGACGGCGGGCAGACATTGGCCGTTTTGAACCGTCTACAACATGACCGAGCGCCCAATACCCCTACAGCTCGTATCAAACAGCCCCGTCAACACGAGCTGTTGCTGTTCAACCTCTGCTACGTAAATCCCATCTCTTCCGTATGTAGGAGTAACAATCCGTTGGAGGCAAGATATCTAGTGAAGCGTCGCCAACGGCTGCAAATTGTTAAATTGGATTCGATTTTTTCCCATCTAAACTTCGCCGAATGGGTCCCTGTTGGAAAAGCTGTTTACGCCGAAAGTCATCGTTCTATTTGATTTTTTTACCTTACGGTTAAATTGGCCGTTTTTATACAGCAATATTTGCCAAGCTCTCTTTTATTTTTCATTAATTTTAAACCAATTCATCTGTTATTGATTGAATGTGATAATGCAGGTATTTAAAATTATATCTAAATTATAACTTACAACAACCCAAATCGTGAGAACAAGTGTAAGCAAAATTGAAGAAAACGCAGTAGATCAATTACGAAAGAATCACTCGTGCTTCAGAGATCAACACAAGCTGAACTTCAAATTTTGCTTCTGAGACGTCGACGCGAGGCGAAAAGGATAACGCAAATCTTGAAACATAGCTACGTTTTCTCTAAAGAATCGGACCGCCTTGGAGTAATCTACAAACGGCAAGGGTATTGTTGGCGACACGTAGTTTTGCCGGCTTTGAAGGAATCAAATAAAGCAATGCAATGCTTAAATAGCGTTAAATTCCTAGTCCGTGATGTGACAGCGATTGCGAACGTTCGATTAACATGGCATAAAGTTAGGGTGTTGACATTCTTGAAGGCCGTGCTGTCTCTGTGATGAGGAACCACGTAAAAGGTAACAACGAGAATGTAACGCATGTGCGATATAGAGGATTTAGCCAACTTTTGCCAACAAAGGATATGTAGATACAACTGTACATATGTAATAATACTATTTGCTGCAGTTACATAACCATGGCATCATGTGAAATAGTAGGAGTATCCTGTCGTTAGCCCTAGAAAAGCATATCGTGTAGCTAGCGTACGATTGTTACTATGCATAATAAGCGGCGAAGTGCTATATATAAAGAGGAGATATGTAGCCACTGTGTGAATTGCCTCGGAAAAGCCATTGTCCCGAGAATATCCGGTCATTAGGGAGTCGAGGCCCGGAGACTATAAGAATGAAAAGAGCGAGAGGAACTCCTGCGGCCGAGTTAAGGGAACAGCAAGCGGCGCATTCGGCGAAGCTGCCGGGGGTCAGAGGCAGACACATCTCTGCGGACTTGTATCCAAATAGATGGCCGGGAACCGCAAAAACTTTACAGGCCCAACTGGCCGTGGGACCGTGCCCCGCCCTCTCGAAAAGCGGCGACATGGATGACAACGACGACCACAACAACGATGAAGCCAGCATCGGTGGTAACAGTGGCTGTGCCGCTGGCTTCCCAGCAGTAGTAACAGCAGCGCAGGCCAAAAAAGAAAAGAGGTTGGAGCTATAGGCAGCGTCCGTCTAAATCTCCTGCCCTAGTCCTAAGGATAGAAAGGAGCGATGAAAAACTAGAGAGAGCGCCTTTCAATTGTCCCCTTTCGCCGACAGTTTCGTTGTGCGTACCCTCCCTGCAGTGGCCCCACTTTCCCCTCATATACCATCATCGTACGTAGTTCTCCCACTACATCTAACGACGTCTGTGTTACCCAGCTGCGGCAGTGTCACGGGCCTTAGCGGAGGCAGCACACGACGTCCATAACCCTTTTTTTTATTGTCTAGTTGGTTGTATGATCCAGTTCCCTTTCATGTTGCGGTAAATACAAACCTGGAACATCCACACGTTACCTTCTCTGGGATAGTTTAAACTCAAGCGGCCATCCTGTAGCCAAGTAACCCTTCACCATCAACCCAGAAATGGAGTATCCTACACTTCACGCCTATACATACACATGTATACGTTGTATAGGAACGTATACGTATCTAACGTCGTGAGGGTCGTTAACCGTGGACAGACCGCAGACGGCGATCTCACCTAGTCGTGTTATCACTTCAGACAGTTGTCATCTCAATCTTCCCGTTTCTTTAAAAAAATTGAGAACGAGAAAGGGTACAGAAGATCACGGACTTTGTAGAATCTGCGCTTTCGTTCTTCCTTACTGCAGACCCGGACGGTTAAAGCTCTCATTTTGATGATTCGTGTCCACACCAATGTCATGTAATTGATATAGACGTTAGCATCAGCGCCAGCCCCCCAGTAACTTCGTCACTTCGACAAACTGCAGCATTGGCAGTACTTACCGCGAAATAATGGTTGAAAAGGCAACGTAGGGCAAAGTGTCGACGATAAGTCCTTCTACCGGAATGAGCGAGAAAACCTGTCAGCCTAAACAACTCAAGAACTATCCTCAGCCTATATTGAAGAGAAGTGTCCTTCTCATCGATTCACTGGCATCCATCCTTACTGGCTATTGCCGCCCTCCGGACCTCATGTCGTGTCGACATCCTCCAAAAGCCACTTGAGGATGGGATTAAATTACGTCGTGGCCGCCCGGGACCGCCCCTAGCTTACCGCAACGTTGCTTGTCGTCTGTCCCCTCCCTCTTAGTCCTATAGGTCCAACAGACAACGACGACGGGCCCTGTCCTATCGTTACGTCGGCTCTTGACACCCTAAAGCGAGTGTGGATCACTTTAGGCACTCAAAGTTGAGGGCAACTGGCAGTGAATTAGGAAGGAGGCAGATATAGGAACAGGAATTGGATGATAGGTATTACCCATCACTGATAATATATATATGTGCTACGTTTTTCTTTTGCTCCTATTTACGAATATACGTGGAGTATATGTACATAGTAGCAATATAGTTGATCATACAAAAAACTGGATCATATGTACGCCTGTGTGCTCGGTCGGTCATATTGTCTAGAAAAGTTAGCGAACCATTTATTTGATAGGCGAAAAATTATCTATTTCTAGATCAAATGTTCATTTCGTTCTTACCTATCGTTGTATGTAGAATTACTTATCACCCATAGTCAAATAAAAGCAAACTTATATGTGGTAGAATAAAGATTTACGTATATACCCGGTAGCTGCTGAGGTTGTCGACCACACACGATAGAATAACTTTTCGGCCCGTCGAAACGGTCTGGTTCTGAATGGGTTCGGCAAAATCGGGTTCCATCGGGGTGTTAATTCCACTTGCAGCACTGTTTGTGATTTGTGAATCACCTTGACACGCTGAAAGATCAGTAAATCATTATTCGATTAGTACCTTTCTAGTCATCTTGTAAATGAGATTTAAACCTGCCCAGTGTTTATATTCAGGAACCCTTACTTAAACGTTATATTTCAGTCTTACCTCAATACTACCACCACTGTACCCCTATAAAGTATATAATCAGAATAGCTCTAGTCTAAATAAATAGTTATAAAGATCATTGCATCTATAGTTGTAACAATATATTGCTGCACACTAGCGGTCTGAAAACTAAAATCTATGGTTTGAGGCTGATTCATGAGAGTATGTCATAGTAAGCTTCCATCGCAAACTAAATGTGTATGAAGATGTGCCTTCGTGTGTCCTTCTGTTTGTGTCTAAATCCGTGCGTGCGATTGCCCCATTGCTGTCGCGATGCACTTAAAAGGCTCAGCTAAAGGCAGCTGAGCAGTTGCCTGCGTGGTTTGCTAACTGCTGACGTATGCGACTGGCGGCTATCGACGATCGACCCTCCTAAAAGGTCGTTTTCGGCTCAAAAAGGATGGCTTTAACGGGCATCGGTCCGACCCATGTTTGACAAATTCGTAAGGGGATACCAAGGGATCCCTTTACGATTGTAAGCACCCATAGGAGGTCCATGTTTGGCTCATGCTGATAGGGAACAACAAAAACGTGAGCATCCCCTAACATAGGTATAACAAAATCGCCATAACGGAAGTGGCCAGGAACAGCAGAATCATGCGCGGAGTGAGAGTTCACGAAGCAAACGGAGGGGTTATGGGGTGTTTGGTGGAAGAACAGCCGGCTCAAACCGAAAGGGCTGACTCGTCATGACATCGAGGTTCGTCAAAGCGCGAAGCTACCCAGCCAACGGGGCTCAACTCCTATATACATTCTCATGGCGTTGCTGATGGCAGCGAAACGACATATAACGAAGCGAACTAATTTTATACAATCGTAGCTTACATTCAATGACGAGAAGCGATCCCAGTAAATCTCCTGCTACTCGATGCCAAACGCCTACTTGAAGTTTGCATATATCTATTTGGGTGCACCTGCTTGATACAACATTTTTGCCTAACTATAAAGTTGTTTGCTATTCCACCTAATTATTAGCAGTTGGTAACTGTAAATTAACTTACCAGTATCAGTGATTAACCACAAATTCTCTGTTACAATGCAATTAACCTTAGTTGCGGTGAATTTAAAATTCCAGTCTGGCCTAAAAATCGTCCTTCGTAAAAATCATTTTATGTATCAGATCACCCGGAAGTGGCATATCCATGCCAATTCCGGGTGGCGTGCCCATCATTTTCGTCTGGAAGCGATATGAATTGAATAATACGTTGGATTATTTAGTTCATTGTTCTGTTCAGCATTTGTTCATCGCAAAATTATGCGACTATGTACTATCTACTGTGGACGTGTTTAGAACTATCCGCTTAAACAAAATACAAATGTACATACATACATACATACATACAAAGTGCAAGTGAAATCAATGGCCGAAACGGTTGTGTTCTGCTAGATTCACCCACTGAGCAAAGCGCGCCTCCCCAACTAACTTTGCTTTCAACTTGTCGGTGTCCCACACCGATAAGTCGCAAGGGTCCGTGGCACAGCTACGTAAGGACCGCGTCACTCGCTCCGAGGACGGAAATGAAGATCCGTTTCCTCGAATTCAGAAAACCTTGACCAGGTCGAGTTAACGTCATTAAGACCATTAAGGTCGCATAAGAACTACCACCACTACTTCGTTGGAGCAGCGACTTCGGAAGTAACGAGATCTTGGCGGCGAACTGGTCCTATCCAAGGTTGCACTTTACGTAGCTCTTTTCGATGCGGTGTCATCCTGCGCCTTCTCGCAGTAAGAACGGCTTCAAAGACGTCGTTAGGAAAAGCGCTCGGTAAGGGCAAACCGGGCTGAAAAGTGCATTTTGTTCATATAATATGTATTTTCCGTACCACTTCAGCACGGCCCGCTCAACACGACGTCATTCTGGCGTTCAGTGACAAAATGCTGTCTGCAAGAAGCGCAGCCGAAATACAATGTACATAAAAGAAGTATGTGCATTTATTATATTTACCTTTATGATTATTCAGGCTATGCACTCGAATGCCGGCGCCGGGTAGAATTGCTGAATCGTTCACTGACAGCCTGTGATAACGGGTCTATGTGTTTATAGAAGGCCTTTCTCTATAGTATAAGGTAATTTAGGTTAAGTAAAATAAATTCTTGTAGACAGTAGATATTCATCTAATTTAATTGCTTGGCGAATTCAATATGTACTACAAGGCTGAACGTTTTTGATTGTCACAGTCGCTTAACGAGGCGTCACACGTTTAGGCTAAAAAAAGTAGCAAAACCTCAATATCGAATAGCGTACCTACCATGTTAAACATCGTAACAGCATGAATCTGCCATGTTCTCAGCTGCTTAATGATGGAGCGCTCCATTGTACAGTGAGGAACCTAAACGGAACGTTTGCCGAACACCCGCGGCAGCAAGTAAGGTAAAGACAAGTACTGAGGACCAAAGATACAACAGAAAAAGCTTAGCAGACCCAACGTAGAATATCGGCAAGTAGGATGCACCGCATGTGTTGAATTCAATTAGCCGCCAGTAGGCCGCGTACCCCCTCCCCCTTTTGCATTGCTTCGTATCTTCTGGGCTGTTATATTGCCAACAAGATAATAATAACAACAATATATATGGCATCATGATGCAGGATGAGTGCTCTATATATTATATACATATATATGGGCGTGTGTGTGTGTGTGTGCGTGTATGTGTGTTGAATCGGAAAGCGGGGGCCAACTAAAGGCCAAAGTAGATGATAAAAGGGTAGAAGCGTTTCGAAGATGTTTCCACCCATTTTTCTTCCTGTTCTCTCACCCCAGATCACCAAATTCTGCTTTTGCATCGCTTGCGGCTTCGATATCGATCGTTGCTTCGTGCTTGGTCTTTCAGTCAGCAACAACTGCTATCGACTTTCAAGTGGTGGAACATGTTTTTGTTTGAAGAGGACCGGGAACGTCTAGGCCACGAAACAAGATGGCAACCTATCGGTCTGTGGCCCGACAGTACAAATCGGAAATTGGAGGTAGAGTGCTACCACTTGCTAGCGCACACCAAACGTCCCTGAAATACTTACTGGGGGCTTAGAGGAGGAACTATAGCTCGTCGGGGCAGCCAGCCCCTCACCGACTAGTGTCATCTGCTCTCATCAGTATTCTTGACTCGTTTACAACGCCCTCTTCCGAGAGGCTCCGACGGAAACCTCGTAAATCATGTTCCATTCCCCCGATGATTCAAACCCCTATATATTCCCATTCCCTGGTCGGCACCTCAGTCAAACGCGCAAACCGGTTTCCTCTGTGACGCAGACGCGTCATCACAGTAGCCAAAAGGACAGCATCAACCGACTACCCGACCCTTCACCAGTTATCTTGTAAACATTGTCGCCCGAGGGTTTTCCGCATTGGCAATAAGCGCGGTACACGCACGGACGGGCCCCGACATCTGACGAACGATTTGCCAATGGTTAGATGTTTTGCACCCGAGTACAGCAAGCGAACCACTGCGTTTTCACACGAACTCAGGTAGGGCGCGCAGACAAAGGCGGCAAATCTTAAAAAAGGCTAGTAGACGAAGACGCTAAGCCTGATCGGGCAAGGATGAATTGAAAGAGAGTAGGCAGTAAGGGGGATAAGCGACGAAGAATACTGAAGGTGGCAAGCGAGAATCTTGAACTTAACTTCGTAGGCTGCCATTAATCAAACACGTTTTTGTTCAGATCTTATTTAACTCTACCTGCTTACTATGGAGCAACGTTGGGACAAGAAAATGTAAAGGAATATGATCTGTCTAGTTAATGGAAATCGGTAATGCGGTAACGAGGAGCGAAAATTTGCGGCTCACCTATTAGATAAATCGGCCTTCAAATTTTATAAGCCATTGCGATCCTAACTAGAAATTCTAATGTGTGATATCATATAATACTATGAATATAAGCGACTCTGCTAAATAATGCAAAGCCGCTCCCGGTGTGGTAACATTCTTTGAGCATTTAAATTAACAATATTTACTGAACTTCCAAAATGCAGGCCGATTTAATCACAAAACAACTATGCTGACACAATACGTTCATTCATATAATAAAAAAAACGTTAAATGTCTGGGAAGGCACTAAGTTTTTTTTATTTAGACGCGTGAGGGCAAGTTACTACCAGATTTGTTACCGAGCATTTGGGTAGAAAATCACTTCACACAGCGGATACAGCCATATAACTTTCTCGTCCGCCTGCTGTTGGCCTATATCGCTGGTCCAGTAGCTGAGTGGGATTCCTAGCTTGACCTTGTGTAGATTGCGTCCTACTCATTGAATTCCTCGAGCTAATACCAATCAACAATGTAAATTTATTTAACAGTTCCCCTTTATTTCTTACCCACTATTCCTAAATGTGAAAAGGCTCCTAACTAAGCACCGGCATGAACAGCCGCCCGGCATGAAAACGCACGCTACTCTACTTAACCATCTATCGTAGTGGCCTCAAGTAGGCCTTTTTCATTCCGGCAAAACCCGCTGCGGTGTGGCAAGGGTGTATTGTCCCCGAACCATTGACGCATTGAATCCCCAACCCATGGGTACTTGTGCGCGTTTGCAAGTTCGTGTGTATATGTGTGTGTACGTGTGTTTGTGTATCTTTCGCAGATTCAATACGGTGAACCTCAAAGCAACCTAAAGCAAGCTCCGGGCTGTGGAGCTTAGACACAATTTTTTTGCTTACGGTAGTTGGCCCATGGGCGTCCATGCCGCGGGCCAGCTGGAACTCCGTCCGTCTATTACTGGCTTGCTGTCTTAGTAGGTCCCTTTTGAGAGAGGCTAGAGTGCTTTGGAGGAGGATGCCTTGATACAGGGTGTGGGGAAAGTGCTAACGAAACTCATAAGATGTTGGTTCAACGTCACATGATCGGGCTTCGAGCTTCGGAGCGAGAGTGGAACGGAGGGATATTGACTTGAGAAGGAGGTGATTTACCCCCCGAAATAGGTGAGGAAGGCCTTCACGCCTCTCGGGTCTTATACTATAGCATGAGGCACCATCGACTTACCGCTTACCATCTATGCCCATGGCCACGCTCCGAATCCGGCTGCTCGCGCCCGCCGTCAACGGACCATCGACTAGAGAAGGAATGTGAGATTTCAAGACGAGATAGCATGAAAGTGTTATGGCAATGCAATTCTGCAAAGTTACACATGCCCACACACACCACCTAACAGCGATGGCCATTGAGCTTAATTCGCAAATAGAAATATTTAGATTCTAATAAAATCGTTGAAAACAACGACGCACTAAAAGCGGGTGCATTCCAGACTATATATATTGTATTAAACCTAACGGCAAGTAGAACTTGATAACAGAACTTAATCACTTTTTTAATTACCCTTTTCTTACCTTGGCATGTAAAACGTGCGATGTGTTGGCAGCTTAGCAGAACTGATCAGTATCTAACCTGGTTTAGAGAGCGGCTAGGCTGGAGAAGGTACTGCCATTTAGGTACCTCACAGTTATTAACATTACTTGTGTTTATTCGATGATGAAACGACCACGTGTCAAATACAAAAGGATTGCGATTGCTTTACCAGGTCTATAATATATGTACCGCAAAGGTAGCCTTGGGTTGTTACGGACTCACCATTTCGCAGCGGAAAAAAACCGCTATCACTATTCATAAGGTTTTTTTTTTTACCATAGATCACGCAAAAAAGAGATTTTTCTTTTACTCTATTGTTCGCCTCGTGTCCTGTACCTTCATTAAGTTTGGAACTTCTAACCTATGAAAAAGAGGTACAAACTACTTTTAAGATAGAAACAACTGACCAATTTATCTGGTTGATAGAACGTGCAAAAAAGGCTTTTGATTAGATACTTGTGACTTACTTGGCCATTTTACTTCAACAATTGAGCAACTAAATTTTTATTAACCGTAATTTCAAGTTTCCTGTGCCATAAGCCGTCTGTAGTATCTTTGTGCCTAACTCCTACCAGGCAGCTCTCTGAGTCTTCCTCAATCTTAACTAATTTAGTGGTCTCAACCACTAGCTGGTCTAGACACAGAACTTCAACTCAAATATGCGTAAAAGCGTACCACACTGCCACTTAAACTACACTCATCTATCTCTTGAATTGGTTACATCGTTCCCTGCGACTCAATATAACATGCCCGAATTTGATATCGTCCACCGAAAGATCGACTGCAAAACTGGGATGTGAGCTTTCTCAAAGTAAACACCAAATGTTGTTGTTCATTGGGCTAGAAGTATGAAAACAGGCTACCGGAGAAAAAACTAGCAGCAATTCAACGACAAAGCACGCTTCTCCATGGGGTTCCAAACTGCACAAAGCCAGCCCTTATCGAAGAAGTGAAATAGACCAAACGTGGAGTAACGTTAAAACCTTCCTTCTTGCTGCTGACAAAGAATTCCGTTACCAAAATCTCATTGATGTCCAGTGAAGAACCCCTCAGTTTCGCCCCCATTTGCTTTCGTGCTTCGCAACTCAGACCGGACTTAAACTTTAGAAGGTCCGGCTTCTTCTCATCACGTTTCGTCTTTACCACGGAAGCCGGTATCCGAGGATCTACTCAAAAGGGGCGGCGTAGCAGACGATAACATTCGCACATGATAGCAAACACATGACTTTGCCACCCAGTCTGGGCAACACCAACTGAGTAGAGTATACGAGGAGGTAAATCGCCTCGCCAACGTGCTTTCTGGGACTTCGATCGCGAATTCAGGCTCTGATTGCGGAATGACGTTTTCTGTAGCGTCGTAACAGGCCGTTTGCTCAGGTGTTGACATATTTCAAGCCTTCCTGCGCAATTGTCTGGTTATCAAGCAGGATTTCCAAACAACTTCGTATGGAAACCCAGTATTAGTATTAGTCACTATCTGTCCGTCAGCAGCCCAGCCCGCTTTCGCCACGCGACTCTTGCCGCTTTGATCCTTCTCTACTCACTACTACACCGAGTACTGTTTTCTTCGTTTATGTCTTCATTCTGTATCTGTCCCCCTTCCCCCTCCCCCGTGCGTTTGTCTGTCTGTCGGTCGGTCGGTCGATCGGTTTCCGTGTGTTCAATTTCGTTTGAAGCGCCCGTTGAATCAGTAGAGACTTTTCATCCAGACGTTCACTGTCACCCTGCCGACTCGAAGGGGAAACTTCCATCCTTTCCTGAGAATACCAGGATAGAATAGAAAAGGCCATTGCAAAGGCAACAATAATAGATACAGACGAGGAAGTCAGAAAGAGGGGAAAAGGACGAACAGGATCACAGAACGCCAACATTAAAGCAGGCGTTTCATCGTGCGTTCAGCTGACGAAGTCCATTTCAGATCGAAGTGTACTAGATCTCCCTAAAGATGTCTAGCGATGGGCAAGCTTATCATATATAGCTGTCGACAAAACAACTGCTACGGAAAAAGGCACAGAGCGTGTACACTCGCCGCACGGCTACTGGTGTAAGCCATATACATTATACTATACGTACTGGCATACTTCAAATCGCATGCAGTCGTATCGTAATCGCAAGGATACAGACGACAAACGGAATAGTACGGAGGATACTTTGATCTATCAAATATGTTCTGACATCTTATTCATTTTTTAATTCCATCTGATCATATTAGGTGTAAGTCACATTGATATCGACTCGTTAGCTCGACATTAACTAACTTGAATTTTAAAATCTTCAAGATGAGACTTGAAATAAGGCACGAGGGCTCACATAACCCTTACCATATTCATTTTGTCCCTTTGTTACGCATGTAACATGATGGTTTACTATTCTAGTTCACTCTATACGCCTAATATTTTTAAGATCTGCAGTTGCTACGTTTTGTGAACTTGCTTAAAATCGGTCGCCTGTCCGATGAAGAGAATGGAAAAAACAGACTGAACGTATAGATATCGTGCGGTATCAGATAGTCTCTATGCGAAACCGATAGCTGTAGTAGCAGAGAGCGATAAAGTACGGATCAAATATTCATTATCTATAACCGCCACAACGAACTACTGCCATGAGCCACTACATAGTCTCATCGACGGCGCAGAGCCACTGCTTCCGTCTCTTACGGCTGGCTCTTTCCTGGCCGCTTCGTCTGCTCCTTTCTCATCCGCTGAAGTCTTCCAAACTCCCAGCTATCCGTGCCTTCCTTGCTGCTCCTTGCAGTGTAGAATTACCGTCGTCGTTCGAATGGTTTCTTCAAAGCGGGAAGCGGCAAGATCTAGCATCACTCTCTCCTCATGCCTCCAGTAGCTTTCCCTTTTCTGCAGATACCCCCCTCCCCCACATACGACACACACACGCGCACCCACCCACTTACACTTATACCGAGATCCGCATTTGCGATCTGCCCTGAAGATCACTTTGTTTCCCCGGCCTTCTCTAACCCCAGTACAGCCCCTGGTTAAACCGCTCCGAGCCGACTGCGGACAGCTTTCCTTCGCGGTAGAGGCATGATGAGAAGGAGAGGTTATTTCTCCATTCTCAAATGTTCCGTTTTCTACATCTTCCCGCTCGCACGTTGTTCTCCTTCTGGGTATTATTACAATTGAACCTAATTTGTCTGCTAGAGGTTCTCTTGGCGCTGCTTACAAACCGCGTCAGCCTGGCGCTCTTGCCTCGGTCTCCTCTGCCGAGTTACGAGTCACTCGAACAAAGCCACAACCACTAAATCCTTGTCTGACGTGAACAAAGAATACTGAACTTCGACGGCAGAGGGAGTAGATGGTGCGCCGGATTGTCCTATCCCTATAGTCTGACCGTTTGTGCTAAATACAATGAGCCAAGGTTGGTAATCACGAGCAGGAACGAACGGTGCGTATCCTATTGTGAAGAAACCTACTCCTTGTTCAAGATACGCGCATCCTTCACACCGAGAGATGATAAACGAAACTGACGGCGGGGGCGGCGACGACGACGACGATGACGATGATTGAAAAGATTATTTCTAATTGGTATAAATTAATTTTGAAGTGATTCGTCGATCTGAATTTCTATTCAGTAAAAAAAGAATTGTGCTTGCTGACAGTCAAATAAAAGAGAGAATGAGTGAACTACAATACATATGCTATCCGTATGGATGGTCCGGTCTGATGTTCTTAACTTTATGTTCGAACATAGCTACTATGCTACCCAACGTTGATTCACCTGACGGCGCTCGGAGGAAGCTTCTTGTTTTTCATTCGGACCATACAGTTCGAAAATAGCTATTTAGAAATAGGGCGACTCGTGCTAACGCTAAGAATTTAGACAACTGTCTCTGGGTTTTGGCTACTTGAATCGCTCGTAATTATGTATGACAAAACAAGCTTTTCAAATACCCCTTAACTTCCCAGCTGTGAACGCGTTCAGACACTGAGCTAAATTCCGCTATATTCATAAGAAAAGCGCCCCTGCGCATTGTTCCGGTAAGTAAATATTCGTATACCCATTTCCTGTCATGGAAGAAACGAGAAATAAGAAGATGTATTTATGTATAATTAAATTTTAGTGTTTGCGTTGCCCAGTATAAAGATGAGGATGTCAATTTTATCCAGCAAATTCAACCGGATGGCCATAAATTAAATTGTTGTGTTTTTTGTTGACGTTACAGAATGAGCAAGGATCACAAAAAGTACTTCCAGAAATTACGGTGTCTACCCACGACACGCAAGAAAACTGTTGGGTCATTCAACATCTGATTTTTTCAGTTATTGCTTCTTTTCCTTCCCTCAGCTTCCTTGGTAACCTATTGTCACTAATAAATGTACCTTTTCATAACAAATAAAAACAACTGTCCCGCGTCACCGCAGGACATTGATGGTCTCGACCGTTTCATATGTTGCTCTATTAATCAAGACAGAACTGCGACGTATTTTTGTTGAGACACTGAGGCACATTGCTTTCAATTGTGTAATCGGTACTAGAACGATGGAGATTAGATTAACAAAATGGGCTTGGGTCGTCTTTCACCATCATCAAGATGATGGAACGGGTCAACGTTATACGCTCGGTAGAAGCTGCCTGCGCTAGTGCCACTAACCAGCCGAGTCGCTGTACCCTTCCGTGAATCGCTTAACGGGGTGAGATATCATCAACAGTTCGTTCTAAGTTTTCGTAAGTTAATCTATACGAGAGATGGTGTCGAACAGTGTGAAAAATAAATATCACCATACTAGTTAAGTTAATCGTGTCATCATAAAAAAATGCAGAGTTTTACTTTGTCACGGGGTCGACGGCACAGCGAACAACAAATCATTACGATCTGCGTATGACCAATATATTTCCCACTAAAGCCCTAGCTAAGAAGTAAAGTTGTCGATAGACATTGTTGCAAACAAGGATGTAGGCTTATAGCACAACGGTGCATTTAAGGCACGCACCAGTACATCGTAAACTTTTATGAAGTTTACGGCTTATACAAAGCTCGAATATGTCGTCGAAAGCACTGGTTTTCGATAGATCAGTCTCCTCCGCTCTCGTGCAAGTAGATATAGATCATGCTAGATCTCATTCGTTTTTCCAATAGACGTTTGGCTCGCAACGACACGTTTCGTTTGCAAATATAATTTACGTATTTATTTATGTAACAAAATCATCACGATGGTTATTTAGGATCTTTTCTAACGTGCTTATAGAACCTATATGATAAAATAGAATAATCTGAATAATCGTAATAGCTACTTAATTAATGTTCCTTTCGTTTGATTTTTTCAAGCTGAGATAGTGAGTCACCGTGTTCAAAAATAGATATAGGAAGATCCCCTTCCCTCATCAAGGGGTCTTCGTAATTATTTTATTATCATAAAGCATGTTCCACAATTAGCCGAACTGTCCTTTGATAGCGATCGCCCGAGTCCATTAGTAACGCTTTATAAGCTGTCAAGACAACTACTCCAAGCGACCACAGTCGCTTGGAGTAGTGTCCTGAAGTAGTCCTAATCTTGCCTCCTGAATGTTGGATCATGTGTTTTTATCAGACATAGTTACCGGTACATGCTGCGTCGTATATGTCTGGTACATCTACTAATAACTCTCGATCATTTTGAGCAAATGCTTAAATTTATAGTATACCGCGTTTGGGGAGTTGCAAACTATTTTCAATAGAAACCAGTCGACATTTTTAGTTGATTTTGATAATCGCGCAACGATGGTAAGTTAACTATCGTCTATCTGTGCACTGAGAGATGGATCGCAAGGTACGTCCCAGGTTCTACAGTAGAATGCATCGGAGTTGACCCGGGCTCTATTTTTCTGCCCTCATTTCTGCCCTCAAACCCTGAACCCTTAAGAGTGCGCTGCCTGGACTGGTATCCATTAGCCAAAAACAACGTCTTTATAGTCATGACACCCCAGGGGGCCCTACAAAATGTCGAGAGCTACGACGGCTTCACCACGCGAAGAGATTGGAGAATATACTTCTGTATGCCTCTATATGCTCTTTGATGCCATTGTTAAGCTCAATCTGCATCAAAAAGTAACTTCGATTCATGATAGAGGGCAAACGTGTATAATTATTAAAAATAGCCCAATTATTCAAATCTGTTGCCGGCCCAGTTTTACGAATTGTAGATGTAGTCATAGAAGTCCACTAGTTCTACGCTTATGCTCTGAAACCTCTCACAGCTAGGTTGTACAACTCTAATCTAACAAGCTGATTAAAACGACTAAATTGCATTTTTTGTTCGTCAACTGAATAGCAATGCGGCCCGTTACTCTGATTTGTTTTCCCTGGCTCTTCAAATTCCCAATAAGCTCTTATATAAGCTATTACGCTAATTTCTATTAGTAAATACTTAATGAAAAATACCACAATCGATCATCATCATCATCGATAGAGACATCCGGTCTGCATGAAACACACTTTCCCGTTATGATCGCGCTTATTAGGTCGAGAAGGGGGGCGTAACAATATAACAACAAAAGAGACGTTTCCCGATATCGCTACTGCTGACATACCAAGAGAATTGTTGACCTCCCTTTTGAACTGTCCTTCCAATTAGGTCACAACAATGTAGTACAACCTTTAGGCTGACCAGGTCTTACGGCTTGTACGGTCGAATAAAGTTTATTTGAATCTTGAAATCAGAAGTATATAGAGTCTTGTATATGTAAATAAAGTATATGTAAATATTTATGCCTACTTAAGCTTTTACGTCGAACAAATTGACAGTAATTCTGTTAAACGTTTTTCTAGGGTAAATTAAAACAGTCGTAATCTTGTCCATACCATTGTTACCGTAGTATTATTGATGATCTCTTCTTTTTTCTGCTTTAAGTGCGCCTTTCGAACTGCGGACCTTAACTGCGGGTTAAGGGAAGCCAAGAATCGTTGCTTCTGGTTGCAACGTGCTCCGTCAGAACAACAGGTGTCTTGCCAAAATGGTCATTGTTCTTTACGGACCTTGTTCCGATTCATCATATTATACTTAAGTCATTACCTTTGTCGTAATACGTCGACTGTTCATAGTCCATTGTTGACTTTGTATAAGTTAGTTGAAAAGGAACACAAAGAAAAGCCTCCTTATTTCATAGTTTTGACTAGTAATCAGAGCGTGATTCAAAAAATCCTATGTAGGGACTCATGGAAGATGATAAGGTTCCTGACATCAGTGCGTCGGCCTACAAATACTAACAATAGCATTAGGCTATACCTAGCGATGGCTAGGTAACAATACCATGCTATCTGTACCCGAGAAGGTAAAACGGCTTAGATATGTGGGTGATTTCCCACGGTGCCAACCGCAAATTTAGTCGACAAGTTGATAGAAATGATCGAAATCTCACCCACGAGAACCGACGACACCCCTGCTCGCAATCCGCCTTCTGCTCGAGCACCAACAGCTTCGAATGATCGCATGGCTGAACACTATTCAAAATGTTCTGCCCTTCACTTCGTTACTACACAATTGGGAGCGCACTGCACAGGGTGCCGATGATTCGGGCACCTGGCGCAACATGCAGCAGAAAAGCAAACGTCGAACCTCCGCTTTAGTTGCGAACGTTAGACAAGCAGTAAGCTATGCTGACATGATCTCGGTAAAAGAAGAGAAACTCGGAAGGCTAAGATCGTAAATGCATAAGCCGCAGGTGCCCCTGGTTCTTCTGCCTTAAGATTTGATTGGACTGAAGATTTCAAGTCTGAGGTAGAAGCCGATGGTCTAGAGGCAGTTTCGAAAAACAGGCCTGCTTCCCCATTCCTCTGCTCATGCTTCCGCTTAGCAACAACTCCAGCAGCAGGATAGAGGTAGTTTAGCAGACGAAGTTTGTTTGCACTGCCCTGCACTCTGCAAGAAGACATCGTAGCGGGTGGGCGCACTGTTCAACGGTACTAATAAACAGACACTTGCTTTGTGATATTGAACTAATAGAAAAAGGCGTCCAAATATGGCCGATAATGCGTTTTCGTAACATAGTACAACTCTGTTAAACGTTCTATTAAACGTCACCACATAATAATCATTCAAATTCAATATTTGTACTTAAATATACGACTTACTGCATTCGGTAGAACTACTACAAGTTACAGCCCGAATTGTCTCAGCAGAACTGTTGATTAGATCGAAGGGTGTCTGTCGTACGTTTTCATACCCCGCACCATCGAAATATTTAGTAGAGTAAAAAAAACGTGTTCCATAATCATGCCATAATGAAAGGCTCGTTATCCAGCCATACAGGCTCGATAGTTAGACCACTATATGTCCCTTACGATTTCTTAACCGTTTATGGAGCGTTCAGCTAGAGCGCCTACGGTATTTGGGGTGCATGGATGTTAGTACGATGTTTTTAGCATTATTTCTGTCGAATAGAATTTTTTTTATAATAACTTATGCTACCCCTGACGTAGTGATACAATTCGCAAATGAAAACAGCAAGCCTGGGTCTAGAGTTAGAACTTACAAGCTTCAGCTGTTTAGTCGAATACAGTTTCATGCAAACCGCTGTGTTAACACGGAATAAACAATGGTCACACTTTGGACCAACGGTACCACAAGTATCTTGTATTCGAACTGAAACTCAATAAATTTATATGACTTAAGTGATCGCATTCGTACTTAATCCATTGTGAACCGGCACAACTTGGATAAAAGTGTACGTTTAGTATATCATTAGCAAATACAACAAAAAGCGTTTTATTCTTGACGCGTACTACATCTACATGCTGACTCTATGCCATACGTTGCCGCAAGGCCAAAACGTGAAATAGATGACGCAGAGTGTTCTCGCTGCTTTGAAAACATTGGGTTCTACTATTACGGCGACAAAGACATCTTGAAATCAATAAAATAACCTACCCAATAAAGCAACGTTGGGATTTGAAGCTTTCGAAGAAAAACGACGATACTCATTGCTGCGCTATGTCCATCGCTTCAAAGAAGTCAACTCAATCTCGGCCGCTCAGTCGCCTGCAAAGAAAGGAAAGGGCCGTAACGCGAATGGATAAAGGTGGCGTCTAGCTCACGAATGCAGTAGAACAGAGTGAAATGTGCTGCGTGTTGTAACACTGATGCTGGCCGAAAGCCTCTCCCCGTTACTCCATCTATCGTGTCAATCGCTGTCAACTGGCATGAACCTCTGATCGCTGCCAAGCTAGACACCGCATTCGGGAGTGGGTTTGTTGCCGCTTATGCTGGTGCTTTTGCTCCGGCTGGCGTTGCTGTTACCAGGAGGTAGTTGCGAGATCTAAATGAAGCCTCTACCCCTGCGCGCGCGTTATCAGCTCCATTTATCTCATCAGCCCGTGCATTTCGTCTGAGCAAGTGTGCCAACGCAAAAGAGCAACGCCACCTTACCGCCAAACCATCAATACCCGGGGACCCAGTCAGTTACCCACGCCGTACGCACCGACGGCAGCAGGCACACGCCCAAACGCTCACAGACATATAGAAACCATCACAGTCCCAGCCTCATCAAGGGAAAACGACGACCTATCACGATCCGGTCACGTGCCCTGCCGGACCATAAAGCGCCACCACCCCATTGTGCCTTCGCTTCTAATCCTCCCGTTTTCCTTCGACTATCGCCTGGCTAGAATTTAAATTTCAACCATATCTATCGGAAGAACGCAAACCTGGTGCTCATGCAACAAGACCACCCGCGGAAATCTTTTCCTTTATTTAGGTATAGTGTTCCTATGAGATGTCAAGGCTATTTACTGCTCGAACGCTTAGAAATCTATTGAAGTATAAAAATATCTTCGTAGGATGATCAAGTAGTAGTCAACTGAAAGTATACACGCTGTCCGCGATGGTCTCGTTGGAAAAATTATTCTACCGGGAAAGGTGTTTTAGCTACATCGTGCGTTTTCTGTGTCACGTTACTATTGCTCAAAATGTAATATCGTTTGTCGCGTTTCGTGCGCGATTCGACATGCGTAGAAAACGAGTGGGTGATAGAAGCCAATCAACCATCCCAGCTCAAACTTTAAACTTCGTGTAAAAAAACTCGACAAAGGATTACAATCGTCCTGCCTCTGCTAATACGGTATTAGACGGTATACTTACCCTGGATTTGCCTGCCGATAAGTAATACTAGGTTGCGCCTTAGCGGTGATTTGCACTGATCATGAAACCCAGATTCGGTTGATTATGTTACGAAACGCAAGCTTGACAAGTTCAATAGTAAAAGCTAAATGAATGAACTAGCAATGGGCTTTTAGTAGTCTAGTGTGCTCTATCAAGCTCCATCGTGACGTCGGAAAACGATATACAAGCTAGAAATCGACTAAAAGCCTAAACTACCTATAGCACCTGTGCTATAAGACAACTCTCCGCGAAACCTAATACGAACGAACGTTTACTATGGTGCAAGCGAAGTCGCTGATCAAACCGATGAGTAGTCGGCTATTTTGAGCCGCTGTTAGTCACCCTGTTGTCTGCCTGTAATAACGTTAGTGTCAATGGCTCCCTTTCCTTTCTGACCTCTTTCGCACCGTGCGTTCCGACACTTGGACAGGCAGAGAGTCAGACCGACTTCGACGAGAGGCAGGCGACGAGCACGAAAAAGGAGCAAACCCCGGCAAAGCGTAGCTAAGCCGACGTAAGACCCCGCAAATGACAGCACATGGCTCTGCCGCTTCAAGACAGCTGCTTTCGCTCGTGCCCATACAGATGGAACGGCGGCTGCGAGGAGCGGAGGAAGGCGAGCATGGGCTCGAAAAGGGGATCTGAAAGGAAGGCTAACGCCATGGAGAATTCTTCACTGAGCGAAACAGTTGAGAAAACGGCTCGGATAAACGCACCTCCGCTCCCATCGCTATTTTCATCGTATTCGTTGCTTTCCAACTTCCTTCTTTTTCTCCGGCAGAGCCGCCGCCGTCGCCACTCTCCTATTCTTTCTTTCCTATTTTACGCTCTTTTTTTTTTCTGCGTCTTGGTCCTGTCGTCTGGTCCTCACTCGCCCACTCATACCTTTAGTAGAAATGGGGTCGTCGCCAGGGCCAGTGAAGGAGAAGGCGCGAGAGGCGAAGACGTGAAAGAAACCCAAACCAGACCAAACCCTATCCAAATTCTGCTAGCTCGTCGAATGCTTCTCCATCCCCCTTTTCGGGTACTGATGGCCAATGTAATTCCACTAGATTGGAAATCTGTCTCGATGATAATAATAGAAATAATACTTGTGGATAGAACAGGAAACTGCTCCCACTGGTTTAGCTGTACCCCCGTCTATATTACATCGGTTTATATCCTAATACACACTGTGTGCAAGTGCACGGCCGTTTGGCAATCGCGGGCAATTCAAGATGAGTAGGGGCTCTTAATCGAGTAATGTATATTATCTGTGTTCGTCGCGAAGCCAACAGGGACGCTAGTCTTTTTTCCGGCTTTTTATCGCGCGATAAATTCTGTTTGAATGGTGCAGCGTAGAGATATCAACAGTTTTAATTGGTTCCGCCAGCAGAGATCAGCGATACTCATAAGCAGTCTGTCCGAGCGACCGCAGTTAAAGTAATTAAAAGAAAAAGGAGAACTAGAATACCTTCCACCGTTTGAATGCAGGGCAAATATTGGGGCCATCGTTGGCCCTGGTACAATGCAGCTATATCTCAGGAGACTGGCCTATGTGAGATATTCATTTTTCGTGTTTATCTCTGAATGTTGCCATTTCATTCCCTAAACAGTTACGGCTGAACTTGATTTACCTAAATAATGCCCGCGTTACCTTCCTTTTGGAACCATCTCCATTTATCGTTTGGCGATGTATCCAGCTGCCGTTCAGCCGCTGTTACACTGTCGCTCGCGTATCTCCTACAATAGAACTGCTATTGTCTTCGCTTTTATAATTCGATATTAGCGTTAAGGTCAGCGTGAGTGTTGGGATGGCGCTTCGGCCTGCTGGCTGAGGCAAGGGACGGCGGTGACTTTCTAGCCCTAAGCAGTCGTCGTCGGCATAGTTTTAGGGGTGGGATGACCTAAGAATCGGGAGCGAATGCAAAAAGCAGAGTAGAGATTGACTACGGAAGTTGCTCTCGAGAAGCTCACGCCGGGCCAGGACAAGTGAGGTAGGATCCTGCTGAACGAGCAGCATCAACATAGCCCGAAATAGAATTAGATTTGTAGTTTCCTTACAACGCACACGCACTCTTTCGCTCTAATATCTTTCTCCCTTGCTTTGTCTTCTGCTTTTGTGATACCTATTGCCACACGCTCTGCGCATCTCTTGTGTCATGGTGTTTTAGGCTTTGGTTTTCCTGCGTGCTCTGGCGGGCGCCGTCACCAATTTAGGATCAACGGAATCGTACGTGGAACGAACAGCTGCCGCAGGAGTAAGGTAGAAATCAAAAAGTAGCTGCTTTCCATGGGCCTCACCCTATGGTCTTGCTGCTCAGAGCATGACTAGAGATGATAACTTTATGGATGAGTGACTGGCGATGGCAGAATAACAGGTGGTAGTAGTATGCTGAATTTGGAAGAAGCAGGATAAAAGATGTAGGAACGGAAACAGCTGCACAGTATTTTCGCCGAAACCCTCGGTAAACGAATCGGGCGATTACCATAGAATGAATAAATATTTGAAATGTCACTTGATAAATCAAATCATACCTGGCAAGAGATACTTTGAAAAGATCAAGCATTTAAATTATGTGAGGCTCACAATTAAATACATAAAGGAATTAACTTCGGGTGCCATGAACTCATAAAAAGTCGTAATAGATGTCTGTCATGGCCTCGTTTTCCTGAGATACTTCTAAAATAGGTTTCCAGTTCCCAACAAGTTTAATAAACATGTGTCCTATCGTGTGCTTTCGCTGCAAGAGCTGTGGCTTTTTCAATCAGACACAGACATCCAAGCCGTACGCGTCAGCTACTCCTTACACACACATGCACAGTTATCTATCGGTCGAATACTGATAGTTCGACGATTCTCTGTGATGCTATTGTTGCCATCTGGCATTAAAGTTAGCATATGTCAATTCTGATCTATGCGTATATTTCCGCATAGAAATTTACCGAAGTAAACTTAATTGAACGTTTTCTAGGCCTAAGGTGTTTCTGCAAGGAACAACAAGCGCAACACACGGTAGATCCTTGTTTGTCATAGTCAGAATGTCAGCTTTTGTATTAATTACGCAAAGCCGAACTTAATGAGCCGCTTTATAGGCACGATTCCCTATCGTCAAATCAATATCCGCTCGAGCTGAACCTGCCACAGCTAGTCGCTACTTGTGCCCAAAGTGCTGGGCCCATTTTTCAATTAAACTTACACAAATGCGCAAAGTCAAGTTTTTCCAACCTTGTTTTTCGTCAGCAACCTAATCGTCAGCGTGATAAGTCATCAAGCTTCTTCAAGACGTTGGTGACGAAAGGTTTTGACGGAGGTCAATCGTCGCCTCGCATTGACTGCCTCACTTGTTTTGAGAACGTTGTGAAATATGTTTACGAGCTTCATCCTGGGACCTGTTCGTCTTCCTTCCTTCAATACTCCTTTGTTCATTTCCCTTATAACGCAATAAGAATTACTACTTATATATGCATTGACGCACAGATTTGCGCTACGTTCAGGTCTTGACACGGCTCTTGACGATGGTCATACATCCAAGTCACATCGTGCCGTCGTTTTCCGCTAACCTATGAAGTACTCGTACGATTTTTCAGATGATGAGGTGCCTTGGCTAAATGTTGGTACAGTATAAAGCTTTCATAGAACTTCGAAAAACATGTACAAATCATATTCTTCTACGACCAGGTGTCAAAAATATGAATTTATACATTATTCGTGTGGGGCGTATACTTTCAGCAAGTACAAGCAGCGAGATTTAGAATTTGCTTACATATTATGTTGACGCATTCTGCCCTTCAATGCCTATGTTTAACGATTTCAGTGTGTAAGAACAACACTGTAATTATTATTAAAACTAAAAAATTGTTTTGCTTTTTAGGTACGCGGAAATGTGAGTCCACAGAAATTATATAATAAAATTTAGCTACAGCGATATACGTCCGTTAGTACCCATCGTTAGTTCAACCGGAAGGTCTCCTCAACAACCTGATCAAATGTAACAGTTTGCTACGCGATGATCCGAAGGTAGCATCTTGTCGTCTATAAACTGGTTATGTTTAGCTGTGCTCCAAAGGGCTAGATAGCAAGCGGTGCCTAGGAACAGTAGGGGCACTCACTGACTATTGATCAGATCAGATTCATCTATAGTACTCGACTTTAGGGAAGAAGAGCAGAGCCACAATGGGAACAATGGAAGTCAATAACTAATGATAATATGCTAGGTGGGGTGGATGGTTTCGCTGTGGGTGTGGGGTGAATTAACTTGATGTGAATAGCCAATGTCAGGATGAGAACATAAAGGAGGGTGTATTAAGAGTATCAGGTTATGGTTAATGTCCCCATTCTGACGTCCGAGGGGATAGGCATCTATCGCTCGAACTCTGTCCGTCGGAGATGGAGGCAAAATTGCTATCCTGGTCGATCTGAGGAGAACTGTTACATATGGCGGCCAAGAACGGCTCTTTTATTCAAGCGTGAACCGAACTAAGACAACGAGGGAACAATATAAGCAACTGCTGAGTTCGGCATTTTGTGGTAATTAACTATTTTTATTCATGCGCACCGTAACAAATTCATACGAGCCGAATAGATGCTTGCTGAAAATGGGAGAGGCAATATTAGCCAGTAATAGGGAACCTTTGTTTATGAGGTAGCTTCTCCCTAGCCGTCTTTGTCTCAGAATTTTCATGTGAGTTATACATACATTGGTGTTAATACCAGTTAAGAACGTGCTTGTTGCAGCGGCGTTGCATGCACAGCACCCTTAGCGCTCTTTAGTTAAATATAATTTCTTCTTGGCTTGGAGTGCCTCAGAGCTTTTAACTTGGGAACCTCTTTGCGCACTACTACAGGAGCCGCTTTTGGCCTCACGGCCTCCGTAGCAGTGTAGTCACATAATATAAGTTTGCCTCGCTCTTTTTAACTGAACGTACACAAACGTGGCACGGTTATCTAGTTTTTCGCTGTAGGTATAATATTGATTACGACATTTATAGTATCTGCACAGCTCTAAAAAGGGCTTGCGGAACAATATTTTTTGCAACATCACGCCGTACGTAAGAGTATAACGCAACGGATGCCCAAGTAGCGTGGGAATAGCTGTTCTTTAACTGATAGTTTATGACGTTTCTCGTTCGCCGTGGCCGTTCGTTTTTCAACGACCTAATTCTCTAACTTGTTCCTGGTAGTGTGGCTGCCGCTGTTCGTAGGAGCGTTGCGCGTCAAATGGCCGAATGAGCAAAATCTCTCTTCTTGATTATAGGAGGAACAACTTCGCGGAGCAACCAGTCAACGGTGTTTCTTTAGGGGTTAGCACGTAGAAGACGTCATGCCTTCTTTTTCGTCGTCGTGGTCGCTCCGCCGTCCAGTCAGGGTAAGGCCTCTCCCTTGGGGCAAGACAGCGATACAGGCAGTAGAAGAACGAGCTGACGACACAGAGACAGGAACAGCTGAACCGGACGTGCCCGAATAGGTGTCCGGGTATTCACGGCTGAGCTCAAGAGCAAACACAACAACTTATTACTGGAGTGGAACCAGCAGCAGCAGCAGCAGCCTTCGGATTTTTTTCGTCTCTACTCTTCTTTATGGACGGGCCGGGAAACCCCCGATGGGAGGGAATATAACGAAACTGGCAGCAGTAGCCGTAGTGAGATAACGGGAACCGCCATTTCAACCGACAAATGCTAGTCCATTCACTTCAGCAGAGGTAGCTACTATTGCTACGTCTTCACCTGCATAGACATGCCGCACACCGGTTAGTCCCCAGCCGTTACATTACGGGGGTAACTCTTAAACAAGCCTACGCGACGAGAGCTATTCTATGTAGGTAGAACAGGGTGAAGTGACGAGTTTCGTCGCTCCTGTCTAGTCCTCCCCTTGCTAATTAATAGGCTACGTTGTGGGTTGGTGTAACGAACAAAAAGGTGCCTGGCTGTCGTTTTTCGGTAATACATAAATCAATGGTCCCAAAAATTCGGCTATCAAAACTATTCTGCCCAACAGTTTGCACACAAAAACTAGAATTCTTAATTACAATATATGTGATAAATATACGCTGCATATACCGTGAGTGACTAAGTCGTTGTTGCTATTATCTTGGTAATATCTAATCTTCACTATATGTATATATCGCCCTACATAGCACAACCGTGAAGCTGTACGGCCCATTTCGTGCTTTCTGCCTCCTGTGACATAATGAGTGCTATCCATCTTGTACAAAAGCTCATGGACGCAATGGCTGTTATACCCAGAAATTGTTGTGCTCATGGTTAGTCATGGCAAATATTCGTTGTACAAACACAAGAAGACACACACGGAGCAGACCTCGCCCGTCGATTTGATGCTTCAACTAACTATCTGTATAAACTGTGCGCCTTCCTACGGAAGCACTTGCTGGTGCACCTCCATTCAGTGCGGAGCTCCACTGCGGCGGCAGTGCCATCTGCTTCCTCGCGGCGTATAGCCCTTAACATAAACCCTCCGTGCCGATGCTACGAATCACCGCATAGCGGCCGGTGTATTTTCGCCCTCTCCGGTTGCACTGTTTGCATAGGTCGTCCTCTTAGCCATGTCGACCCTATTACATAAAGCGAGTTCGTCTCCTTACAGCTAGCTTTGTCATAGCACCCCGTACCCCTCTGATACCAACCACGAAATCTGTTGCGCCTCGTTTTGGGTTTGCTTCAGTCAATAACAATTTTTGCTCTTACGCTTTCGGGCACGGATCTAAGGAAAAGGGAATTTTTGTACATCAATTATTCAGCACAACTATGACATGTACAGCTGTCTTCAATAGTTCGTTTTGCTGAGATCTCTGCTATCTCGAACATGAGTTGGGGATTACGAAAGGAACAGAAGAGAAAATGACGTTGTAATGTAACATTGTTACATAGAGTCTATATAGCATATGTCAATATTGCAAGCCCAAAAAAGAGCAAACGGCTGTCAAAAAAAGCATGCGTGCATACAATAGAACATACTTAATGTTCATGTCAATATATTATCTCTATGGCGAACCCCGAACCTTCGCTGAGCCACACATCTTCATGAACAGACGCTCCCTTTTCACAATATCACAACACTCTAAGGGCGTGTTATTAATTATTTATGTTCATTCTCCTAGCAGTCGAACAGTCCCGTTACCATTGGTATTCAATTGTTTACAGAAATTATGCATTGCTTACCGAGTACATAATGCTAAATAAAAGTTAATAATTACCGTTAATTACTTACAGAAATCTAGAGAAGCTGAGTTCTGTTATCGATGGCTTTGCGCCATCTTCCCATATTTTTCAGCATTTTCCTGCAACTCTTTCTGCCGAATACGGGCTTATTATTGCCGCTGCCGCCATACTACGACGTCTAGGTCTATTGCCCATAGACTCTTGGCCGTTTCAGTCGAGATTGCCTTACTAAACCAGCATACGGACGGCCGAACATTTGCCGCACACCTTCTTCTTTACCACAGGCTCTAGTAGCTGGACGACTTTCACGTCGTTCCTCTTTATTTTGTTGAAATGCTGATACATCCTCTTCTAGCTGATATAACACGCTACGGCTGTGCGGCCATTCGTTGGCCCTTTGGACGGTGGAGGTCAACAGCAGCAGCAGTGCCTAAAGTATATCTGCGACAACAGCTGTAGAGCCGTTGTAACGGCAGAGCTACTACGCAGCTGGTCGTTCACGGGATGATCGTACCACCACCACCACTACTGCTGCTGCCGTTGCTGCAGCAGCGGGAAACACCGATTTCTTTCCCTCCGTCGGCCCAACCGTCGACCAAACTAGTTTCCCCTTATGCGCGTCCCAACCCCAGGCCGCACTTAATCCCCGACACCCCCTTCTGCACTCAGTTTTCGACAGTCTGACCTAACAAACCGCTTCGTGGAGAGTTCAGACAGCTCTGCCTTTAGTCTGGAAGAGAAAAAAACTACGATCGTAGAGAGAGGGAAAGAAGGAAGACATTGGATAGACTGAGAGTTAGAAGTGGAGCTGTTTCTCGTTATTCGTCTTCTGTGTTTTTGTCCGATTTTCGCCGTGAAGGACTATAGCGGGCTCGGCTCTGGAGAACGATCCCTTAGAATCATTCCCAGCTCCTTCGTACTCTGGTTGTAACGACATTCGTTCCTAGCCATGGCCGGTACCGTGCTCGCGCACCCGATGCACAGCGAACGCAGATAGTCTGGCAACGCCATCTTGGCGGCCGCTGTCGTGCCGGCAGGCAGGCAACTGTCTGATTTGTTTTCCATATGTGCGCGCCGCTAGAAACGATACACCAACCACCTGTCCTAAGAGAAAAACCTATTTGTATATATTTTTATATAGACACCTGTGATGAACATAAACCGCAACGAGTATGCGACATGACCCTTTTTTGGCTCCACAAAGAGTCATGAATGTCGAGCTCCACGGTTTCTTACCTGAAATAATGAAAGAAAGAAAAAGGGAGCTTATCAAGCTGTATACTCGCGTGCACCTGCCATATCTCCTATAACTAACTGGGTCAAACTTTCGTATATGCTCCGAGAGTCAAAAGAAACCGTATGGTTGAGTCGGTGAAGCCAATAATGCCTGATCTTTTCTCTAAAAATATTGATTATAAATTTTTTTTTGTATTAAAGCTTAGATACATTTTAACGACAAGGCAATCTTTTTTAATGCATTAAGTTGTTTTTTTTCTATCGAAGTTGCCGCCTGACGATGCTCCTGCGTTCGACCATGATGTTTTCCTGATGACTAGCTCTGCCAGACTCACTAACAACTGCCTCAATGGTGTAAGGATTCTGCCGCACCATTTGAAGCCAAGATGATTTTGTTATCCTCGTCGTCATCGCGGTCTGAGTGCGTTTTGATCGCCGACCTATGACGCACAGTGGCGCTTGCCGCTGTTGAGGGTCAGGGGCGTACAGATCGCTTAGGTTGATGTTAGAGCCGTCTACTGGCTTGACTCATCAGAGAATGACTGACTAGGTTCCCCTTTTCTTCCATCATCGCGTGAAGCTTTGTCTCACACTGAGCTCAGCTCTGTTTGAACTCACGTACATTGCTCGAAGTTTGCCAGCCAGCAAGAGGCAACGGCTGAACTTTGAAATTATTGATCTTTAGCGTGAAAATGCTCTTCCCTAGCGAATGGCAAAGTTCCTCATGTGTCACTTAGCCTACGCTAAATCTTCTACTAAACAATATATATATTGTTTAATAGAAGAAACTCTAATAATAGTATCAAATGATTGTTCAATACTGGACTGACATAAAAAATGAGCAATGTGAGAAGGCACGGCATAAGCATTCTGTAGCGGTACGATAATAGGAACACTTTAGAGATCGTCGTCTTCTCCGAGAGAAAATCCTTTGATGAATAAAGTTAATTGAGTACGTATACACAGGTATGGTTTATTCTAAAATTTCTCAGCACTGCTTGATTTCTTTTTGTCTTAGCAAAGATGTTTTGAAGCCCTCCTGTTGACTTTTTTTTTTCAGTTATAAACATTTGAGCAAGACGTAAATAGTATTCAACATCTTAAATACGTAGAAATGTAATTTAAGGATATTTTAAATAAAGCATTAAATTAGTCTGGTTACTTTTATTCGATTCGACGATTGGCTACCGTGGTGATTGCCGGAAACAATTACATTGAATAAATGGAAAGCGCTTAAGAGCGACTGAAGTCTGATGAAGGCAACCGATTCATCGCTGATAGGTACACGTGCGCGCATTGGCTTTTGGCAATTTGTAGACAGTTAAGTAGATAATATTCGGTGGTTCGGGTGAGCCAACTTGCCTTGTCAGTGGGAATATTCATAAAATACTTACTTCTGCCGTCATTTTCTGATTGCTTCCGCATGAGCACTTCAGAGACGATTGCTTTTTAATAATATATACGGTTTCAATAAACAAGTAAGCTACTGATTTTGCCAGCCCCTCTGCGAAGAGGGTTATTGAATCATTTGAGATGCTTGTATGTCGAGGAATAGCTACAATGTTATCACTATCTCGTATGAATATACGCGAAATTGTCGTATACGCACAAACTACGTTTATGCGACCTTTCGATTCATTGATTTTGCTTTGTTTTACATATTACGTTCTCAGATTTATGAAGCGTATTCGAGAGAATACTTCAAGTATTGTGCTTAGTTTTCTCGCTGGTACTCGTTCGATTAGCTACAGTAAAGCATCGATAGTTCGGTATAAACTGGCGAATGAGGACGGAATAATTTCGAAGGCGAACTAGCAGGACAAGCATAAAAAGAAAAAAAAAAAAAGAAAAAAAAAAGTTCACTTAAATGCCTTTATCCGAATTGAAAAAAACAGCTGAATTACACGCCTATAATTTATCGCGTCATACCGGAAACGACTTTTACTTGAACTATTTCTTGCAGGAATTTTGAAATTATTCTTATTTCTGTTTAGTCTGTAGCATGCAGCAATGAGTATTTCTGAAATATACTTTTGTGATTTAACCACATTCCCTGTATCCTAACCAATCGGTTCTGCTGTAGAACAATCATAGCTATTATACAAATAGATAATTATTTATTCTCTGTCAGAAAATTCAGTTTTTGAAATGACGACTACTGATTCGCGATTTGTGAAGTTCACACCATAGACGACTATTATTATTAAACGTTCGCCCTATCATTACCTTTCGTATACGAACATCACCCAGAAACCCTGTTTTTAAAGGGGAAAAAAAAACACAATTTTCCGGTCATGCTGTTGACATATCAGAAATCACTTCTTTGCCTTTGCGCCAATAAGCGATACGTTTTTTTGCCATTTCGCCTCTACCCCTAAGGCAAAGTTTTCAACTGACTAAGTCAAGCCGATTTTACGCGAGAACGAGCAGACGACTCCACTTGGAGGGCTGATGTTTAGTGGGACCGAGTTAGTTTCTAGCTAGCTCTTTTATCATGTGCAAAGCCTTTTAATGTGACGAATTTCAATTTTTTTTCCTAACAACTTCAAACTTCAACTTACAGGCGCTCAGTATTGGATTCCATATAAAGTAGCCTCCGAAACGCCCGTACAGAGTCAATAGGCTACGATCCAAAGGGATGTATACCTTGTTAGGTAGACGATCGAAGAACTTTACTAAATAGTGATTGGCTGTCAAAAAAATATTTAAATTCCAGAAAAAAGTGTACATTTTTTTTCTGTCTAAGCTACCTAGCTTTTTTTTTTTATTATGTATTAACTAGGTTTCATAAGGGCCAATTAGTAAGATTTATTTGTCATTATTGAATATTTATCAGCTCTTGTTATCTATCAATAAAATTGTTTGACTTCCAAAGTATCAATCGTTCACTAAGCGTGTTGCTATAGCACCGGTTTTCTCGTTTAATGTCATGGTGCGTAATTTGCTTTATTAAAAGCAAATCGAGCTTGTATATAGATACTTTTTTATTGCAAGAATCTTGGAAGCATAGCCTATGAAAGTGGGTTTAAATTTGAATTTATTGGGTGCTGAATTTATTCAGAGTGAAACCCGCACATTTTAAAAATAGACTTTAAATTTGCTCGATAAGATTAGTTGTAAGCTCCCGATGTAGCACATAGGATGCCACGTAAGTAATGATAAAGACGATAGTAAATCATAGATAATATTATATCAATTTGGAGTACGTGACTATACTGTGGGGGGTGATTTTGCCTTTTATCATTAATGGTATATTATTTCTTATTTCTCTCACAAAGTAGCTGCTATACTTAGAGACTTCAATATTACTTAACAGCACAAGCGGTTGAACCGACTTAGCCGCCGTCTCATTCGCATTGGTTCGGATGTGCATATCCAGCAGATATAATAGATAGCATTTTTTTGTTATACGCGGATCTCGTCTCAAGCATTAAGAAGCATCTCCTAACATTTCTTTCGTTGACCGCCATGATTGAGCCCGATCACTCTGTGTACTCGCCCTTATTGAGTCTTATACCATATGTGCTGCATGAAAATGGTGAAGTCTATACGCATTTCATCTGTATTCATTCTAAACCGTGCAGAATGTCTAATGCTGTAGACCCACCCATCGTAAGCGATGAAATTACGATGATTTTTATTTAAAAACCTTTTAGTCCAACCCACTCCGCTGCACCGTTGTTCGTTCGACTGTCTCTAGTGAAATAGCATTTGGGCCTTTGTGTCATACATTACCCCCTCCCCCCCTTTCCCCTTACCCCCAACCGGTACCCATTTTTACCAGCAGCCCCTATATCTCTGCAAAGCCGCTGGCCATCAGTCTATCCATAATGCATTGTCGCTTATTTTGAACGTCTCTGTATTTTTGCTGTTATGTGTAAGTACACTATATATTGGCAGTTGTCATAGACTTATATACCTATCACTTGTCCTTCTCTGGTCAGAAGTGTCTGCTTTCGTACTACTTCAACCACATCGAGACAATCGAAGGCTATCAAACAAGCTTTGGTGGCTGTTGAAGCTTAAATTTTCTACTTACGCTCGCCTACACACATCGCCAGTATTATTCGTCGGCTGGAAAACACATTTTGCACTGCAATAGCGGAACTAGGCCACTGAACAGACCAGACCTATTGAGTGCTTACTAGCAAACATGCTGTCAAATCTAGAGTATTGATAATGACGACGGATGACTGACTCTCGAGAAGTTCGAGAGTATCTCGGTCGGGGGACCAATTCCACATCTTGTCGCGGCTCCTCATCGGACCAGCTATGCTAGTCACATGGCACCGCTGTTCCCTCACTCCAGACAGAAGAGAAGCGTTGTCACGCATCTGCGACGGCCAGCCCTCACACTCAGACCCTCTGAATTGACGACACCAACCATCATCGCGATGGCGGTTCTCGTGCTGAGCCTCGATCAATTGACTCCTCCCCTCCTCCCGTCCCGTACCGTTGCTCTCCCTCTATCCCCACTGCTCTAACAATTGTTGCAAAAGTGACTCATCTTAGACATCTCTGTTGGAACAGGCAATGAAAAAACACAGCAAGCTCAGGGGGTATATATTGTCTTTCTCCCCGCTTTTCGTCGATCCTCTGTAAGCAACCCTCAAACCATCGAAGAGCTCAACATGCAGGCTGATTTGCTAGCTTCGTCATACAGAACACCTAGGCCATAACAGTACACGACTGCGACCCTAAGATACTGCAAACGGGTACAGATCTCCATCTCTCTCTCTCGCTGTTGTGTTTCACTTTACTCTTCGGAGTGACGAGTAAAACAGCTGAGCGTCTGAGCTGAAGTCTAGCCCAAGAGCAAGAATAAACGGTGAGCTGCCAGCACAGTTAGGGTTTGAGTATAATAGCCGGCGAAAGAGACAGAAGCTGCCACATGCTTGATAGCTTCGATGTCTTTTGCTAGAAGATGCGGGACAAAGCAGGGCTACACACGATCCAGCGAGTACGGTTACGAGGGTCGGCGCATTCAACGGAGAGGGGGCAAAGCGGCGAAATGTGGGGGGTTTGATGTGGCTTTGTGACTTTAGCCAGCCAGTCGAGGAAGCAGGCAATAATAGTCCGCCATTGTACCGGGAAGGATTTGGCGGACATAGGGAATCCCCGAGTGACGTTTCCGTGGCACACTAAGCACACACATACACATCTGCAATTGTGTACGATCGACAATGAATGGCGGTTCCTCGGAGGGGAACTAGGCTCTAAAAGAAGCCACATACGGTGTTCTCGCGATACACGCAATATGTAGAAGCGCAACGCTCGTGGACCGCACGGCAAATGTACTTATAACTGAAGTGGCATATTTTATAGCTACTAGCTACTAATTGGATGGTGCAATTACATATAATGACGACCATTCTCCGAAATGTTGGGGAACTTTATATATGTGTATTCGTATAACACCATATTTGCCAAGAATCATTGATATGAAATTCCGTACAGTGATATATGGCAAAAAAATAGATTAGGACATAATTAGCCGATAATGGCCTAGGATGCTATATTTCATTTGGCAGAATATCACATAGAATTCTTAAAATTATGATGTTCTCAATTTAGGTTACAGCCTGTGGCTATATCCGCTTTAAATCTAGATAAAATAAGCTAACTTTAAGTGGAATAAAAGCACATAGTTATGATTCTAATCTTCAGAAGTAAGCAAGCTAGCTTAGATTAACATTTGGCCAGAAGGCAGTCGCTAATCAATGTCAACTAAAGGCAAGCACATAACACATATATTTGTGTGAAGAACATGTGTAGACATTGATCTACACGCACACTTCTCTTACACAAACACTCTCACGTCTCGCCATATGTGCGCATTTATAGATGCAACACATTAAACGAAGCGCATAAACTCCATTCTTCAAGTTTTACCATATGCCGTTTACGTTGTAGGCACATCCCAGAGGTCTACACTGAGTTCCCATCCGTGTCTCTAGCTTTGTGCTCTCACGACTGTACTATAAAGCGTTATACATTGTTTCGATTACCGCCTAAAGTGTTTACGACCTTTTTATATCGTTTGGAAATAAAAAGTTGGCCTGCTGACTACCAGACTTACGGTTATACAAACGGACAGAAGAGAATTTTCTCGTCTGGACAATATTAATTCAAAACAGCGAAGTATCGCACGGATAGCTATCGTTTTCGATCATTTAACCTAAGCCTGTGGCGATCAAGTGTAGCCAACGTATGTGTTTGTCCTGGCTATCGATGATGTTGTTTTTGCCGCACGTCACTCATGCTACATCATGCCCTCTGTGTGTGTAACACCTTAGAAGTGCTGTCCATTCAGTTCTATGTCGATTTGCTTTCGTCTGGTCGAATTTGCCAAGAAGAAACAGCGCAACTAAGTGAACTTCCCTGAACGTTCGCAAGCGAACAGAACTCATGAGGAGAATGATCGCTCCCCTGCACGATTACAGGCAAAGAAAGCGACTTGTTGTCGTGGAACATGAGATCAACGAATAGTGTGTGCGTCTCAAAGCGCGTAAAATCTACGAAGTTGAAAGCCGCTATCGTCCCCGTAAATCAGGACCCGATCGCAGCAAACGTGTTTGAAGCCGCGCCGGCCGTTTCAGGTCTGGCTAGCTGTAGGCCCACCAGGCGACGGGGTTTAGTGGAGTACATGCGACTAGAGAACCCCTACGTCCGGAGTTTTCGACACCAACGGCTGAATGTTCGCGCTCGCTGCAACAGACATATCATTCTCATAACACCCACCCAAATAGCAAACACATCACAGTAGACGCACACAAATGCACGCACAACCAAGCGCAGTCAAAGGCACACGGTAAAATAGAAAAGGGCGACGGCGAGGACGGGAAAAGAGAGATTTCTTAGACGTTCGCAGATAAACTTACACTCACAAAGCTAGCTACACAGATGTACATGTACAAACATGGCACCCAGGTCAACAGTACACCAATATGTTGTAAACAAAAACCTCGTTCTTAAAAGACTTATGATCCAGAACTCGCAGCATTCCTTCGGCTCGCCTCCTCCATTCTTTACGCGTTGTTCGGCGCCCACTGCTTAGAACAGCAGCGGCAGGGTCACTCGGTCTGTTCTATCATTTCTATCTGTTCGTACGGCTATATATATAATATTGGAGAAACGCCAGTGGAACGCAAGTGGACAGATCAAAGAATCGTAATTCTTTTTCCCCGTAGCACTGGAATGCTTTCAGGGGCAGTTACTCTAATCCACTGAACAAAACCGGTGAAATATATATAGGGTTGTCGTATATAACATTGAACAGCAAAGCCCGTTTGGCCGATCACGCTGATCGGTCGCCTGCTCTTATATCAAGTTCTCTATTTCTTGAGAAACCCATCGGTTCGGGTCTGACATTGATATTTTGAGCTCATTCATGGAATTACTGTTGTGTGTTTGTCGACACGTACGAAACTCAACGATAACATAACGCGTATCGTTCGTAAATCTATCAAGTGTGCTCCATCTATCCAGGACACGTCATTTCTCGGCCTTCTGGTTAAGATCAAAATGCAGAACTTGTTTATAGGTTATGCAATTACGCTCGTCACCGTAGATATGTCGTTATTTAATAATGAACAACTAAAAAATAGATCCAATATAGGATAGTACCGTATATGTTATTATTCATACCAATTAGTCTCAGACCATCTATAATCCAGCAGTAAACACTTTTTAATAGCTAATTAAAATGTTGTTAGGTTATTTATTTAAATGTTGTTAGGTTAGTTAAAAAACTTATCACTTATTTAGTAGTTCGTGTTAACGATAATCGCAATGCCCATCACACCCTCTGTCAACATCAATTTTTAAATTGTTAGACCAACGTGACGTTTCTAATTAGGCTGTGTTCTGATATGGGGAGCTACGGGTTTACGCAATGATTAAGTGCAAAAGATGACTGACAGGGCCGTAGCATGAGATTTTCTAATACAATCGAGAGCTATAACAGTAATCTATAGTTGATACTCGCTTGGATAGACTTCTGCAGAAAGGTCCACTCCGATTGGGCGAACATTTTCGTGTGTACTTCATGGCTTTCTGGGTAGTTGTTCTACAAAAGTCTTGGTCGATCTTAAACGATAACCCGCAGACCAGACCTGCACATCTTCATTTTGCGCGTGGAACCCCTCTAGGCAATTTAGGTACCGGTATCAACCGAAGAAAGCGTGCATGATATTACCGAAAAAACGTTCGACGTATTTTTCAATAAAGACAGGACACTACGGACCAGAGAAAAAGAGATCCGTATATGGCGGACGTGGAATACTAGGGAAAGCAGCTTCAGCAGCGCTTCTCAGACTGTAATCCACTAAATCCGACAAATCAATATAAACTATTAGAAACGATACCAGTACAAAGCCTGATCAGCAGTGAGGAAAGGTTAAGTCCATACACTATTCACCACTTTTGAACACGTTTCTCATTAGGTTAACTGCAATTAAATAAGTCTTATTATTAATTAAAATATAAATTAAATACTAGTTGACGTTGAAGTGTATGACCGGAACGGGACTTATATGCCATCTGTCCGAACGTGGTCAAATAGTACAGCTTAATGTCCATGATGTCCGCTTGGTACCGATTACCATTAAGGGCGTAGCTTGTATGCATTATGAATTGCAGTGACGATTCGCAGTAGGCGTAGACACGTAAGAATTTCGGATTTATTTGACGTCGCCACGCGGGGGATATGTCGCAATATTAGTTAAAAACATTTATCTGTTTTTTTAACACTACGAGCACCAATGACTTCATCAGTCGGCGTCTCCCGATCGCCTCCTTTTCCCTTTCCCCTTAACGCAATACAAGGCTATGAGGTGAGACAAACGAGAAATAGTAAAACATATTAGTAAGCGCACGTAGTAGTGCTGGTTAGAATAGACGGGCTAATCGTTGTCAAGTATATCTGAAGGAGCTTTACGTTTTAGATCAGGATTTAGTTGCACATAACCGACACAGGGGGAGAGTGCATGAAAGAGAGAGAGAGTTCATTGGTCTAGCCAAATGGAAGAGATTTGAATCTTCCCGGGTCATTGCGTGCCCAATGGGAAAATTGGCGGTTAGTCGATGGTGAAATCGAGCGTGGCTGCGATATTTGCATTGGCGTTTGCGACGACGGCCCTTTCTCTGCCGCCGACTGGTCCTAGCGTCTGGCGGGTTACCTCGTCGGCCTTCTCGACGTTTCATCGAAAGCAAACATCGTAAACAAATTTGAGGTCCTGAAAGCCTTGCCGGGTTTTCCGCGGACATCATCAAATTTTCGAGGTTCTCGTTTTTCGTCGTTATCGCCGCTTTTAGCTTTCATTGAGTTTGGGCTGTTTGTCAACACAGACATTATCCATCTACGTATTACTCTGCTTTTAGTAACCACCACGACCAAAGAAAATGCATTTTAGATAGATACGGTTAGGTAGTTATAGAGCGGGGGACGGCGTACACAAGACCAATAATACTCGATCTGCAGTATATGGACGGAGTGATGCTGTAGTAAGAAATCGAAGTTTATCTTAAGCCGTTTACTGGTTTATTGGTTAATTCAAGTTGTAACAGTTTTTTTTTCAACAGTGCAAGCGAACGAAGTGCAAGCCGAAAAAGAGAACGAGAGATTTTTCAAAATAAGCTGTGTTTCAGAATTACTTTCTGGAGTGCATAAGATAACCACCAGTTGCAATGGTTTATAAGTAACGCAGACTCCTGTTCTGATCCTTCTTCTGATCCTGTTCCTGATGTGGATACAATTTTGATTCTGGGGTCTCCTGTTATTTACACAAACCACGCTAAAGTTCCATTAGAACTTACTATGAATATTTATTCTCCGATAACCTGGATAATCGAGCTGATTTAACCAATTATACATGTAACACCGAACGTTCGATTACTCGTTTTCAATCGATATCCGATACTGTTCATACAAAAGTAAGAGGCAAAGCTCAGTAAATACTTTCTATATATACTACGCTGCAAAATCTAGATGCGTCGCTGAACGATTACAATTCCATTAATTAAAACAACAGTACAGTCTTTTTTTACAATAGTCCTATAGTTGTAGGACTATAGAAAAACTATGTTTTCCTGCTTAAGTCGTCACATTTTTTTGCACATTTGCGTACAATGCATCTAGCGGTAAACACAAATGTACCTTACTCGAAACAATTCTGGGCGACTACGTCTCGGACCGAAGCGTGTTTCAATAGATGATATGTATTGTCATCAGATAACGTTAAACGTATAACGCTATTGTGTATTCTCGAAGAAAAAATGATGATAAAGGAATCAAGACGACATAAACTCCTTTTGTGCCGTTTACCATCCGCTTTCATTGAGAGAAGCAGGGTAAGCGGCAAAGTGTCGAGGCAGACAGCAAATTGCGTCATGGCGGATTTCCCTTTAATAGATCCTCTTGCAAGCGACAAAGCCCACCGCACCGACCTGTCTTCAGGCGAACAGGAATAGGAGTGTGAAAAAGAAACCGTGCAGAACTAAAGCGGGCTTCAGAGCGGAGTTGCGTATCTGCCAGATCTGGGAGCCTCTGTGCCCAGCAATGCCAGGCGCAGTGCCAAATAGACAGTGGGCTACCAAGGGGAACGGCACATGGCAAGACGTCCTGGCGCCGCCAGATAGAGGGAGCGCAAGCAAGGCGAGAAGTTTGACTGTGGCTGGGGCAGATGCGAACAAGAGGACAAGGACGTTGCTCTGAGAAGAGAAGCAGCAATGGCATCTCTGCCTGCCTTTCTGAAAACGAGAAGGAGTCCTGTCTTCTTTCTCCTTGGAGAAGCAAAGCGTCAGCAAGGGGACATGGTGGGGTGCGAGTCCATTGCTGCAGAGCGTGAAACGGAGCCAAATGTGGAAAGGATTACCAGGATATGACGGGTCATGGGTAGAACGTAGATGCGCCCCTTTTGTCTCTCTCTCTCTCTCTCTTTCTCTTTGTCCTCTATTCGTCTGTATCACACATACCGTTCGGCCGGGCCCGCACGTTTCTACTGCTGAGGCTAGCAGGACGTTTGGCGAACCACACGCTCAAACCGCAATCCGTGACTGCTGCTACAACTGGCCAACTGGAAGCGTAGACAGCTAGACAGACAAACTGGCAACAGCAAATAGCCAGGCAGCCATATGCTGCATCTGCTCATAGGCTCCATCATTGACGATGAGGTGCTGAAACTGCACTGTATTGCAGTAGGTAAAGTTCTTGTTCTTCTTCTTCTTCTTCTAAATACTTCTAAATAACATCTTCATTTTCAAATCCAATAGCAGACGACAAAGTAGGATCACTACAGATTTCGTAGTGCTCACTAACGATCTCTAAGTTCAACTGTAAGCTACGATGGCAGGTGGTAAAGGGTCTAAGGGGACCTTTGAGCGAGCCTAACAATCGACACATTTCTGTGCCAGTAAAATCCTACCTCACAGGAACGCACATACGAATGACTTTCAAATAAAGACAAAATTGTGCTCAAGCTCGTGCTCGAATGAGAATTAAGCATGAAGTACGTTTATGTGCCCCCAGCGACGCAGTCGTTCTCGGGAGGTGAAGTGAAATGAAGAGCCACAAAAATCTGTCAACAATTGAACATATGGACGCGGTAACACTAACATGGAAAATTCCTATGCATATGATAGCGAAGGATTTCATGTTTTTCCCAAGCGTGTGTTCGTCAGAGTGTGAAGAATCGTTCGTTCCGAGCGTAGTTACATGAAAGTTTAACACCTCTTTATCAACTTTGCCGCCATATTTTAGTTCGATAGTTTTAATGCTTCTTTAAACGACGGCCAGACCGAAATGGTACAGAATTGAAACCATTTTAACTATATAGTACATAAGTGCGCCATGTTTTATTAGCTTCGGCGTTCGCCGCATGATAGGTGGCACACGATGCAATCTGCTATCATTCGATAACACCAAAATCAATGTAATTTCCTCTTTTGTCCATACGACTTCCACCGTCTGAAAAGTCAACTATCTTCGAGCTTCCTTTCATCAATAGTTTTGACATCTATTGTTTTTTGTCATATCACATTATTACAGGAAGATGTCCGTTCTAAGCTCTGGCTTAGCGTTTCTTGTTGCCTCTGGATGCATTTCATTCATGGGGGCAAAATTTCAGTTAATTAGCTCTTGGAAAAGTGCTTTATAGTACTGTATTTAATGCATTTAATAACTAGATACCAGAAAAGCTCCTAACGTATGCATGGGCAATTATTTTAAGCTGTGTTAATTAGAAATTAAGGTCCAGGCAATATGTTGCAATGCGACTATATTATTATCCCGGATATTAGTACAAACTTTTTTATTCTATTTAATATTACATTTGAAAAGTTACACGTTTCCAACATGTTAATTACTGTGAGTCGTGCGATTATAAAAAAAAAATGAAGTGGCTGAAGGAAAATTATGATTTTTTTTTTCATTTATAAATACTATGATTTCATTTAATCAGCAATCTGGGATTTCGACTCCATCGAATCCGACGACTTTCGTTTTGGCAAATGCCCCCTACTTCAGGAAGCACTGACTTTAGGACTCCCTGTCAGCTTTCTATAAGGCTGCTGATGGGAGTTCGCAGCTAGCCATGTTCCCTGCTGTGTTCCTCCGTTAACTGTCTACGAAACTGTGTTCTTCAACCATGTGTTACGCGTACCTGCTATGTGGCTGCCTGTACCTCGTAGTTGATCCTCTCCTCATCGAAATTCTCGTCTCATTCTACCTGTGTAGAAACTGTACAGTCATCGTCCGTCGTGATAGGTTCTACTACTACACCGCGGTTTCAGCGTCCGCAGCAGGTCCGAAGTGACCAGATACGAGATCGGCTGGCGGAGAAACGTAACTCGCCTAGAGACCCGCACCCAGACAGGTCCGTGCGGGTCGGTCGATTTCGCCCCCGATCTTCCCGGTCGAAGTGCAACAATACCGCAGCAATGCGCTAACCGAAATCGTCCGTTCTCCTCAGTGCCGCTGTTGCTGCTGTCTGAGTTCGACTAGCTGGCTTTATGTTTATCTTTATCCCGTAGGTCAATACGCACACCCATACATAAATACACAACGAGAATCGGAGAGAGAGAGAGGGGATATTGGGACAGAGAACCCGGCTAGTAGGCATCCCCCATCGCTGTCTTGATGCGCTGAAGAAGACGGAACTAAATGTTTTCGTGTCTCTGGTGCCACCGTCGCAGCTGAGTTCTCAGCATCGACTCTGTTATCGCTCGATAGGCGAGGGGAAAGCAAAAAAAAACAGACTGTGATTCAACGGACCTGAACAGATAAGTGTTGTGCTTCCGCAGACAACACGCACTGAAGAATGGTAGCAAGGGACGATAGTTGTCATAAGAAATACAGAGAGATAAACAGGAGCGCTTAGGGTTTCAGAGGGTGGCGCAAAGGTTCAGATTCTCAGGTCAAGCGACGAACACGAATGAACTTTGCTTGCTAAAATGCACCAGCGCATCCGAATAGTGGGGATAATTGCGCTGGTAAAGGTTATAGAAAGTCACCATCTTCCTCACTTCTCGCATACTTACGGTTATCAGCTTCACAATTTGATAGTCTACTTGAAAAGCTTGACATGAACTACGGACAGAACAAATCCTTTTGTAGATAGCTCTACAGAGTAGCTAAACAATTCGTTGAAACGCAATAGTGATAACCAGGCCCTTTCACGTTATTGTTACCTTTGTATGCATATGCGCGCCGCACTAAACAATAGAGGTGCCACTTGTCGTGACGGCAACTGTGGCAAAACTTCAAAACGAAGGCAAAAAATCGAAATCACATCAAAAGATGTAACGCAAGCTCTGGTTCATCATGTGAGGTTCGTTCAGCAGAGCTGTAATATAAATCATGCGACTTTTACTATTCATTTAGCCCGGCCCTTTATCTACATAACCCAGTAGGTTAGAATTAACAGCATATGTTCTCCCCTCTATCCGTTTTGTCTCATCCAGGATCTAGGTGTACGCTACCCCCTTTTTATCGTTTCTAAGTTCAGCGGCACTCCGCATCGTTTAGTCGCCTATTCGAGCTGACGGTTTTTTATTTTCAATTGTTCGTTGCACCTCGTTGTCGACAATACAAATTGTGCAAATTATGAATTAGAGTTGGCCGGTATTAGTCGGGAATCGTACAGGCGAAAGCTCTTCCAGTTAAAGCCTCTCCTGGTGCTTGTTAAGCGACTATAGCTTTAGAAGTAGCAACAGGGAATTCTTATCATTCATAACGAACCGCGCGTTGCCTTCACCCCAGAATCCTTCAAACGGCTCTTCTTCGCATTTTTTTCCCTTCTCTATACGCGTCGCACAATGGACTCCTAATTGCTGAGGTGGCAGCGGCAATGCAGCGCGACCAATGATAAGCTACAGGTACATGGCTCGTAACGAAATGATGAACTATCAGCGAGTCGGGAATATCTAGCGATCATGAACGTTTGGCCAGCTGTGCATTAAACATTACTCAAAAATATTGCGCACTTAGTATTTTATCTGGACATATGCAAACGAGCGTATAGGAATGAAGTGTAGCATTGTACAAACACCTGCCTGTCTGACCGATTGCCGTTCGACAATGACACCGGGTTCTTGCAGACCTCAGTGCGGGTGACACTGCATCTTCAAACGTTAAGCTGGCAGGCGTAGCATTTGACGATAAATTTTGAACCTTAGGGGGTAGGTAAATTCGCCGGTCAAAAGTAGCTTCGTTTCTCGATGCGTCGTGTTAAACTTAGGCAGCACAAAGGCGATGAGGTGTATTATTTCGCCATTTTCATGTACACACAGCTGAGCCTTTGCCGCTGACAGATGTTCCGTCTGGTAGAGAGATTAAATGCTGAACATGGCTAGATACGATGCTGTGACCTCTGCAAAGGAGTCCGAGAATGGCTCAAGAAGAGATCACGTGAATCATATTCGAACCTTAAGCTAACTTATTATAGTCAGTACGGATAGATTTACTCTGGACCCATGGCGAGTCAAAGGAACAGGAACCGTCGTCGTCGGGCCGTGTCGCGTCTCAGATACTCATAGTGGCTCGAACAATGGCAATCAGGTAGGTAATTAGGTAGCTGATGAAATCGCCTGCTTGTTTTTCTAGCAAATTCGATTTTTGATGACACAGCACCATGCTCCAATAGGACTACATAACTTACCTTTTGTAAATAGTAGAAGAGTTTTAGCTTCATTAAGTTGTTAAAACACATGAAACGCGCTCCGTGATCAATGTACACTCGTGACGTTTCTTCCGCACAACGCAATTTGCGTTCAGAATGCGTTAATGCGTTCCCATGTGGAGTTGAAAACACTCATATGCACATGCAAATATGTTCGACCAAGAAACACGACCTGTCTGACACTTAAATATGAATACAATCATAATTTAGCTGCTACATAAAGAAGTGGGTAACATCAAAGTCGACTTGCCAGTCTTTGTGAACACGAAGATCACCACGTCCACCATGTGACGTGGGCCGCTCACGTAACTCCACGTTTTCATTTGTTCGCCGGTGGCATTTCAGTTCTCCTTTCCCGACCAGTACCGACCGCTTCCTCGTTCCGCCAGTTCTTGTCCGCTTGTGGCATTCAAGAGATGTCGCGCTGTAGCTCCTATCGTCGTCGTCGTCGTCGTCGTCGTCTTCGTATTTTTCCCTCGTCTTTCGAAAATGAAGAAGAAGTGAATAAGCAAAACACAGCGATGAGTACAAGTGGAGCACGTGAGCGTCCAAGAGCGCCGCACTGTCCTTCGTGGCGAGCGACACATTTCCGTATTCGATGTCACCGCACGTCACGACAAGACAAAATTTGAATTTCTTCCGCAAGTTCGTGGTAATTCAGGAAATATCTCGCTGAAAGAGCACTACAGACGCACACACACGCACACATTTCTTTTGCCTGTACGGAGCTCCATCCTGTGATGCTTAGCGTGACTTTTCCGTTTTCGTTGCATCCTAATAGAGCCCAATGCAAATCTCCCCTCGACCGCCTTCTTTTTCACATCACCCCTAGCCTGGACCCCCGATCAGTTGCGCATCTGCACTGCCTTAGTTCCTATCTCCCTTTCTACGACAGTTTCAAAAGCGCTCGTTCTGTTTGCTTTTTTTTTTCCTCTTGCACCACCAAAGATGTCAGCCAAAATGGGCCGGCTTTCGGTGTCCCTAAGCGAACTGTGTTACTCCCGTCCATGTAGGCGGTGGGGCGACTGGCTATCATCGCGGTTAACAAGGCATATCGTAGGTTCTGCACGCTTTATAACGGAGGAGTTGATATAGAATCAGGGTAGTCTGGTATGAGATAGACAGGCGAAGACAACATGCATTCACGTCCTGGTTGTGGTGCTGTTACCATCGTTGACTTCCATGACTGCTACTACCGTTACGATACTGCCCGTAAAGCAAAAGACGGCTGATACGTATCCTCTTACAATATCCACAGAAGTTATGCGATTTTACACAATGGTGCATGTCAACCGAGTTATGCACGCAGACTTTGCAAGTAACCTCTTCGATAATCTTTTCTATATGTTGCTACGAAAGGCAGGGGAGAACATTATGCCGAGGCACATATCGATTACTTCTATTATGTGATGAGCTATGCTGAACATAACCTTGTTTAAGGCGTAATGGCCCTGCTTGCCAATCGACGGAACAGCGAGATATTTAAAGCTTCATACTTAACTCTATAGATACCCTACAGAAGGCAAGCAATTATATTTGCACCGTGTTTGGTGTTTTCTCATCACTCGAAATGCTCGATTAAGGGTCATTCTTTTTGTGTCTATTTGAACAGGGTGTGAGACGCATTTTTCAAGCGTACTTATTCAAAGCTCTTACATGTTTGTTTCTTGAACTATTACAGATCTTTGCTAACTGTTGCGGTCACTCCTAGGGTATTTGCTGAGGTAGATATTTTTGTATGGGTGATGCAATTTCGTAGAAGTTTCGTCCTGCAAAACTTGCCTTTTTTGCATCATGTCTGCCCCAATCGTTATCACAATTGTGGTGAAGTGACTTTCAGCCGTTTATGACTATGCTCTGCATACCAGTCGATTTGTATACAGGGTTAGGGTGCTGGATAGAGTATGTAAACTATGAGCGCAGACATCCCAATTCTCCATAGTGACTGTGTCCTTTGTGCGCTTGATATATCTCTCCTTCGGTGCGGCCTCTTCCTCCATCTGGGGTTTCGTCGACAAAAGTTACTGCGCATAGTTGAAACGTCATGACTGGACAGCGACCCCTTCAAGCATCCGAGCAGCTGATGAGCAGCCCTTCTTCTGAGTCTATCCCCGTTCTTTCATCAAAGATTTCCATGATGGCATCAATTCTAGTCAGAAAAATTGAATGGCTCGCCACAAAATGCCCCATATTTCCTAACCAGTCGTAACTTATTTGAGACACGCTTCGTTTATTTGAGTCAATCGCTGACTTCAATACCGGCACCAGAGTAGTCAGTTTGCAACTACACTTCATCCCCTACCACGTTCTCTTCGGGTAGAGCTGGGAGCAACCTTGCGAAGTAGCCACTTGCGAGTAAAGTGCTTCATTGCCCGACCTGCTCTATCATTCTCTTCAAGAAAAGCATGTACCAACGCTTAATGCACCCGCCGCCGTTCTACGACTATAGACCTGCCATTACTACTTTTGTGTAGTAGTTCCAGAGAGAGAAGGGGCGGTAAGCACACAGCGGACGCTTCTTTCTTTGCTCTATACCCATCCCCCTCTATTTCTCTCTCTAGCAAAACCAGCGGGGTAGTCCCAGCAACTTAGGTATTTGCCGCTCGAACGGTCTATCACGACGACCTCAAACTTCCTGCCTCCAGCCTACAGACTAAGGCACCGCTTCGTAAGGAAGGCACCAAAAAACATTCGTGTAATTTGTGATGTTGTCCTTCGCTGAGCAGACAATGGCCGATACTACCGTAGCTACCATTGGCGCTACAGGTGAATGCTAATACAAATAGGCCAATACAGATAGCTCACTGTCCAAGTGCTTGTGACTAGATAGGACCTCCTTGGCGCTTGGGCTTTTATTAATGACTGCAAGGTAGGATACGGAGTAAATATCAGCCATCGTGTATAACACTAAACATCTTAGCGTGGGCAATGCAAGGATCTAGCCCCTAATTACAGTTTCTTTTGTTGCTGCTATCTAGTCTTTGGAATACCCCGATTGGAAGCGACTTTTCAGGCATCTACGAAATTCTGTGAGGTTTAATACAAAAGGGCTATAGAATGATACATACGACTATAAAGCATAGAACCTTGTTATTTGTTACTTACTGAGTTTGATGATAATTAGAAATATACAGATGAATATTGGACTCATTATTCGTAATATCTTTTCTATTCATGTTCGCGAACACGCGACCTATGAAGAAATAAGCTGTTGAAGCCACACATTTTCACCGGACGACTTCATCAGGTTCCTGCTGAAAACATCGCCGTACGATAGCGGATAAAAACACTGGAACGTGTTGGTGTACCAATGAAAAATACGGGTCTCGATTAATTACAGATAACTTATTATTTTATAATTAGGCCAACGGCCGTAATCACGTGATACTAATATGTGACTGTTTCGTACGCGCTGGAGTGCAGAAATGGCCTAAAGGAACAACAGATTGAGATAAAAACCTCTCATAACGATGTCTAAGCAGATGCATTAAGACATGGAAAAGGAACCATTTACAAGATGGTAACCAGTTAGCTGCACTTAGTAGGAATAATGAGTGCAATCTGCTTTAATGATCGTTTCGGTTCGAGCCTGTGTACGCTTTTACGTGATCCCTTCGTTCGTGTAGTAAGGGCTGCACTAGATAGCAGAGTTCGTACGCTGTATACTTAAAGTATGTTATGCTGATGATGGTCGCTCCGTGAGTGTCTCTCTTCCAGACGCTGCATATTGCAGGGATGTTTCACTCTGAGATCTAACCTGCTTATTCAAAATGCAATTCGTATATAATTACCGTAAGAGCCTATAATCCACCGGTGCCCAGTTGTGCTATCTGCTTCTGTCTATAAAATAACTTTTTTAGACTACTAATTGAGACTAGAGTTTATATTAGCGTACGTGCCAACTCTTACTCGTGGTATGATGCATTTTAGCGAGATGAAAAAAATTATAATAATAGTAATAAACCCCGTAGCCCTATAAAGAACGTTAATGCGAAGGAGTATTTTTTACATAAGAGCTCGTTTGGAAAGCATTCGAGTATTACCATTTTACCTCGCTTCGGAAACTCTTGAGTCTATCTTAACCTCATTTCCCTACACGACTAAGTGGCATATTCGTAATACGTTTTTACTACCTCATTCATATGATCATCCATGAATGTGTCGTTCTTACGTACGTCAAATGCTATTAAAACAATAACCGTAACTCAGCACGGCAGTGTTATTACTGTCTTCATCAAAACTCCGTATGCTGCTTGAGTAGAAGTTGCAGCTTCGCAGTCGCATTTGACAGTCAGTAGTCGAGTTGAGTCGGTTAAGCTTGTCAGCTTCACTCAACGTGAAGGGTAACTCCGGTGATTGAAACGAAGCTAGAGTCCCACAAGTGTGGAGCACCAGCGGCCCTGAAGGTCCGCCGCAGCGTCAACATACCGACGCAGCAACATCTCCCCCCCCGCCTCTCACTGGTCCTTCAACACGCACGACTGGCCTTGGAGCCCCCCCGAACAGGAACGAGCTTCAGGGGTCATCTATAAAGAGCCCCGTTAGCCGAAAGACCACGCTGTCCGCACTACATCGCGAAAGCTGCACCGCTTGTATGGTTATTTTTGTTATCCAAGTGATTCAGTTACCAAATGTGGCGCAGCATCAGTACTGTTTTCTATCTATCACTCTTCTTTCGGCTAGTTGTGTCTTAAAACCGGTTCCCCGTTTGCTGGAAATAAAGCATTATGCGATGATGAGTCTGTCTTGTCTAGACGGTTTTCCTCTCGGCCTGTTTCGAGCCTACTCTTTGTCGTGTAGAAAAGCAGGCATGCAGACGCACAGGTTCGGTGCTGATCCGGCTCGGCTTTCGCTACGCCTCGGGCTCGTAGAGGACTGAGGTCTGATGACTCGGATCTCACATGCGACGCCTGACCGGACCCTGGCTTGGTGAGCCCCTCCTTATTTGTCGTTGCCACTGCAAGGTCATGAAAGAGACAAGCCGCCTCGAGAAGTCCCTCGACCACAAAAGTCAGCTTAGCGCTGCCACTGCCGTGACTGCAGTCGCTCAGATGACGTGCAGACCGGTTACCGCTTTGTGCAACGAGTACCTAAATGCAATGGTAATTCTACAGGACATCAAGCAGCATTCCCATATTATCCGCTACTACTACCTCCGTTTACGCCATGGATACATGGAAAGGACATAGGGACAAAACGCACAGAAGCTAACGGCCTGCCAGCCGGCCCATGACTGATACACAACCAGAAAAGCAAATGCGATGAGGAGTCCTTTACTCTAGCGTCAACGCTTGCTTAATCTCTCTTTCTTTCTTGCTCCGGAAGAAGTCAGACGCGCGCGTACTGCGTCTCCATCAGCCACAAGTGGTAAGTGCGTAATCGAGTTACATAGCGATGCCGATGGTAGCTCCACTGGCAAAGCAAACAACGATGGTATATACGGTTGTATTACATGGATACTGCTCATAAAGCTACAGACATGCCATCATACATATCACACACCCTTGACCACTACATTTGCCATAGTGGACTGCAAGAGATCTACGAGTAAGTACGAAATAGGTCTGTCTCAGAGGACAACAAGGCTCATAGAGGCGTTCACATGTGTACATAGCAGCACTAATATTTGTAACGGTAATTGCAGTAGTAAACCTATCTCACGCAGCATAACGATTTCTCACATACCCGAGATCGATGTGTACGCACGCGGCTTAGGCGTCGTTTCTAAAGGCAGAATTTTTTTCCATCCAATTATATAAGAACGCAAGCTAACACCTCTACCTATTCTTGCGGAACTCGTCATCGGAGGCATCATCGTCCGATGTCTTCTTGCTCATTTTAGCCGTATATATATACCTCGTCAATACGTAGTACAGGCAGAGTGAAGGGCATTACAATATATTATTAATACATTTAGATTATGCGAGTATACAGAGCACTAAGGATGGCGCACGCAAAGACCAGCTGTCTGAAATATGGTACCAATGTCCAGCACTCGAAGCAATCGCAATTCTACAACTCATCATGTGCTACACTACAACAACGATATTCTGGAGCCCTTCGCGTCCGAAGCGGCCATCGCTATCAACATCATAATCCGCGGCGGCGGCCTTCTTGATTTCACACATAATGCCCCCATGATCCAGCAGCCTCAAACGCATGGTAAGGCCGGCGTGAAAGTCGTTTCTATGTCTGATTCTTCTCTCCAACAGGCGTTATCCTCTTTAACTTTCCGAGGCAAAGCGTCCTGCTTTGGACACACACAAGAGTTTTGTATCGCCCTTCGTGCTGTCCTGCGGCGAAATGTGAATTTGTCATAGCTATTCAAAGGTTTCAGTCGAGGCTGCTACGAAGGCGCGGCGCGCCTTATGCTCTTGCTGACGGACGCAGAAAAGTACACTATCCCATCAAAAGACAAGGGGAGGGGACAAAATCGAGGGTAAAGTGAGAGCTGAAGGAGCTCAAGGATGCCCTGAGCATAAAAGGATGATCGAGAAAGAAGGGGCACAAAACAAATACAGCAGCCGTGGTTATGTGTTAGCTTGGCCACCGGCCGGTGAGGCGTGCGTTGGCCGAATCACCACTGTACACAAAGGAGCTGAAAAGGAGGGAAAGGTCTGAAACAGGATGTTGCTAGGAATGGACCAACAAAATAGGAAATGGCCGCTTTTGCCTTTTGAGTTCTTTTCATTGACCCCCTAGTTGCTATTCCTTGTGCTGCTTGAGCCCGCGGCTGATAGCATCCTTGCTGGATATTTCGCTATCTTTTGATGGTTTTCGCCCTTCTGTCATTTGGACACCAAGCCTATGGCAGTTGGAACGAAATATTCGCTTGAATTCGCATCACTATGATCCGAGAGATATACAATGTGCTTCTGCATATGCCAGATGTCATTTGCAACAATAAACTGCAGCGTTTACTTCGAGTGCGGATTCATTTTGTATGGTAGTATATATTGTAGAATTCAACCACATATTTCGAAAATGGATCTATTTCTAGGATCTGAACAAAAACATCTGGGTCTCCTTGCCAAATATCATGCAAATCTTGAATATTTATCAAGTTGTCCTTTAACCCTCTTTCTAGTTAGCATTCGTCTATGATTCCGGCTACCCCAGATGTGCGCGTGGGGTTTGGTCAGCGCGCTCGTGCGTATCCGTTGTCTAACAGAATTTTCCTTGGCTTTCAGATTTGTCTTTTTTCTTTCTTTGAACGTTCCCTTTGTGAGCAGGCCGCGGTGCTTTGTGCCACCGTTGCTGCTATTGTAGTTGAAGCGTTCCGCTTACAGCCGCATAGCTAATTCCTCGTTCGCTTTCTTCAAATCGAAAGGCCGAATCAAACCGTCCGCCAGGCTGGGTCCAGCCTATCCTAATACCAGGTGACTATCTCATGCCAGTCCCTTTTTTCGTCTCCATCTTTTCCGCGGTTTCCCTCGAACCCAGGATTTCTCATAGCCGTAACCGTAGCAACAGCGACACAGGCGTAGAACCGACCAGCAGAAAGAGTGCGAAATTGTTGGATCGGGACGAGGGCGAACCATGTCATCGTGCCAAGGCCAAGAGGCAGCAATGGCGCTACCAGAGACATTAGCATGATAATAGCAAACTAAGCCGGAGTCGACAGGCAACCATCACGGCTCTAGCTATACCATCGTTTGTAAGCTCGGACGCTCCTCGATACTCGTTGCGATGGCGGAGCCGATGCTCCAACAGAAGCGGCATCGGCAAAGTCTGATCCCGATGAACACCGCTCTGCCAAGTCCTGCTCAGTCATCCCTAACCCAGCATCGCTACTGTTGCTGAAGTCGACGCATCAGCGTCGACGACAGTGAACTCGCCCACGGAGACACCGAGTGGGTGTAAGGCTTCCGGCCATCTCTCCAATGTCTTCCTTTAATCAGCCATTAACCCATCGCCGAAGCCACGAGATGCCATTAGTTGCCTCATAACGGCATAAAAGGGAAGAACCTTCTCATTCAATGGCCAATGTCGAATAGACAACCTCAGTAGGTTTTAGATAGAAGGTGGGGTGGAGGGTGAATGGTATCTACGCGATTTTGTGTCGACTCCCCTTAGACGAGCTTCGTTATCGTAAAACTACCATCAATGCGATAGGTAGTGATTCAGATGCAGCGTATCGATGGACCTGTGTAGGCCTGCGAACTACTTAAAAAACTGAATATTCGGTGCACACAATTTTGTTTGCCGTTTTTTTTTTAAACTTATTCGTAATGAACTATGTCACGGAAGAATAAAGCATATATATTGAATGTAACCCGTTTGTGGCAACCATCTAAGCTTATATGATACATTTTATTTTTTCTTTGAAACACCTATTCTGCTACAGCGGAAAAATTACTCAAATTGGTAGCGTATGAAATCAGAAGTAGGTGACTAAGACGGCTTCGCACGTTTGTGATTTCTCATAATTGGCTTTAATAGCCTTGCGAGCATCTACTACTTCAGAAGTAATTTCTTATACAAATTTGTTTACAAAAACATATGTTTTCCATACGCGTAATATTTGCTTTATTTGGTGAATACTATGCGCTAAGATGGTCAGAGTATTTAACCGTATCCATAGCTAGTAAACACTATTGTGCACCAATCAACGCACCATATATCCATTTAGGTTTGGTGCTAACACTTACTAAAATTGTGTATTGCATTGGAGCGGATTTGAACCGGTGACCTGTACCTCCGCAGCCAGACACTGTAGCGTCTTGTTAGCGTATTTACTGAACGCATGAAGCAAATTTCCGTACGAGGTAATAGAAAAGTCAACAAGCGGTATGGCGGCTGCAGCTATCAAATAAAACCAATTATGTTTTATCGCACCCAGTATAGATGCAAACGAATATAACCCTTTCAAACAACGGCTGGTCGCCACTCGGCCACTCAGAAAACGACCCATTTTTCACTCTAAGACGTGTCTCATCTTTTTTCCTTTTGTATTCCCCTGTCCAGCTGCTGATTTGCGCGCTACAGTCTGCCTATCTGTCTATCTATCTGTCCGTCTTCCTACATCTCCACGTTCTCCTCAAGCTCCGTCCTTTCCAGCCGTAACCGTCGCTGCTGTCTTTTACGCACTAGTATAAGTCGTCTATGTGCTCACCTTACACACGGTGCGCGTGCTTCTCTCGAGGAAAAACGACATTAAGCATAAAAATGTCACAATGGAACGCTGCCGTCGGTTACGCAGACAGAGAGACGTCAAACGAGAGTCCGGACCTCAACGAAGTGCTGCACCACGGAACCGTGTAGATGGCTGCAGGAACAGCGGGGCACGGGGGGTCGGATGGGGTCAACGAGAAAACTGCGTCCATTTAGAAATATTGGGCTTGAAATAAGTGTTCGGGGAAAACCCTAGCCTTCTAGACAACGCACAGACAAAGCTGAATGTTGACGCTGTAGCCGAACCATTTATAGAAGCTTCCATTGCCTAAACACGTTATTCGGAAAAGTTCTATTTGTTCCCCTATTCCGCTTTGAGGGAAAACGAAGTGGGAGGCCAATGCAGTTGTGCCACAATCCAAATGGTCTCTTCATTGCTCAAATAGACAATTATTACTATCGAAATAGTGTGCATAACATCTTGTGTACCTCTTTGCACATAATGATAATTCTAATTACAGAAGACGATCGTCCCACTGAGAAAGCTCACAGTGAGAATTATCAACGTCACAGAGCTTACCTTCGTTCATATTTAAAGCCGATATGAATATAATTTTTTTTACTAAATCGCCTATATATAATAGCTTCGGTGTTAATTAACACATTCGGTATGAAATTTTCGCCTTGGCATCTCGGTCCGAGTTAACTCATAGCCTAGGTAAGTTTGTAACTTATACAAAGTTACAAACTTACCTAGGCTATGAACTTCAAATTATGACCTTTGAGATCATGTCGGTGATCATGCGGTAGCTACGTGTGCGCGCTTATAAAACTTGGTGGTGCAGGTTCGAAACCGGCTGGGGTCACACCTTGTGCCCCATGCTAGAAGCCAGTCGTGCAGAACAATGCGTGAAGGACATCAAGTACGGAATGTAGATTGAGCTTCAAATATTTTTTACCTATTGATGAGACATCCGGGGCAAATGCTTCATGATTGCCAACAAAACAGGGTACAACTGATTGAGAGTAACGTAGAAGATATTATTGAAGATCGAAGATCAATTGTTGTTCATGTAAATATTGTTAGTAGGTAAAAATGTCCACAGTTAAGTAATCGTATGACATTCGATGGAGACAACAAGATGCGAACGCCTGTTAATACCTTTAAACTAGAAACTTACCTGTACTCTGTACATTTATGTCATTGGTGGAACTTACTTAACTACATCTAATTCTACAATATTTATACCCCTATCCTGCAAGCTACGCTTCTACTTAATAAAATTTGATCGTAAAATTAAATTGAATAGGCTATTCTTTAGCAGAATCTCAGTCTGCTGTGAACAATTGTAATCATGTTGTTATATGGATGAAACGAAGGACGGCATCAATGTTTCAAACCTAATTGGTGGCTACTTTGTTCTACCTCCTATTTAACAGCGACTTAATAGAAAATTTCTTCTAACGGAATTGTTCCTATAGTATAACTCACCTGATTGGACAACGGCGAATACAAGGAGCACGATCAGATTGACTGTTGGCCGATCCATGTTTCCTCAACCGCCGCAAACAATCTTTGTTTGCTATAAAATTGAATGCAAGATAAGATAAAAATAATGGGGCTATCGTCGTTATCGTCGCAACTTAGTCACCAGGACACCTGAAGTGCACGCTGCCAACTATTTCTTTCAATAAAAAAAATGAACGAACATCATCTATCGATAGTGTAGATCAACTATACTTCCAGTTCGTTTTTTGGCACTGTTCCAAGAAAACGAGCACGAACTTGATGAAATCCCGCTGTAGCAAACCGCGGGGGAGGAGGAGAAGGGTGGGCAGATAGGGCTATACCACTCAACACAAGTTTTTCCGCAATCTTCTCGCGTATGACGACGCTTTTGGCCTTTCGTGTGACAAGGTTTGGTGCTTCGAATCAGAATGCACACACGTTTGGAGCTACTCTTGTCCAACTCTCATTTCTAATCTATATCGTATCATTTCTAACTAACCGCTCTTGGTCGCTGTGCGCGTACGTCTCTCCTCTAGAAAATTTCATTCGCGTATTCGCACGACCTTAATGATACGCCCCATGCACCATATCACCGCACCATTGCTATATAAACGCCAGTAGGTCTCCTACTTCTGGCTGTTGCGTTTTGTCCGGCAGGCACAACGACAGCGTGACTGGCGCTAACCGCCAACGGCCTCTACTATCTCTGTTGGTATCACCTTGTTTGTTGTAACGATAATTCACGGGACGGAGTATGCACGAAGAACACCACACTGACGTTGAGGGCTGACACAAGAACTTGTCGTTCGTAGTATAGAAGAAATTTCCAGCTTCGATAGCCGCCGACGATAATACCGTCAGCGACACAGCGCCCAACCTCGGAGCCTGTCTAACGTCCTCTGAGCACGTGTTCTGCCTTTCTCTCCCAATGGCGCCGTTAGTTGAGTGCACGACTTCATGTCCTCTCCACTTTTGCACTCGCCTAAAAAGGCGGTCGCTCTAGGAGAAGACCCACCCTGGAGGTCAGGGCCTGCGAAACGAAATGGCACACGAAGCATGTCAAGCATTGCAGCAACAATGCAAGGTCGAACGTGGTGACGAAAAAATGGCGAGCGGTTTGCGGTGCAAACAATGAATGTCGGCATGCTGCTTCGGTGGACTGCTCACGTACGCGGTGCAACAATTTCGGAGCTTCTAATTGGACGGACCTACTAAGGCCGAACTAACAGCGCCATAAAACGAAATACGTTGACTGATGACGATATTGAAATAATGAATACATGCTGATAATTTGAGCGATTTCCAGATTTGTCGTCATTTGACCAGCAAACTGATCTAGTGAGGCTCGTGTATAATTTCACATGTCCTGAAACAAACAAGCTAGCATCATTAAAGATAATTCCTAATATGCCAACTAAGGTTTAGCAATAATAAGATGTTTTGGCGATAACTTTAATTACAAGGAGATCTTACTTTTGGAGCGTTCAATAGTAATCAGTTCTGTGCTAAATTTGCGGGAGCTCTTCAATTTAATTAGAGCTAGTTTCATCTTGCGTGAACTCGCTCCCAATGCCGTGCGTACTTGTTCTCCAGCGCAAATACTTGACAAATACAGCACAAAATGGCCATATCAGATCGAAACTAAGCACACACTGAAGGACGTGTGTACACGCTGTTGTTAGCGAGTGTAGTTGCTGACCTGTCGAAAGAGTTACTCCACCACTGGCCTGCCAGCTCGACAAATGTCGGAACACTCTATAATTCAAAGAACTGAAACGTAACTATTTCTCATTTTGTCGTAAGCAATCTGTCGTTTGTCCTTAATCACTAACTGGCACCGCAGCGTAGCTCCGCTTTCCTTTGAGTACGGGCCTTTCTCTGCTAACTGTTTCAGGTTCATGAAGTTCCCCTTTATGTCATCACTAGACCTGACGTGTTATGTTTTATGATATACGTAAGAGATGTCGCAATGAGCCAATCGACTAAAGGTTCATTGGATTTTTTTTATTTTTATATTGCCCGTGAAGACATCGCTCCTCTAAATAATTTGAGGTATACTACTAATTGATGCCTGAGTGACAAGTAGGATACGACATATCTTGAAACGAGCAGAACTAAAAATATGGAACGTAGAGAAAATGAGAATTTGCGTACGTCAGTCTATACTATAATATATACGAGGTATTTAATCTGAACGTAGGCATGCTAACTGTCCTTCTTTATATGATAAGATTAAACCTTCTTACACAATGCGACTGTGATTCTAGCTTTAATTATATACAATAGTAGTGCGTTAGTGAATTTTTTTAGATGTTTAGAGCTTCACGATATTAAGGGCAATTTATATCTGGACGTTGATGCTTACGGAGTGGAGCGAGTACGGTTACATCGGCTATCAAGACGATCTAATACAAACCTATATGTTTAACTTCAAATCGATTATATGCCATTTAAGCTCAGCTCTGTGGATTTCTGCAGCATCCTCTTCGTTTGTGCAGACCGGTATTGAACACTTATGAAACTTGTTGAAACTATGAGCATCGGTAGCAATCACGGGTTTGCGTTTCCCTTGGACCATCTCTCCAGCCCATGGCTAATCGGTTTTCAGTTAGCAGTCAACCAGTTGCTACGAAACAGTTTGACTCATTGCTGAAGACGCTTGTGTCACCTCTAAATGCGTCTCGCTTGCGCAACAGTGGGTCAAGGTTGCCAATATTTAGCACAGGGTCTGACAAAAGCAAGGCAAAGCCTGCTAACACTGGTGCTAAGCAGACGTACGCGCTGCAGCGTTAATATTGAGTGAGGTTCCTCCGTCGGAGCGGACACGAGGTTCTTTGGCGAACGGCTGCTAGTAGGGGAAAAAGTGGGTGTAGCAGGGGCACGGATGCCCTTTGCCCTTTCTTCGTATGCAAATATCTTCTCGCACAGCGTTCGTACAGCAAAGCTGTCCGCCGGCCTACTCGCTCTCCCTCAACTCTGCTTTGCGATTCTACGTATCTAGAGCACTTCCGTCTTCACCGGAAGTAGGTATCATGGTAGGAGAATCTTCTTGGTTGGTGGATCCGTCTTCGGTGATATGCACCTAAACCCAGAACTGGACTATTTGGTATTTAACCAGCAAGGCTATTGATGTCAGGCGCGACGCTGTCGTTTAGTTTGCCAAACCCAATCTGTAAAAGTTCACTTTGAGCCAATCCCTTGTATTAAGACGCTTTATTACGGGCTTTTCGGTGGGAGGGGACTTTTTTATGTTTTATGATAGTAAATCCTCATTTATTTCACGTATTAACTTCTATGGGCGTCATCTTCGGCATATTTCCTCTTTGTAATCTAGTTCTTTCGACCTAGCGCTCTACACTCACATTGTACCAGAACTGAATACTCGTCGATATCTAATATTTATTTGTTTGTTTGTATGCCTATCCTTTTACGTCTTTTTTTTTTACCAGAACTTGTATAAAACCTGTATAGCAGATGCATTTCCCAGAATTATGCACAATCTATCGTAGAAGTTCGTTTCTTCGAGGTACACCCTCCGAAATCAGTACCGAAGATAGCTTACGTATTGTTATGTTTTAACTTACATTTTCAACTGCTTTTTCCCGCGTGTCCTGAGCGCGCGTATTTATAGGATACTTATTAGATGACTGGATGCATATAAGTTGCGGAATTGAAAATAATTCAAAGGACTGTTAATTTTATTCTTAGCTGTATAACTAGCCATACTGACCAATGGGCGGCGTTTCCTCCTATAAATGTAATCATCTCTTTCCGCAGGGTTGCTTGCGAAGCTTCGTTTGTTCAAACTGAATTTATCACTGACCTTACTATTGACCCCTCATCGCTTCTGCGCCATCCACTATTTCTTGCTGGAGACGCTATTTGACTCTGCCTTTTACGTTATTTAGGGCCTCCTTATTCTATTCGCTTTGCTCTTTTTCGTTAGGCGGCAACGCCGACAACATTAGCAACCGACTCGGAAGCACCGTGCGCTGATGCGCGCGACAAAGGACAAAGGAGAACATGGACGGAAAGCGGGAAGCAGGCGCACGAATAATAGCTGAACGAGGAAGGAGCTAAGAGGAAGCGTTACCAAGGGAGCACTTCTGCACTTCTTTAATGATCCTGTGTTAACGTTAAGCAGCCGAAGAGAATGGGGGAAAGGGGATCGAGGCGCTGGAAAGAACGGTGAGAACACACAAGCGGCCGTAGGGGCTTGCAGTCGACGCCGTAATGACGATGACTTCGTCATTACCTCGAGGAACGCTCATTAAGAATCGAAATGGTATTGGAATTAAAAACTTGGAGCCGAATAACTACTGCGTTTCACTTTATTGCTCCTCAATATTTAACACTGAATAACGCTGCAATCCGACGAACAGTTTGGCCCTTGCGAATGTTCACTGCGACACGAACATGGCCCCGCTCGGCTTGTTCAAGCGGGGGCCGCGTCCGGAGCTGGCCCCCAATAACAGAACGAGAACCGAATGAAGAGGATGAGGACGACGCGGGCAAGGGAGAACGAAGCAAAAAATGACAAATTTAGTACGGCAACGGCAAAGCTATGACGCATTGCCCTATGTAAGCGCACGCGATCGAGCTGGTTTTAGATGAATTCTAGGTCTCTGAAATTCATCTAGGATGAAACAGCGTCCTCGTCCAGAGAGCTTACTTGATTCGATTGAGGTATGGCTTACGTAGCTCTGTTGGACCGGGTACAGGCGTGCAATTTCAGTATGTACACTGTTTTTTGTCTTGCTTATCACGTTGAGTGTGCATTATGATGGAAATACGACATAAACATGTTATCTAAATGTACACGAATCTAAATACGTGGTAAAATGTGCGCTTTCTTTGTCTGCTACATTTGATTAACTGGCTTCAAGCTTCCTGGGTGACAGCAGCCTGATAATGAATATAAACGAACATGTTTTCAATGGAATATCCAAATTATCGCTTTAATATGATGTAATACAGTTTAACATGTTCTATCCTGGTTCTAAGGTACTGGCGTTGTTTTATGTTTCCAAGTTTAAAACACGACCGCTTTGCAGCAAAGTTATCCTTAATTATATAACAAGGCGGTGCCGCTAGTGAATATATTTTTTTATTATAGTAAAATACACTTGAGACGAATGAGATCATTCGTTAACGAGACATACTACAGTAAATTAATTATAAATGGTTGAGTACGAGGGATTGTTTGCCTACAAGGAAAATTTAACTAATAGCTTATTACAGAGATGACTTCTCGTGTCTTCAGCCATCTTAGCAGCGAAGATGTATATGGACAAGTGGATATCCTATATTACAGAACTGCAGCACTGGTCCGCTGAACAAGCCTACAAACTTGCTAAGACGTATAGAATGTAGCTAAAGACAGAGCAGCTAAGCAGATAACTTTACATCAAGTTAAGTTCGTTAACTAGAGATCTGTCCAGCGGAGTAAATGAATAACTGGTGAACAAGCGTTTCCCCGTAGGCGTTGTTGTCATACTGTCAAATGGTTTAACTGCGCGCTAACTAGAACCTTAATGGTTTTTCAAAGTCTCTCAAACGTGCATCATTGGGCAGTGGCTTTGTTTGATAGAAACTCACTTGGGAGTCGAGGGTCATCTTATCAAGCAACAGTGCTGATTACATACTTTTATGCTCCCCCCGTTGCGACCCGTCAGCCCCACTTCACTTTAAAATTAATTGAGTTTAATGGAGCGTACCCAAGTTGCTCCGCTGGGCTTCTGCCGGCCGGAGGAAGTCCGTTTCCTTCATCGCGCTTCGTTCGTTTGTATGTGAGTGTACGTTAGTAGACGCAATCCCTCTGAGCCGAATATTGAACAAGGGGTTACAGTATGACGCTGATAATAGACAGGTCGAACTTGCAGAATTTCTGAATGACTGGGGGAGAAAGAACATTACCTGAAGGCCTGCCTACTTTCAGATTCTAGAAGTCGCTTACTTTATCGGGTGAACAGGGTTCCCCAGAGTTTTGCTACTATAATGCAAATTATGCATGTCGAGGACTGTCTGAATAGAATCTACATACATGCAATTTGCGAGTAAAAGCGCTAACGACATCATCGGCAGAAGGAAATGACCGATAGGTTCGTGAAGGTAAAACCAGTTGGCCTAAGTTACGCGAATAGGAGCAGCAGGCGATACGATTTGAAAAAGCATCACCAAATTCACAAACTTTCGTTAATAAAAGATGCGCTCATAACTAGGCGCTGACATAACTGAAGGCGTATTAAGCTAGCTCGAAAAGTCAATTAAACGGTAAGGTACAATAATGGATGCGATAAGTGCTATTGATCAAATGACGTAATGCAGTGCAAGGATTGTGTGGTGGGTTGTGGCCCAAAGCGTCACGTCTAGGCGTTCTCTCATTGCGATCACCTATATGGCTCAGGGCTAAAATGCTGAATGTATAGAAAATAAATAACCCTTATTCTTTTTCACAAAAAATTAGAAGATTCCTAATTGATCACATGTTTTACTTTGGATCCCGATATAAGTTTGTAACATTTTTTAGGAAAGGACAGAGTGTACGCTTTTAATACAGTCAGATGGATTGGTTCAAGCTGGGTCATTGATTGAGACAGTGTGCTTGTAAGATACAACAGATCATATCCTTGTCTGTATATTTCTATTAGATTAGGAATTGGTTGACTGATACCACAAATATTGTCGCAGTAGGCGCTGGGTTTACTAGCTACTGAATTACTATACTTAATTATCGGGTTACAAACGCATTGTAATAGGTAAATTTAAGTTGTATTCAGCTTATTTTTATTACTTCGATACATCTTATCGAGGAACTAGTTCATCCATCCAGTTTAAATATAATATCGTAGAGTATGTAGAAAGAACCGAGGCTTTCCTAACATTACCTTATTTGATGTAAATGACCTGCCGAGTGTTGATCAGGTCATTCAATTACTTGAGTATAATTATATATAACAACCCAAATTTAGTGCAGAAGCTTGTTGGCGATGGTGGGCATTATTGTTGGGCACACAGATATACAGAACTCATTGTAGTTATTATGTGAGTCCTATCTGTTGGGGTAACTGTCGCTGTTGTATATATATATATATTGAATGATCCAAAAGTGGGTACATTTTTGTGTCTATCATCAGCGTTGTGATGTACAACAAATAATAACACGAAAACGAATTTACGTGTTCTTCTCTTTGGCTTATTAGAACAAGAAGCGTGAGAGACCTTCTATAGGCATCTTCTGTGCTGATCCAAACCAGCCTGGTTCAGGATAGATATATCGTAATCTGCTGATTCACACTTCTTTATTAGTCGATGGGCAGTTAGGTTAGATACAACGACAGGCCGGATGGAGGATTGATTCTTAGGGTGGCAGCGAATGGTGCCAGGACGTTAATATGTACAAAAAGCTTTCGCTATGAACAGCTCACAGACATGGCTGTATACACTAGCTCATCTATATATACTATGAGCTGCTTAGGGTATTATGTATCATTATCAGTCTCCATATGAAGACACGCCAGCAATCTCGACATGCGCAGCCACCCATCTCGTGGTTGTCTAGCCTCGATCACCCAGCTTGAATCTCTTACTTAGCTCTTGCTAGACATCTGTCTGATTTTGTTTTTTGCAATTGCAACCATTGGTTGCCGGCGTAGTCGTTTGTATCAAGATGCCGCTGTGTGTTTGCTTCTCGTTTACGCAGATGTTATAGCCAACCTCAATTCGAAGTGTAATCCAGAGTATAGGCCGTTCTGAAGGGTTGACCTGATTCTAACTGTAATAAAACTGCGTATACCCTCAGTCCACCGACGAATGGGTTACCGTTGACCCCTTGTAGATGCCCCGAGTTAGGCCATAGTACCTCCCATACGTGCAGCTTGCACGCTCTTCGCAAGGCGTAATGTGAGTTTTCCTTTCCTGTCGCCGCCTACTTGCGGGAAACAAAACAATCTTCTTCACAGATTTGACTTCTCGTTGGCGAAGGATCCGACATCCGACATGGTCTCTTATGGGATAGCGCTGTTAGGCGTCTCAGTGTAGCGGCATCTCAGAAGGCAAAGCAGAGAATAGGTGGTTTGGGTATGGGTTTGTCTGTATGCCTGACCGTCTGCGTAACTGTATCGGGTAATGAACGAGAATGAGTATTCCCGCATTGACGGCGGAGTGTGCATTGAGCACTCTCTCGGAAACAGCGAGATCAACCAGCGAAAAGAAGTAGGAAGACGGAGAATGGACCAAGACGTCCATCGTCTGAGAGTACAAACAGCGAGCTCGCAAGGAGCGCGCCGAAGGAGTGCAGAGGAACAGACAACGCGGACCTCGAACAGCAGCAGCTACGAACCTTGGCAGTGGCCGCTAGCTAGTTGATTCACTTGGGCCTGCCACTGGTTCTGGGTTGGTCTGGCCAACTCGCTGCTGATTTCGTGCTGCTATATTAGATCTTAAGCCAAATTAAAGGAGGAGGCGGCAGAGCGGAAGAAGCAGAAGACGAGAGGAAACGAGCGCGAAATAGAGGCTCACACTGCCGTAGCGCAGCCTATCCATATCACAGTTCCCTCAGCTGGGGCTACCCGTTAGTTTCTCTCTTGGTCCTCCTTCGTCCCTCTCACTTTCTCAGCATGGCTTCGGCCTTCGGTGCAATACTTAGCGTTCGCCGTCATCCCATCTTAACTTACCGTCCCTCGGTCTCTCCCCAATTTGCCCCTATTTTGTCTAGACGCGTGGTTGCCTTGCGTGCCTATCTGAAGCAATGATCTTCGACAGTGGGCTGCTCTTTTCGCTGCCACCCAACCTATCCTATGGCTGCTTCTATTACGTTCTATTGGTGGAAAGCATAGTTAGCTGGTGAACAACGCTACGATTATCGGAATCTACCGGGCGGATCCAACTAGGCGGTGCCTATGTAAAAGCACGGTCTACTCGCTATCGTATGTAGTGTATATGGTGCACGTACGGTTGCGAATTCCGGTAACGGACTAACCTTGGATCCGAAGAAATACCATCCGCGCTGACTTGCATATTTCAGAGGCTCCTTTTGAAAAGCTCCTTTTAGGGGGGCAAAAAGGCACTAAAAGACGAGAGTTTGCTACAATCTGCCATTTCTGAAACCAACGCTTTGATCGAAGAATAGTCAAACGCTACTGTCTGTAGCTTCTAGTCGGGTTACTTAGCATTGCGCGAATCAAAACGGCTTTAAATAAATGGACAAAAGAAGTATCCGAGCAAGACACAACTTTATAAAAAAACGTTTATCGAGTAGAGCGTTGTGTAAATAGAAACAATACACTTTCTAAAGGCATTGATTAAAAACGTATTTTGCCACCGATACCGTTTTATTTTTAATAGCTGGCATTAATTATCCAACTGATTCCTTACAAAGTCTTCGTCTAAACCAATTTTAGGTGAAATCGCTTTGTTGCTAATTTTTGCATCCGAAAACACTATATCATTTGAATACTATAGTTTTCAATATTTCTTCAGTTAATAGTAACCGACAATAAAAGCCGTACGAACCTGTGGGACTTCACTTTGTCGTTACCTGAATTGCTTTATCACAGATAATTTAAGGCCGTGAAAAATATTTCGTCTTTTCGACAGCCAACGCGGTCGTTCTAGGTCGACTGCAATTCTGGGCAGAATAATGTAGCTTATTTTGAGTCCGAAATTAAACTACGGATTAGTACATATATTAACCATATTCTGTATTTTAGAAGTTACGAGACCGTCGCGTCAGTATGGAACTTTAGAGACCGCTGAATGTAGTTCTAGCGGATACCATTGCGAATGAAACTGCGTTCCATACTGACATCTTGGAGAGGCCTCAAAGTGCCGCATAATCATACCGGTAGTAAAAATAAGTCTGTAAGAGTGGTGCATCTCAGTCTGGAGCAGCTGTTCAAAGAACCTGAGTCGTTGTGACAAAATGAATATAGCATAAATACCAAAGGGATGATGTCTTGCTTCACGAAGCAAGCCGGTGTGAACGAAAATGAAACGATATTCTTCATTGCCCCCATCGGTTCTGCTATCAGAAATTTAACACGCCTATCATGGAACATAGTAGACTTCATCATACCAAGACTGACTCGCTTAGCAATAGCTAAATAATAAATGTGAAATAAATATATAGACGATATCAACAAGTCGATATGGAACTATGAACAAACCGCTCCGTTTCATCTGCGTCCCGTTCTTGAAATCCTCGCAAATTCATGCTGGCAGATCAGGCTTTTTAGTGCTATTGCTGTCCGTGGCACTCCTAGATTTTGGCTTTTTCTTTTTCCTACTGACTCCAAGAATGTCCTAGCCATAAACTGTTTCCTGTGCTTCACTTTAGGTCTGACATGGGCAGACGGAACACTTCAAGACGCTTTCGTCGTTTGCTTTAGGCCAATTATGTCCTTTCGCCAGTCGCGCTCTACTCACTCTCGGCCGCTTTGCTGTCCCGATGTATAAGTGCGCTTAAAGCTAGAACTTAATACCCATTATCCTACAGCTTTTAGTCCCTTTGCCCCAATATGGGACTTCTATATCCGATCTTCATATGGTCTGAAGCATGCCGAGATACTTTCAACACGGCTCAAGAAATTTTATGCTCATGTTGACTTCAACTCTTCGTAAATTCCTACCTCAACATTGCAAAAATGAATCGGTATGTATAGTCTATAGTCTATCACCATTCTCCCTCGAAATTGAGCTAAGAGGGTTTTCGCAACAGATAGGACTGCAGGAATAGATTCCCTCAAAATGGACCGTGAACAGAATCAGAAAGGAAGAGAAGCCTTAGGATCCACAGATTTTAGCAGCTGGTTTTGTTGACGATGCGCGAAGTTATCGTTTGTACTTCTATCGATCGGGTATCGCTAGACGACCATAAAAGCAATAAGTCACACCGACCGCTTTTTAACCCTAGTAATGCTTAACTTCTTAGTAGTAGCTATACGATACATCACTTTCAGCGGCGACTCGTCTTGCTGATGTTACGACGTGCTATATTGTGCCTACCCCTATATGTTTTCCTGCTGATCTGATTGTGCATTTACATATGACTGAGTCATTACGCTTTTCACGCACATTTTCCCTTCACGTGTCCTAGTTACCCACACTTATTGTCTACCGCTCTATCGGAAAGACCTCCCTATAGAGTCAGCGAAGGAGTAAAACATTTTCACTCTGGCCATTTCAGACATCGCGCTTGAGTATGTGTGGGGGTTGTACCTACGAATTGGATGTAATGATGATGTAGGTAGCGCAAATTTAAGATACCCCTTTTTTTTTTTTTTTTTTTTTAAGATTTTCATATCTCCCGAAATACGACACTATAAAGCAGCGTTATCTTCAAACGACATCTCGAACTTTCGACTGTGTTTACGTAGCGTAAAGGAGAAGCTTTACGGTCACGAAGTTTCAAAATTAATCACTTTTTACGACGTTTCACGGCATTGCTCTCAAGACGGAAAGTAGCTCGTGGAAAACGGCAGGACGATTTGCAATTAAAACAGTGACCGTATAGTTATGTCCATTGAAGCATGATTCTTAGAGTTCAAAAAAAAAAAACAGAAATGTAATAATTCGTAAACACGCCCTTAGTTGTATTAATCTAATTTAAAGCTATTAGACACGCATCTGAATAACAGCTTGCATGTACTAACGCCCAGAAAAAACTAACGATGTTAATCATTACTGAAAGGCCCGCTTCTATAGGACTTCGGAGATGATTATGGTCGTAGTGCCAGGCCTTGTAACTACATACACCTTACAACGACCCACTGGCATACAAATCAATTCTAAATGTATTTGTTTTAAAAAATGTCAAATAAAATCAAGTATAGATATGATGGTCAGGACAAAAGTACTCAGATTATGGAATAATCCCTAGGGAAAAGAATATGAAATCGATAATTCAAACCGACACCGTTCATGCCGAAGTGTGCGAATAGGACAGACCCATATAAGAATTCCACATTTACTGAGCGAAAGCAAAAGCTTTTTGAAGTCGCTTTTCGTTTCTAGTCTTTTACATCACTACGAGTTCGGAGATGAGCTCCAAAACTACAACTTGTTCTTTGGTGACGACGAAGATGACGAGCCTCAATGTAATGAAGTGGAATGACAGCAGACATGTGCCATGGATGAATGTACGAAATGTGATTTCAGGGCTGTTTATTCATTGGCGCCTCGTGCCAGCCAGCTGTCGAATAAATCTGGAGCTGACTTGATGTACCACTAGCTCTCCTAGCTCCTGTCAGGTACCCATGATTCGAATAGGGTTGGATAGGCTCACGTGAGAACTGTTTGCCTTATAAATTTCATGTAGATATGGAAAAAAAAAAGAAGAACATTTTTGCTTTGATCTGTGCAGATTCATACGCTTAGCGCCAACCAGCGACATAATCTACTGCAAGCTGATCGAGGCAAACAGATAGTGAAGTGGACAAGGAGGATGGGAGAGGAAAACAAGAACAAAACAAGCCAAATTTGTCCTTTCCTTAGTAATTACTCGGTAAAAACTCGGTTACAAACCCTTGTGAATAAATTACCATTATATTATAAGTTAGTGTGAATGCATTGATGTGCCTAACCTCCATTGTGTTCATTATTGTTAAAATCCAGTAAATCCTAAATATAGATAAGGGCCAGTTATTAATTACAAAATGAACTCATCGCAAATATATCTGGCTATATACCGAGATATATATATATATATATGGGACCCGTTCGTAAAAAAACATGCCTGTTTTTTAATCGAAAGAAGGATATCGTTTAAATAGCGTTACATTTACATATAAAGACGTACTTTCTCTAAGTTCCAAGAAAATACACTTAAATATATGATAGAACGCGTTCAATCTACGTAACGAAGCGCTATTCTGCAGAGACGTCTGGAAAGAAATTTTTGTATTCGATTGCTCCATTATAACTCGACAGAGTCTTTAATGCACAGCGAGCAAATGGAGTACACACCTGTTCTTTGTAATTCGGCCTAATTAGATGTACTTCTTGGAGGTACATACACGGTTTGTTCACGTTCTTATATTACACTTGTACAAAAACACATGAACAAATGATTATCTTGTATAGCAAGAAATGTACAAATGTACCAGAAGCAAGCCGCCTCTTTACCTGTGATCCTCTGCATATCCCTCATTCTTCCATTGATACAGCTATATAAACTAGCCAGGCATATATACATAGATGTTTCTATATAGTATATACCTTGACCTAGTGAAGCGTAACTGTACACATAGGAGCAGCTTGTGGAAGTGCCGAACCGATACTTCGAGCAAGTGGAGGATAAAGGAGGAAAACGCCGATCGGTAAAGGGCAACGCAACATGTGTTTGCCCGTCATCGTAAGACCACCGCAAGTTCTGTATTCGCCAAAACCCCATTACAACTAGCCCGCTCCCCAACCTCTTGCAAAAATCGGACTCTAGTATAGCTGTACTGGGTTTGTCCGGGCTTGCCTGCCCTTCATACAGGGAGTGCTAGTGGGTAGAATAAGACTCCCCTTGGGGTAAATGTGGTGCATCCTGTCCCCCCCCCCCCCCCGAAAACTGCGAGGGATGAGAAGTGAGAGAAGAGGATATGCTAGCTACAGTGGCAGCAGCTACAGTAGTAACCAGACAAACGCGCAGCCATCCGACTCCATTGGCAGCGTTGTCCCAGGTCCCAGGGGTGACGTAACCCGAACCCAATGGACCGAGGAGCCAACATTGCCAGTTAGGGCAAAGGAAAAGGAGAAGAAGCAAGACAAGGGGGTAGATCTGCATTGGGGAAAACAGAAGAGACTCGGTAAGTGCGTGTCTGCGTTTGTGGACGGGTGAGCAAGTGTCTTTCTGTGTGCCTGTGTCTCTATCTTTGCGCCTCACACAAGAACACAATTACCGTGCACCAGAGGGGTGCTAGAGCGGCGGGTTATGGTGGCAGGGTGGCAGTCTCCAAAACTGCTAACTGTGCATCCAGCGCTCGACCCCCATCCGCGGAACCGACCTCTCTATAGAATAGTTGGGACTGGACTGGGCTTTCTTTTGTACCGGCGCTCCTGCTATCGGTCTGTATCGGCACTGTGGCCGCGGCTGCTATTCCGCCAGTGGCTAACTTAATAGCTACGTTCTTCGTAAGGTTGCGATAGAATAGCGGGACTGGCCAGATAGAGAAGCAATGAGTCGCGAGCTGTGTACAGCCCAGAAGTAAAACTAACTGTTGTAGACTCAGGCGGACATGATCAGAGGCGCTCGTGGTGGTTGTGGTACTGCCGACAAAATGGGAGCAAGAAAAGCAGCATATAAGCAGCCGGTGGACCGGAGCTACGGGTTGACAAGGCTACACGATGAGAACAACAGGGTCATATAAAACAAACAATGAACACAGACTAGTCGTCGCTATTGATCATTTTGAATAAGAGGAACGATGTCCTTGTTAACGATACCTTCGTAAGCCGAAGCGGATTAAGTCAAATCAACAACGTCGCAAATGACATGAGATCATTGTTTTAAACGTTTCGCTTTGATCGAAGTTTTGTCAGAATGGTGTAGGCCATAATTCAGTGCTCTTTTTAAAGGGTTTTAATATCAAATGTTACTTCGGCCTCGATTCGAGCAGGCACAAGTCCAAATGGTTGACTGACCAAGCATGATTATATCTCTCGTATTAGATATCTGGCGGAAATGCTCCATGGTGGAAACGTGACTTAATTAAATTGCCCATTCAACGAATCACTTATGGGGCACAATTCCCCGCTGTAATGCCCCCGAAAATGGTCGAACTATACAATAAATGTAGTAAACTAGACTTACTCATACATCAATTTGTACGCATCACACGAGTTAATTGCTACTGCCAGGTTGTTTTTCGACTACGGGCGTTCATGTATGAGTCTAGCAAAATATTTGCCACGAGGACTTTTCTTCCTGGTTGAATAGTAGTATTCGCGTAGTTCGTTCTACAGCAACCGTAGCATCTATGGTAACATCTAAAAGTGTACTTCTATATAATTCAGCCTCATTAGCCTTCATTGTCCGAGCGGCTTACACCTTTGCGTCTCGCGTGAAATCTGCCCGATTTGGTTAAGCAATCTGGTCTGGCGTCTATTCACCGACGCATACCCAAGCACTGTGTAGATTTTGCCAGGTTGGAATCGACGCCGGCCTTTTTCTACTGATAGAAGTATTAACTCTAACAAGACCACTTTCTTCAGCCAATCTTCAGGGAGTCATTATCTACGCCCCAAGCTTTGCCTATAAGACACCACAAATAGTAAAAGATGTTACGTAAACATCACGCTCCCTTTGGTGGTGGTTTCACACTTGTAATTACAAAGCGAAAAAGGAAACATTTACTGCAGACCGGAATATTCGCATTATTACTTCCACGATAGTTCTCTAGGGGAATTAGCACCGTTTGATGAAGTCCATGTTTTAACAAAGCTTCAAGCCATTGCCTGACAGAAATCAGGTATAGTAACATGTGCTGACGAATTAGGCATTTCTTATTATTATTTCTAAATGAGGATAGGTTTCAGTCACGCCAAATCATACATACATACAAAGCCGATACGTAACTTAGTTTCAAGCGTAAATATGATAAATTAACTCCCTTGGAGTAGTTGTAAAGATATAAATACGCTGTTTGTTTAACCTATAGCCACTGCCTAGTCATATTAACGGTGTGCGCAGAATTAGGTAAACTGGTAAGCCTAGACCATTTGTATGTAGCGGTACATTTCAACGTTAACTGCTAGGTAAGGATATACTAAAGACGAAAAGAACTACAGATCCCGCATCTGAAGAACGTTCTGACAAGCAGGCAGGCTACAGTTCTTTACTTCTTGTGTCGAGCCTTCAAATAGTCCGAGGATTCGGCGCGCATTTATTTCGCTCAAAAGAGGCTACAAAAGATAGCAGGGTAAAGGATCCGCTAGGAGTAGCTAAAAACAAGTAGACAACGCTTACATTTTCGTTTTGCCAACGCGTCTATACATCTAAGGGCTCATGTCGAATGGCCGTGGCTCTAGACATCCAAATAGGACAAAGACAAGAAGCCGGCTATCAGAGCAGTAGGAAGCGGTAATCTGCAGATGGGGACGTATACTGCAGACAGATGCTACCACCCTCCAGCTCGAGCAACGCTGTACTTCGCCCATCCGCACGTTGTCCTCCCGGCTGTCCTTCGTTCCGTTTCGAATTCGTCTGGTGGGGTGGTGGAAAAGGCCAGACTACTAAAGACGCCACTCTAGGGGGTGAACAAGAGTATCGGCAACCTGACACCCTTGAGCCCTCTGTGTAGCTATTTCAAGAAGAGTCCAACCCCAAAGCCTGTACGTGGCCCACCTCTCTTACTTAGGTGAGAAGCCGCCAGCTACGATTAAGTTGGATGCGGACACCCTGAAATAGAGAAATATAAATACTATGTTCAGTGTTTCTTTTATGATCAATTCCTGCTATGCCCAGTGAATAGGGATGAGCTGTGAGGGCTTGTCGTTAAAAGTTTGAAGGATTGAATTATTGTAAGCAACAGGACTTCTTTTTGGACGTCGAACGTAAATTAATTTGTAAGTGTATATGACATATGTTCATTGCATAGTTCACAGCGGTAACATAAAGTGACAAGTGTAGAACGTTGTCGCATGAGATGTGAGAGGTCATCTGAGATTCGACATTGGATAACGATTGATTACTGACCCCCTTACGCATCTCTTATCGGCCCCTATCCTTTTCTGTCCTACTCATCACGATCAGCTTGGTCTAATGTCTGGCGCTTCAGCAGCACCAGCGGTGCCTAGGTCGTCTAAGACGTGAATGGCAAACAGGATGTCCTGGATGCAGCTGGATAACCAAATAAGCGCTACGAGACATCAGTAAAGCTGACCGACAAAGTAGCACAATGAAAGACATGTCTCGTTGGGACAGATACACAGAGAGACAACGGAGCAGACGCTTAGCCATTGGGATGTCGGTCTTCGATTGAACTTGGATAATTGGTAAAAGCCAACCTTTAGATGCACCCATTGAACAATACAACAACGAATATTTTCCCTTCGTTGACAACCGTCCGGCAGATTGGGGAAAGCTTTCTTCGCCTGGTTCATCCCACGCAGACTATGACAAATGCCGCAGTAGCTCCCGGATATATCAGTTATCTAAACTTTAGGAACTTTTTTTCGTGTCCTGCCTCCTGACTCCTTCAGTATCAGTCCGTGTGTGGGAACAAACGTTGTACGAACAATCTAGCATAGCAAAGTTACAGTAAAAATGGCTTTTTTTTATGGGTTCGATATATATATATATATATATATATATGTATATAGCACAGAGAAGAGCTACACAGTTACCTTACCCTAAAATATTGAAATGAGTGTTTCTTTTGAAATTTAACGAGACAGAAATGAACAATTAGTTAGCAGTCTTAAATAGAAAATGAATGCTAAAATATTGTCTCCGCCTTTATTGGCTACGTACTGTGTCAACGTACATCGTAAACAATTATTCTATCTTTTATACACTGGGCTGAAATAACTTAGTGGTGACGAGAAGTTAGAATAGCGGGTAACTTTATTAAAGTACAGTAACAGGACTGTATGTCATAGGTCAAACGAGCTGGTAGGAAGCATTCGTGATCTCGTATCCATCGAAGGTAAGAGGTAATACTGATGACAACACCAAGGACTTTGTTACGCCGGCGGTTAAGTTCATGTAGTTGAAACAATGTTTCCACATGAATTAGAAAACATCGAAAGATATCGCCTTTTTGGAGATTAACTTCAACACAACGTTATCACTCTCATAGGTTTCTAAACGCAACAAAAACGTTTTTAATAATTTGAACATCTCAAGAAAAAGAGACAAGAACGAGCCAGTTATCACAATCATATCGCTAAAAACTATAGGTGATCCATCGAACGCCGTGCTGCCGCTTTGTCGTGCACATACGTTCGTGTCTTGTACCCCCCGAAATGGTATTCTAATAATGCTCGCTAGATCCTGAACATTCAACAAGTAGTTGTCGAGACATGTTGACACCTGGAAACCCCGGACAACAAACATGAAATCGCCCTTTTACTCACTTGAATCATTTTTAGAGTACGTTGGAGATGAAATTACATTCAAAAACACCATCGACAAGCGTGTAGATACGTATGGAAATATATGTAGGCAGATGACACCTACGATTCTCAACGGCGTAAATAATAACGATAATAGACTAAATAACCATTGTTATTATCGCACTATGAAATTTATAGCAACAGATCTTATGTCTCGAACTGTCAAGAAGTAGTAAATTTACACACTGAAAGAAGAGCATCTCTTATTGGCAAGAAGATTGCACAGGTCGAGTGCTGTTTAGCACATTTAAACTAATAATAAAAACAAAAACCTTCATGTGCTCGTTATGCATACAGCCGCTGGTCGAATAGATCCTCCGTCTGAGGCATACATACATACTGAAATAATGTTATCATAGCGTAACGTTACTACAACAATATCGTCGGGAACCTGGCCTTCGCAATTGACACGCTCGATATCTAACTCAAAACCTGCGCAGGTTGTTGTGCATCACCGTGTTCCTAAAATCAATATACTTATATCAAAATCACCTATTCCATAATCAAAAGCAGATTGGCTCTTATTGAAAAATTGTTACTTGAAAATTATTTAAAGTTTCTAGGTGGATTTAGCAAGACCAGACAACGAGTTGATTACCGCCGATATTAAATGACGGATCACTGGTATAGTTCTCACACACGGGCCTATAGTTGAAACAATGAGCAGCCATGATTAGGTTTTCCCTAGAAATAAGGACAGCGGCGTAAAGAGACCCGGACTCGAGCTTAAATTCGAGAACTGAAGCAGTAAACGGGTATTCCGGCTAGTTAGCTTCGTAAAGGCTTTCCCGATTCAGCCTGAAACAGAAAAGGCGGACGACCCAAATATTTTCGCCAATAATTTTTCCTAGATACGTAGTGATGCTCAATGTGGACTTCCTTTAATGTAAGACTAAAGGTGAAGATAGGTATTTTTATTAAACATTTCGTATCAAGACCTCCTAAACATACAGGCACGATTATCATTGGCAGTGTCCACAGCGGCATCCGTGTGATTCTTTGCAAAGACCAGGGGGAACAAAACAGTGATTCCGTCATATGGCGTTCTGAAGCAAATTCATAAATGAATAAAAAGAAGTATTTTATAATTGCAAAGTGTGAGTAGATAATCAAAAACCTTATAAGTTCCGTCTCATCGCCCCTACCACAAGCAACTACGGCCACCTGTGAGTGGTCTCGCTAACACCTAACAGTTATTAAATAACAACATATATCGAACATATATTAAATAGGAATATAGTTAGAGTAATATCAGTTTTTATATATATTAAAGGTTCTATTAACACGATCGTGTGGCACTAGTTACTTACTGTTATTACTTTTTTATACAAAACGAAGAAGCCACGATGGTTACAGATGGTCGTACGATGTATTGAGGCGTTATTACGATTTGTCATGTTTCTACTGAATATGGGTCGTTAGCACGACGCACGGGTCTTTCTACGTATGCTTGCTGATCTATGCTATGTGTTAACATTATGATAGTGTTAGTGCGCCTACTATTTATGGCTGAGGTTAAATTTATAATCAGCATTATTCAAAAGCTGGTAGAAACTGGTAGACATAGGGTGTTTTTTTTTAACACTCTGCAGTCAAAGGGGTACATGACAAGCTAAAGTAACTCGGAAGCCATATACCTTCAGAAGACCGGGAACTGAACTTTGGTCGAAACGTAAATAAAAACAAGTAACGTTTAAAATTGATTGACATATAACATTAATCGTATTCCTCATACTGTGCAAGGATCATTTGTAGGAGTGTTGAGGATACATTATTCGTATCCTGGAAGTCTCGCAATGTTCTCCGTTGGTACCAATTTGTTGATTGAAGGCCAATTAACGTTAAATTTTCAATACGCGTTAACCTGAGCGACAGCACTTCAACTTTCATATACCGATTATACAGAATGTATCAGAAAATCTTTACGCATCACAAACGTACCAACTTCTGCTGTCAAAAGGTTAGGTTACACAATTGCATACGATTTTATTAAAAGGATTTGTTCTCCTGCGTGTTAATCACATTTCAAATGTGTTTTTACGACTAAAATTAATGAGGTCATATTGTTTGTTCAATACGGTTATGTACAGATGATCGTTATAAATGAATGAAATAACAATATTTACTAGTAGCAGCGTTTCAAGCGTCTTGAAATAGCTGCTAGACGCATCGCCTACACACAAACGTAATTTTATCATTACACAAATGCTAGTAAGATTGTTTCCTCAACTCCGAGTAACTGACCCAGCAAACGTACAATGAAATCCTGAAACCCAGAAGCATTCCCGTCTATATAAGGCTAATTAACTACTATAGCGGTGAACACTAGCGGGGGTCAGACAACAAGGACAGACACAAATGATCCGATGTAAATTTCCTTATGAAAACTGCCATTCGAGTGTAGTTTATCCAAACTACATGGTGATCCGGACCCCGAATCATCCAGATTTAGCCTAAGAAGTACAATGATTAAAGCTAGACCGTGTGCATTCACCGAAAGTACTACGATTAGCTAGGAAATTTTGAACAGCCCGGCAATCGCACTGCAATCTGGCAGTGAGTGACTTCTGAAGTCCGCCATAAAAGTTCTTAAAAATAACATTTTTCTTTACTTCGGACCTGTGTCAACTTGCGACAAAAAAGATGGAATTGGAAGATGAAAATCCAATCATGGCATACGATAACCTATACTAAACAAACTCAAAATTTGCTTATCGGTCATGGCTAAGAATGTATATTGTAGAAAGCACAATTAGAGAAATGATTCATGAGTAGATAATCTGTGGATTGGATGTCGGCTGCGCTTCAAACCGAAAGTTTGTCATCTAAGTTACGCCTTGAAGCCGTAACAAGTAAACTTGTCAAACATTTTTTTCTCGATTCCTTTGTTATTCAATTTAATCACATCGCTTTGTGCACTCAGCCGAAGGTATCGTTAGGAGTTTTTAAGTTGTAAGTAACAGTTGCAGATCTGAGATGGCTGTATGGAAAGATAGTAATCGTTAGCAAGCCACGGTAAAAAAAAAAGCTAGAAACTGGATTAAAAGATCAGTCAACTTTCTCATTGAAAAAGAAAAGTAAAATGGTGAATGTCACTTGATAATTTTACCGGCAAAAGCTAATTATTTACGTTTTATTGAGCGAATTTAGCAGGCACTCAAAATGCGCAGGATAAAGTCCTTTAACAATAGGCTGTGAAAAAAAACCTAATAGGCCTTCCAGGAGAAGGGGCTATACGCCAGTTATACTATTCAATGAAACAAGAGTAGGCTAGATGCCTGATGCCTAAATTAGGGCGCCGCAGTTGTATAATTGGAACAAATCTCTATTTTACGAAGATATGTTTTATTTTCTTTCTTAGACTAATTAGTAAACTGAACGGCTGCTTTTCTGGTTACCGTTGTTTACTCCAAAGTTTAGCTTAAATTCGCCTGGCCAAAACTAGACTATGATTACCCTTATGGGGATGACTAAGACCAACACTGGCCAGCTGTGCCTGGAGAGTAAAGAGACACATGGAACTGTATAAATTTCGAAAAATGGCAAAAACATTTTTAACAATTATACGAGCTCGCGGTACTGAACTCAATAGACACACAAAAATCACGTGACTATAATGAACTTAACGCTTTTCTATGGAATTCACAATTATGGTTGTCACCTGTTGAACATATATTGTACCTATAAGCATGCCAATGCCTACAAAAACTTACCAATTAAAGCACGAAAAAATTCAGTAATCCAGTACTTTAGACGTTCATATTTCTATCGTACTTTATTCACACGGCAATTGCCGTCAATTGCTGGAACTTTTCGACAAAGTAAATATCCGTTTTGCGAGACGATCACTGCTATCTCGTAGAGTGTATAGCCTATAGTAGGAATAGCCTATTCCTACTGTCGAGTTTTCGACGAAGGTCGCCTAGAGAAGTAACTTCTTCATCACAGTTCGTCCACGCACCAGGGATGTAGTCGTAATATGGTGCAAAGCTTGTTCTGTTTATCCACATTGGCTCCACCGCCTCTGTCATATTAAGCAACACCTCGTATATATGGTCCCCCCACAATCTTAACCATTAAAGCTATCTGGCGCTGTTGTCCGCCTATCCAAGGAGGGCACAGCAATCGCCGGGTCCCGTTACGCGTAACGTGCAACAGCAGACGTTATTGCTAATTCTGATTCTGGCGCTGTTGCTGTTGTTGTCATCGTGGGAGCGAGAGGGGGCGGTAGGGGCATTACAACGATCGCTTAGAGAATGGCTAAGGTAGCCAGCACAACAATGGCAGCAACGACGGGCAGCCCTGATGGCAGAAAGAATCACACAAATCTGGGGGTTATAGTGAGTATAAACAGAGGTGAGAGGTGCGATGAAATGTCGAACTTGACCCCCTCCTAACGACAACGGCCACAACTACTGTGACCGTTGTGCTCCTACCATTAGTAGTGGGACTAGCAACAGCAGCGCTGCGACCAGCGTCAAAGCGGCGATGGCAGCAACTGCCGAAGAGTCAGTCAGGCAGGCAGGCAGCCTGACAACTTCAGCTTTTTGTGTTTCCTTGTAAATAACACGTGACTAGTTATTATTATACTTACGTTATTACGCTAATAGCAATGGTTAGTTAGACGGCAGTCTCGTTTAGCTTTGAATGTGCCTAAGCTAAGATAAAAATAGAAGCTTATATTTCGATTTCGATGCTGCCCCGCATTATATAGCAGAACTCGTAAATGCCGAAAAACTATTTAAAGGAAGCTTAAAAACAATGGCCAGAATTCGAAGTTCAATAGTTGCTGGAATAATATCGCCATGGGCAGACATACGCAAGTCGTACCGTAAAAAAATAATTTAAAAAATGATAATAAGAATCTTTTGAATGAAAATAAAAAGACTTCCGGTGTCGTAAATGGGAAAACGGGGGAAGGTGAAGTTTGATTTGAAAAACGGCTAGCGTAGCAAAGGTGCGATTACAATAATAGGACCGGTTTGCCTTAACGTAAATACGTACATAACAATAAAATAGTTCGTGATGCGGCGACCTTGTCAATAGAACGTGTGTCTAGCATTAACTATTCGTATATAGGTTCGTATATAGCACAATAACTGGACGCAATATGTGTGCTTATAGAAAATAATCACTATGAAGTGAGTTACTAAACCTTGAGTCCTTTTTAGCTAGAGTGCCATGCTTGGCGTACCGTACGCTGCCAGGCTAACTTCTTACAAATGGCCTTATAAACGTCGACAGTGACTAGAAAGTTAAAACGTCTTATCGAGTAATCAGGAGTTAATTGTGATGCCTCATGCTGTTTAGCAATGTGATTGGCTGCGTTTAGTTTTGTATGGTGTTTTTGTTCTATGTACGTGCTCGATTAGTCAAAATACACGTTCCGTGTTATTTATCGCTCGTCTAGTTCGCGCAAGCGATCTACTTCGTTTCATTTTAGGGTTCTGTTTCATGACAATGGCGCATCGTGTGTTTTTCTGTCTTTAAATGTGTTTGTACAGAGGTAGCTGCAGTATCGAAAGTAGACTTTATTACATGGCAAGTGATTTTAACACTAGAAAAATCTCATACCGTGCTTGTTTTGCGGCTAAAATCTACTTCTGTCAAAATGGTTATATATGGTATAATGTTCGCAGCGAATTGTAACTACTGGCATCCTGGATATCTCTCCATAGTTAATGCCCAGTTGTTATCAATGCGTTGATCTGTAGCCAAGCTGTACCGCACGTTTTTTCATTGCACGACAACAGTATGTGCCCTCCAAAAAATGTCGATCTACACGTATTACTTACACGCTAACTTAGCTTAACTCCATTCATAATGCGACGTTTTTCTGCTATACAGACATGTTCATGACATTGTGCTACAAAAGTGCGGCCTGATTTTAGCCGATATTCACGATCTGGTATTAACTAAATCAATGAGTTGTGTAGTATCACGGACCATTTGTCACTAAGTTGGCTTTTTCTATAGCAGTGTTGTATATAGCCTGGTTAAATCGCGTCTGACCCGAGTATTTGTCGCTCCCCTTTGACGAGCCTACTTTACTGATGACCGTGTATTTCTTAACGCAGCCGGCCTTTCGCTGTAACATTTAGCCTAATGCCGGAGAGATGAGAATCTGCTGATTGTTCTAGCGCAAGTTCACTGGCTTTTGTCGGAGCACGAAGTATTTATTGGCCAAAATGTGTTTTCAGTGCGCGATCTATGTCAATTTGTCTCGTTTCACCTGCCGCTTTGCGGCGGATCCGTCATCTGGAACACTATAACAGGTATTTGCGCCATGTTTATGGCCTATGGATAAATACTAGGATGTATATTTCAATCGGTAAGGAACAATGGTTTATTACTGACCCGAATGAGTGTGAGACTAAATCCCATATGCCAATGATATGCAATAGCAGTTTTACTTTTTTACACCTAATGAAGGACCTAGCCATAAAGCATGTTGTTGAGCATATAGTCCTATTAGTTCTTCCTTTTTTTCTCATAAACCTTGAAATGTATAGGTTTCCTACAGCCTCAAACCATGATGACTGGGAGGTAAATTCCCACATTCGCAAGATTTCCTTCAGTTGGAAACCTCGCATTCTATTTGCTTGCTAAAATATTGCAGATGTTGATGGATAGACCTCGCAACTGACATTCGAGAAAGTTAGTTAGGGTTATATTTTATATTAAAGTTTTTCGCGAAACGAACAGATACCCATTGGTCTGAAACGCCATTTGACCTGATTCGAGTTCCTTGGCACAGATGCCCTTGATTCGCTTACGTTTTTCCAACTTTGCTTCTATCTATGGACTACAAGAGAAGTTACCAAAACTTCCCCCGACAAATTCCGGTACAGATGCAAATGGACCTGACATGAACAACAAGAAAAGGGAACAAGTTACACTTCTACAGTTTACTGCAGTAAGGAGAGCAGCTCCAATGTTATGGGAACCAAATCAGGTAGCAACCTATGCGTCTTCTTACACATGGCTTCTGAAGTAGAGACGTGGCCGTTCTTAGGTTACAGTAAGAATTCGGCAAAAGCAGCCGGTAAGAATAATCGTTCTAATCTAGCCCTGAGAGGTTGACCGCGCTTACAAGGGGTTAAAACGCACGCGCTACGTTGGTTCTATCATATATGGCAGAGGTAAGTATTTTTGCAAGAACACGCAAAACCGATTTTTTCAAGTTATATATTTATACTGCAATGTTTTAAAGTCTCACATTAGTATCAGTCCTTGTATTTAGATAATTTAATTACTTATGCGGCGGGTTTGCCCCAGGAGACCTCTTGTTAATGCTTCGTTATGGCCGAGAATCACCTGGCTTCGAAGATACCGTTACTCCTAAATCCTGTAGCAACTTAAATTTTTCGCAGCTAAGCGTTTCGATAGGGGAAAGTGAAGGTTTAAAGGATAAACAATTGATGATATAATAGGCCTATTACATCGAAGTAGTATCGTTTTATGTAGGTATCTTAAAAGCTTACTAAAGTTTAACTTTTAAAACCCTTTTTAAGGTATTACTGATATTTGTTACTCTTGATTTCCTTCTACTGTATCGGCCCAACCTGTACACGCAATCGCAGTAGAAGCATTCTCAGGCTCAGCCGTTGAAGCCGGTATCCCCTTTACGCATCTCAAATGCACAGCCATGATTCTTTTATTTGATCCACAGTATTATCCATTTCGTTTATGGTAAACAGCCCTTCAAATGCAAATACCGACGATTAATCTTGTCGTCCATTTCTTTAGGCATTGTAGATAATTTCCTAACTCATCGCCACTACGTTCAGAGTGGGCCAAGATATCATTGTCTTTGTTACCTTGCAGGACGTTCACGAGAATGGTATGCAGTGCTTCTCTAGTCCTGCTGTCTATGGCGCATTTCTATGGTCTCGTTGGCAGATCTATCGACGCCATTATTCAAATAACGGAAAATTCTGGGCAGCACAACTGGAAAGCGAGTGGACTTAAGGTAACCTTGTAAGTATTGATTTAAACAATTTGAAAAAAACCAAATCCAGTCCTGATTCGTCGTCATAGAACGAGAGCAAAGTGCAAATTTGGCTACGACGCACTCGAGTGACCGCTGGCCGTTCTCGCATTTAGGACATACAATTAGATAGGTAAACTATACATGGATAACACAGGAGTGTACCTAGAGCAGACAGGCCGAGATCTAATTATACACACGTAGACTGAGGCGTAACTGAGTGACTTATACCGTTATAGGTGCCATAGTATAATTAAACAAGCTCAATTTTTTGCTTTGGAGAAGGCAAGACATGTAGCAGAAGATGCTTGCAATGTACAGCGTATTGGATAATTCAAGACGGAAAAAGGTGTTGACCAACAAAGCAGTGTAAATTTTGCGTTGAGCGTCCTGCATGACAGGAACGAGTTTAAATACTTGTACTGGTTTTTTACAAAACAGCCACATCTAATATAAATGGCTATATTTATGACTGCTTCTTTAGCAAGTTTTGAATGAATCCTGGATGCTTAGACACTTGGACAAAGTAAAGATCTTTATCTCATAAGCAAGGGCTGGTACAAGGCAGATTTCAATACGAATATACAACAGTATAAACAAAGAGTTATGTAAAATTCGTGTTAATTGATTAAGATGCAAGCGAGAAAGAAATATGTTAAAGCGCGATAATGGCCTAACTTTAAAATACGGTCTGCAAGATATACAATCTCTTCCTGAGGAACTGGAAACGAGGCTATGAAATCGGTTCGCGATGAATTTTGTGCTTCACCAGAACTGAATTTCCCATGATGCTAACTACAATTTGGCACATGAATGTTGACGATGATTTTTGTACTTAGAGCGGTAACACGTTTTCGACATTTACCGTACAACTACGAGTAGAATGTTGAATTTGCTTTTCCATATCGAGTCTTAGGTCTCTTTTTGCTAAAATCCTTGTTTAAGGCCTAACTGTAATTGGTGGCACATACCATATAAGCTGCAAGTTCCTGAAAATAATTCATCTATACGATAGGCTTCATATGTTTATAATATTGTCTAATTTAGCTGGCACACGATCTGTCGTGACGATACATTAGAATTTAGAATCTGCTCCAAGCTAATACATTAACATATTTCACTTTGAAACGGATTCTGTTAGGAAAAATCGGAAACGTTTCTAATTAGATCAGGCACATGTCAAGTAGAGTTAATAGCTTTCAGATCCCCCCAGGTGTAAAATACAGTGTCTCAGCGTATTTTAGGGGGTGAATTATGTGACTCCCCTTACCGAATGCTGTTTTCCCAGTACGATTTCTTCTCGGCATGTAAAGTGGAATAAGATACCGAATCCCCCGGATATTCCTTCGAATAAGTTTCCGTTTTGTATGCTTTATTTCGGATAGTGTTCGATAAGACCTGAAACAACAGAGAGTGTCCGTTTAGACTGTACATCAGATCGGTATTAAGATATACGCTCTGCGATGACCGATGCAGAAGTAAGACAATAAGTGACGAGAAGCGTTGACCTAATAAATTAAAAAGGGAATTTCTATGACAAAATGCTTCTTATGATAAAACCAGTCAACTTAATATCGCCTGCCCGCCAGTGGCCTGATCCCTTATCTAATCTTTTGCCAGCAATGCGCCTGTTTGTAGAATGGATCCGATTTTAAGGAAATTGGACAATGTCGCTAATAGTCAATCTCTTTCTTCAATTATTCTATTCTTTTTCTAGAATCGCACGTGTTCCGGGATTTTATTATCTAATGTATGTACTTCATCACTTTTATTTATTCACACAAATTGTTGTATTGTGTCTGTGTTATCGCAGGTTATCCTTTTTCGCCTCACGGCATGTTAGGCCTCTGATTTTGGCTTACCTGACGTCGGCCGAACGTTGACTTAAGCCCTAATGATAAGGTTTATCTAATTTCTACATACGGCTTGAACATCTTATACGGGGTTGGCGGTCTAAACCGAGTCAAAGGCATACTGCACAACAGGTATGATTGCATTAAGAAACATATAATAACAGAAAACAAAGGAGAGAACGCTAAGTACTTGTACATTAACGAGAGTCTGCTAATTCAATTTATGCAGAAAATGGCAAACGATATAGGCAGTAATACCAACCTAAACTCGCCGATTCGATTATGCCTGTTTCAGCCTGTAACAAACCTGATGATCCTTGTACAGTTTAAGACCTGCACCTTGCATTGGATCATTATTCTCCTGAATGACAGTTCAGTGTATCCTTAACTATTGCCACTACAATTCTCATATTTGGCGATCTTCATAATAAATTTCGATGTACTAATGATTGGCAGAAGGTTCACATAGGTTCTGCATTTACTATAGTTTATAATTAACTTAAAATACAACTTATCTCTTATCCGCCAAGACAAGCAGCCCTTTGGATGCAACTTCTGAATAAGTTACAACTCTATATCACTTTAGTGCGACACTCAGTAAGGACACGTAGGCTAAATGGCCGTGCGAACAGGAAGAAGAGGCTTACGAAAAATTGACAGCGACCTTTTGCGGTCGAATGCTAAGGAAAACAACGAGGCGTGCCGTTGTTTTCCTCAGCCTTATAATATTACTACTATGGAGTTATCATGGTTGACCGTTCGTATTAAAAATCAGCATTCTTCTCTTGTTTCTCATTCGAATCTTGGTGGCATAAAGGTAACAGGAGTTTTGGTGTATGCATTAGATTAGGCGGAATCACTGCGATATTTAGCCAGGTCGGCCCTGGATCGTGGTAGCGTATAAGAAAATTACAGAGATTGGTTTCACTACCTTAAGCTGCCAAAATTGCTAAGGCAACATATTTTTACGTGAGAACGCCTGAGCGTCGCCGTCGCACCTCGTCTATACGCCATGAGATGTATTTTCTCACAAATAGCAGTAAAGGGTTACATTTTATAAAATCGTTGGCTCCTGTGTTGTTGAAGTATAACAAAAAATTGCAATCTCCCAAGAAAACTCTCTACTAATGGAAAACCAATGTTTCTATTTATATTTTGAACTTCATAAAGGCTGATCAACTTCGAATCAAAGCTACCTCCTTTTGACGGATTATCAAGTAATATAAACTTCAATTTTCAAATACCTCCTCTCTCATATTAGTTCGCAGCTTGTAAATATAAAATCATAATATAGCTTGAATTTAGCAGAGATTGAAAATAACGTGAAAAAGCATAATATAAAACAGAGATGATGTCTGATTGAGACATTGAAGGCGTAGACTTTTCTCTCGAACGATACGAATTCAGTAAAAGCAGCTCTGCCGGCCATTATCTGCAGTGGCCAGCCGTGTAAAGGCCTTTTTTCTTTATCTTCATTTCCTCCTCCTACTAAAATGACGGTAGACACGCGAGGGAGTGTTCAGTATATGAACGTTTTTACTTCGTAAATGCCGGTGTCTGCATGTTGGCTTAAAGGCTTTCGAGACGTCACAAGAGACGCCAAAGATCTTCGGCCTTAAATGTACAGGCATCACACTACTGTTACAGCACAGCGACATAGGTGTCGTGTATTCTTGCCAATGAATTCACTGCCTAAAGCTGTAGTTCTGTTTCCTTGAGGATCGTTTCCGAGCACTTCAGCTCTTTTCGACGGCAAACAATGGAGTAAGTTACGCGTCAACCGTAATTCAAGGCTTTCTTTTAGGCACTCAACGCTTTCCTGCTAAATACTATTAGGTATGTTACCATATCTATCTATTACTACTATCTATTATAAGCTTCTATAATTTATACTCTTTAGCACGCGCGTTGAACAGCAGCGTGAGATTAACCCCTCCTCAGGAGAAAAACCTTTTCTTCACCTGATTCAGATGGATCAGTGTCATTAAACTAGAATCACCAATTTCAATCGCACAAATAGATTCTAAGTAAAACATGTTTTATTTTAAACGCATTTATTTTGATCACAGAAGTGTCTGAAAAAATTGATTATCGCAGGATTTTGAGGCACCGGCATTATTGATTACACATATGATTATGTCTTGTCTAGAAAAAAACTGCTGCTGCTGCTGCTGCTGCTGCTACTATGTATCCAGATCGCTTACTGACTTTGTGTTAACTTATCTTTGTTTTGAGAGTTCCTATTCGGTTTTATACATTCGAATTATAAATTAGATTACCAGCTAGGTCTGTCATGGTGTGTCCCAACAAATTTTTGTAAAATAGATTGGATATAAAATGTTGAAATATATTTAAATGATGCGGCAATCGACCAGAAATCTCTGACTTAATTTTAAAATGCTTGCTACACTAGACCTAAGCCCTTTCAAATTTTTGGGTCTGTAGATATTATGTTGGCTAATGTGTTCCCGCGTTTTTTTTTTGTAAAAGCCTTTTTCTCTCACTTTGCAACTCAATTAGCCTTTACCACCGTGTTACTTTTGATTGCAGGTTTAGCTTGAAACAATTCGGTAAATATCGAGCTTTCGGCTGAACGAGAGTGCATTTTTAACACATTCTATACTAAGCATTTTATTGAAATCAAAACACGGTCGAAACCGCCCAGGACATTTTTCGTGTGTACGATGATGGCCCTCTTGTTGAAAGGACTGCTTAAGAGTAGTTTGTCAGATTTGAAAATGATAGTCGGCTGGCTGCTGAAAGATTTTCCCCGTTTCCGTCCACCGCCTGAACTTCCTGGCAACCTCCTGAAAGCGCTTTTAAAAGGAGACAGCTGGCAGACAACTCACGAATTGGCCGAAAAGATAGACTGTAACCATAGGGCCATTGTTAAGTGCTTCAAATCTCTAGGTTTACATAACTTGGGACTGGGCTACCCCGTGAAGTCTCTAAATCCTACAGCCTAACCTAAAACTAAAAACTACAGCCTAACCTTATATCTCAACATCTCGCCCTCTATCAAGCGTTACGCGGCCACAACGACTAATTTTTGCACAGAATTATCACTGGTGACGGGTAGTAATGTATGTACATCAACATGACCCAGAGATCGGAATAGATGGCTCCTTAGAGAAACTAAAACCCCAGATCTCTACCCAAAAAAAGTATGCTTTACGCTTGGCGTAACTGCACGGGCTTGATGTACTTGGACTTGTTTCCCATGAAGCGAATAGTTAATTTATTTGGCTTATTTGCATCAAGTCAACCATGCTATTCAAGAGAAAAGACCCGACAAACGAGGACAGGTCATCCCGCTACAGGATGACGCGAGGCCATATACAGCAAACGAGTTAAATTTTTGGACTTCGTGCGGGAAGTCTTGTTATGCTCGCCGGGGCCTGCGCCAATGCACTTTCACTTTTTCCGTTCACTGGGTAACCAACTACGTGGTCTTATCTTCAACACGAGTATGTAGTTCAAGCCATTGTTGAAGATCTTCTTCAAGACGAAACTAGCTATATTCTGGCGAACCTACATACATTACCGATCGAAAAACTGGCGAAAGTCGTAAATAATGACGGATGATACGTAACATAATTACCTTACCGCCGTAGGAATAAAAAAAAAAATAGTTTCACTTCTTGTGATTCATTAAAGGAACCGCAAGAATCTATTATAGAACTTAATAGAATCGACATAGATTTCTCTTTGCGCCAACAGGTCAAGATAGCGCCTTTCTGCTGGTTATTTTTTTGGTCTACAATAATTTCTGTGTATAAACGCGTTAACATACGAAGGCAAACATAGAGTTTAACTGGGTACGAGAAGTTCAAACGTTACTATACGTGCAAAAAGGACATTCGAAGTACTGTTTTAAATTAAAGATTTCTAAGTAGAGTTAATAAGATGTTAAAGATTCGCAGTAACTGAATTGTTGTTATGGAAACGCGTTGTTGGTCAGGGCTGCCAAATCAATCAAGATCATGTTCACGTTTATTGACGCTGTATCATCAAAGACAATCTGAACAATAAAAAAAAAAAAAAACTACGATAGATATACCATACCATGCCGAATTATTCAGGGGGGTACAAATTGCTTGTATGTTAATGCCATTATGATTCATTTATGCGAGTGTTGCTTGAAGACGTAACAATCGAAGTTAGTGTTGCTATGGAGAATATTGTTCTATGAATCGGGGCAGATGATGAAGGACTGAGGTGTGCAGACATTCAGTTGTTGTCCAGCGATGGGCATGGCTGACGTACGAGTCACTTGTTGACAGGATCAGCAGGCAAAGATCGGCAATGCTACCCAGTGCTACCAAGTATTTGACTTGCAGCAACTCCGTTGTGTTCCTATCCCAAATAACAACAACAACAACAACAACAACATTGCCACCAACGGCAACGTTTCTTTATTCTACTCCTTTGTATTATTTTGTCCCAGGAAAGTGTCAAAGCAGCTACCAGGTAATACGGTCTAGCCACTTGACATTGAAGAAGCGAAACTTTCGATTGAGCAGCTGTATCCTACCGAGAAACGAGTGGAGCTTCGTAAAGAAAGGTCAAGGACAAGCGCCTTGATACATCTGACTGATGAAAATATTCAGTTCCCGTTTACTGTATGGAAAAATTTTTTCGGGTAGGAAAGACATACCATATATAAATCTCCTGATAGCATGTGAAATATAATAGTCTAGACTAGTTATTCGGGCACGATAAGCAAATGGAATGTTAAAATGGTACAGACATCGCGCTGACTGCTGTCTGCTAAACCGGGAACTTTTAAAAGGCTTGGCAGTGTAGCCAATATCTCTACCTAACTGATGATATAATCCTCCAGCTCAAAAGCCTGCTTTTCGTTTCCAACATCCTTTATTGAATTACAGTGCTGCCGTACGATATAGTGTTTGCGTCAAAGTCCAATACAATGTCACGAAATACGTTTAGCTTCTAAGTAATTATAGCCAGCCAATTCAGCCAGACGAACAAATGTTTAACAAAAATGGCCGGAGAAGGAACATTACGTTGGTTGATTTTCGATAATCTGTCAAAGAGTTATTCGGCCCAACTGGGCTGACATAACTTGAACGACTTGCTCGAGCAACGACCAGAATTCATAATTCAAACAATCAGAGTTAGTTAAAAGTTGGCCAATTCATCATATTATTTTACTGTTTGTTTATTTTAATCATCTGAAAGTTGTCGTCGTCGTCGTCGTCGTGCAGCAATTTCGGGCAATGATGGCGTAATCGCGTGGACTTTGGCCCAGCAGAACTGCCTTTTCTTGTACCATTGGCTTTTGTTCTTACACCGCTCACGTTACTGTTTGACGAGTAACAGTAACAATAACAAACCAGGTTTCGGCTGGCGTCGCACAGTGACAATGTTTGCGAATGAAGGCGACGTTCATTTACCGCCTGTTTGCACTCGGAAACTAAGTCATACACAATCAAACAGGCATTATGTACAGACAATGTGCACAACAGCAGAGTAACGGCAAACATGGCTGAAATGAATATATGACTCGAGCAGAATATCTACCGATGTGACGATTGTGATGACAAAGGTAACGTGACGGGTAATACAATTCGATGAAATCATCCCTATAGTTAAACTTCAAACAGCCACAGTCCAATTGCAAATTGTAGGATTTACCTTACTACAAAAAGTCACAGGACAAATGAGCGTATCTCCCAATAGAACAGGTATATAGTTATAGCGGACTAGGTAGCGGAGCATCTATAAGAATAAATCACTACTCTTCAGCCGGACCTATGTTGCTAATCGTATGGTAAGTTATGTTATCATAATAGTTTCATTCGTCACCAATTCAACAACGCATGTAACTTCATACACGTCGCTCTGAGTCTTCGACGGATTTTATCTGAATCGATTGTTGATTTTTTTAAAAGCGACAAAGAAGAGCAAGAGGTAGTTGATGTACAGTTCGAGGCCTCGATTCGAATAGTTTGAAGCCGTAACCTAGAAAATCAAGGGTGCAAACGAGTTATACTGACAGAGCTAACTTCGGAAAATCACGGTTTTGCTGTTGTGTGTATTGGGCGTAGCTCATCGTACTGTAGAGAATAATATCGACCTGTTATCCTGTACGAAATAGGTCAGCCTTCGAAGTGAACGGCAAGCTAAAAAAGAAACAAATGATGGCCTGTTTTACATTTCTCGCCGTTCGTAACAAATGTCTGCCGCTCGATTCGATTCCACGCAATTAATTTAGGCGTAGATATACGCTACAACCAAACTGAAAGATAAAATTGCAAATCTAAGCAGAACCATAGTATTGAAACTTGTATAATAAGTATAAATGTGTATATATATATTTCGATTTATACATTAATCCCGTTTCTGGGACGTCACCAAGGCTTGAGGACTTTTTTCTTTTTTCATACTATATGGTACCTCAAACCATAAATTTTATCATAAACGCAGTACTAAAGTGATAACTTCTGTTGAGCTTGGCTTTTTTAGCCAGAGCGAATATAGTCTCCCCCTTAATTCGGATCTGTGAGACCTATAAACTTTATCCTTACCAGCAAAACTGACTTATTCCCCAAAAACAAACTGAGAAATCAGTAGCAATGTGTACAGAAAAATAGGTCTTGCTTCAAGGAGCCAAAACCCGATCTTTCTCTAGAAGCATACGAACACCTTAAAATTCAGTAAGCGTATCTAAATACACGAGTTTCACATGATCTGCTTTAATATATTCTATTTTCCTTGTCGTATAGGGCACCATGAAGTATATAATCTGCTCAATATGACTGTGATTTTCGAGTCCATTCTCACCGATACCGTGATACGATTTTATATTAACGATTGCACAAACGATGCAATGAATCGCCTTGAAAACATATTACGGCATATGGGTCTATATCGCTGGGTCAAGTGACTATGGAGTTTCGCGTGAGGACTGAGGATGTAAATCCATGCATATGTAGAATTGAACATGAATCCTTTGGGCAACATCGTTTATCACGCTGTGAAGTCTACAGCATCCTCAATGAAGTTATTGAAGGCTATTACCCTAGTGTACACACCGGGGTAATCTTTACGAGCGCATGAGTTGCCAAACGATACTAAACCAACGACGGTCCACTGGCCTGCCGAGTCCTGCATCATTAGGGGGCCTCCACTACCACCCTAAAGCGAAAAAATTATTATTTATGTTAGTAGGCCACAGTACAAAACACAGTGATCTTCTAGCCTATATTAAAGGATAATGGTTGTCAGCGTAAGTGCATTTGCTCGATAATTTGACTATTGTTAATGAAGGCAGTGGAATAAAATTGTTTAAATGTCAAAAAATGTAATACAAGGGGCAAATATTGTTGTCCCCGCATCAGGTCCAGGTAATAAGAATAATTAAATAATAATAAATTATTAATTAAGAACAATTAAATAAAACAAGAGAAATTCGGCGAAGCAAGTGCATGCGTTTCAGTATTCACCTGGCAGGAATCGATACCGCCTTGCGGGTTCCCAGCACAAAGCTGGGTCTTGTCAATTCCATGACTGAGGTGTTGCCTGTCTGTGTCGTTGTACATGCGAGAGCATGTGCTTGACGGTATTACAGTCATAGAGGCTTCCCGTAGAAATAAACTCGGTGGACCACCTAGAAAGTAATTAGATGTAACTAGCGACAACACATATAGGTTTAGCAGCGCATAAGTCACATAATATGACCATCACTTAATAAGTATGGCATTCGTATGTACTCATTTACGGACAACAAACAATATCACAGTTATGTAAATTGCTGGTGATCATTCAATTTGGACATTATACCGCGAGCTTGGGACGTCACTTGACTTCTGCCGTAATGACCCAGACAACGCTACTCTGAACGACTCACTAATGCATCGACTTGTCTAGCTACCTCGAAGCAGTCAGTGTTCTTCTATGATGAATTTCTCCAACTTTCACTTTCTACGCAGCGAAATTTGCTCTACCTAGGTGAAGTGTAGGTTGTACTCACCCCTGGACGGTTCGTCGGCGTAATTTACGCTGCGTGGGAACCTCTGTTGTAACTGGCGAACGCTGCCATATTCTGCGTTAACTCGACTCTCGAACCCGACATAATGTGGACCCCGAAGACCAGTTCCTTGCTGCTGGTTGTATGCACGCTGTACAGGAATCGCTATTTGAGGCTGTTGAAATTGTGGCAAGGGTTGCGTTACTGAAGTGGCGTACCGTCGCTCTGCTTGAGTGTATTTTGTCTGCATTAGAGCGGTGTTATATTGTAATGGTGTGAACATCGATTGTTGTTGAACGTCCAGCGAATCGATCGTAGACGTTGTATGGTAGTAGGGACGGGCCGTAGTTAATCTGGTCCTCGCTGTGGTCCTTTTGGTCCGAAACGTTGTAGGTTCCATGTTCACGGACTGTGGGCGTCTTGTCGTCGTAGAAATTGTTAACTGGCTATAGCGAGTTGTTGTTGGGGTCGTAATAGTTGACCCTCTCACATCTGCATACTGCGGAATATGTGTAACGATATTGGAAGCACTGTTGCAAATAGATTCCCGTTGACTGTAGGATGTCTGCCCTTGACGGTGGGATGTCTGCCCCTCACGGTGGAATGTCTGGCCCTGACCGTAAGAAGGTTCTTTTAGATCGTGCGACGCTTCACTTTGACCGTTAAATGGTTCTGTCTCCTTATAGGATGTTTCTTGGCTGTACACTGACTTTGGGCTATTGGAAACCTCCTTCAAGTAATACGATGACTCGTTGTTATCGTAAGAGGACTCCTGCTGGTCAGGATAGGGTTCTCGATGACCTTGTGGCATTTCGTACAGGGATCGAGTTGAAGTGTGGAATTTGACCCTTGACATAGGCCGTCGAGTAGTTGAGACGGAGCGTAATGTCGTTGTCCGCACCGGTGTTTCCAAGCTGGCAGAGGCTTCGGTGTTATCTATCCAAAGTATGCATATAGTATTTAGAGCTTATTTTATAAATGATGCGAATAATAACTTCGTTGAAAGGTTAGAGGAATGAGCTCTCGACAACAGCAAAAAAAACTATCACTAATAATGGAAGCACTAGAAGTGGATTAATTCTATACAGTTACATGTAGAGACCATTTCGTTCCTACATAGTAGAAACTGAGCCAACCGTAGAATTGAGTAAACTACAAATGAGATCGCAAGAAATTCACTAAAGGGGTCTATATGGACGTTGACGGGTGAGCTCGATACTAAGAAATATAGAGTCAGTTTCTGTTTGTATGTATATAAACACATGTTTCTTACTGGCAATAACTATATGAGAATAACAAAGATCAATCTATTTCGTTTATCCAAAACTATTTCCACTTTCCCTAAGATTTGCGAAAGTTATGTTTAGGTGTGAAGCTCAGGTTGCGTAATCTATTTCTCTTTGTTGAGCCAGGTTGAACCTATTCCATTTTAATGTGTCCAGGCAGAAGTTATAGGGGATAAAAAGGTTAAATGAATTAAGAAGTTAGCGAGATGGAGATGAAAAAGTTCTGATAAAATCGACATTAGCAGCGAAGCACAGGCTGGCTCATCGTGGTGGAGGAAAAGCGGGACGTTCTTTGAGAATCCTAGCCACTTGCACTCAATATGCCCGCGTAATCCTCCTTAAACTCGGTTGTGTATGCTCGTACACAAGTAAAACAGCGTGACAACGGTGCATAATGTTGATCATCATGATGTTCTACTTTCAATTGTGACTTTGTTTGTGTTGTTATCGTTAAAAGTCACTGCTGCATAAAAGTGGACTATAATGTATTTTTCCTTTTGGACCCATGAGAAACTAGTTCGTGTTTATCGTTTGATCTCCGCGGTATTCCACAAGGTTCGTCCACACTTTGTTCCATTTGGAAAATAAAAATAATTGGGAATATTCCGTAATAATATCCTCCCGGATCGAAGAGTGTCTTTGTGTTTAAATTCTCACAATCCAAGGTGAATGAAGCTCCTCTTTAGTCGAAATTTAATTTGGCTAGAACACAGCAAAGAAGTAACGCGTTCAATGAAGAAATTCCACAAAAATAGTACAATATGGTTGGTGCAAGGTATCATGCAACTTTTTCCACTAGGGGTGCGCGACCCCTTGTCGGAAAGTAATGGCTGCTGCTTATCTACTTCTAAACACCGCTTGAAATTTATTCCGCCCAATAAACAGAATTTCGCTTCAATTTCGGATTCCTAATAAAAGAGTTGTTTCCACATTATTGTCATCATTTTAGCCATGACTACATTTCGCCGACCACAGCTTAAAGTTTAATAATAATATTTTATTTCGGGAGGGTGCACTTGACCCCGATCTGCCATCGGAGGTCGATGGGGACCTTCTAGAGGCACCGTCAAAGAAAGACAGCAAGCAAACCGTCCGTGAATCAGCCGAGAAGATAAACTGCAGAGGACTTCTTGATATCTAACTTGGCACGGGTACAATGGGAGGTTTCTACGCAGAATTGTTACGGGCGATAAATAGCGGTATTCCTACGTTGATAGAAGGCAGAGAAAAAAAAGAGGAGGTTTGAGGGATAAGACTAAGCCCAAAATCAAGCCAGATCTTGACTTTAAAAAGAGCAAAGATACCCATACGCCTTACTTACATATCGGCTGCCCAACCCCTGTGATAGCTTAGTGAATAGTGTATTTGCCTGCCTATATTATGGACACGTTGTGATTTGGGTCGAAACTCGTACACAGACTGGCAGTCAGCCGTCTGTGTGATGGAATGCCTAACGGCGATACCGGACGTAAACTCGAAGCATAGAGGCTGTATAACAAAAGAGACCTGTCGTCATTCAGTTCAAGGCCACTTAAGGGAAACGTCACGTAAGCCGTTTTTGTGTGAAGCCTTCCCAAGTTCTTGCACCGATAAATTTCGATCCTTTCCGCTTACTGGCTCACTAATTGGCAATGAAGAGGATCCTGAGAAATGACTGCCCAAGTCCTTTAACACAGGGCCTAAGAATTAGTCGAGAAGCGGAAGATGGTCCTTCCGTTTGACGGTGCATACGTAATCGACGAATCGTTAGATAAAAACATTATTGACCAACCGCATGCCATGCCGCCGCCAAACCCGTCTTGTTAATAGTAGTTGTCAGGTGGTGCCCATACTCATACCAAGTGGTTAATGTCCAAATACTGATACTGGCTTCGGCGTGCTAATAATCCTTTCAGGACTAAGAGAGACCGGTCACTGCTATGAGGTCAAAAACGATTGACGCCGCTTTAGAAAGATGATCTCATAGTTCAACTTGGAACAGATACACACATCAGTAATTGAGCTAAAGCCCCTAAGACAGGTTTGCTGAAAAGATGTCGATACATGCTTCTAATGCGTAGCCTATTTGTGCAGCAACATCCTTAGTTGTCCTTAACATAGCAGGAATCGATTACATCTTGCCGGAGTATTGTATCAACGCTGTTTCTCCTACTGCGTATGTATTTTTCGCTGTCACCGCTAAGTAAGACAAAGTGAAGAAAAAAAATTAGGGTTACGTACCGTCATACGTGGATCCATAACCGATTACAACGACAATTCTATCGACTAGATCATCATTGATCGACCTCGGCTTTGGCAAGCATATCGGCATAAATGGAGGTTTAAGGCCCACTTGCAGCCTGAAAGGTCCGCAACACGGAAGAGGTATACCCTTAAATGTTCAATTATCGGATTAATCGGAGACTGCACTAATGCATTTATTGGCCGATATTTGCGTCAGAGAAAAAACAGATCTGAACATTCGACTAGCTATCAGTATTACTAGATAGGACGCGTAATATGTCTACGAACCTTACAACGGCGATGTCGTTATAGAGAAGGTATGGATTATAATCTGGGTGTAATGATACGCCGTCGATTCGCTTTATTTCCGAATCTTTGTTTGAGTTAATCTTTGCTTCGTAGGAAAACACCTGAACAGCGTAATCATCGACAGCCCTGTAATTAAATAATTGTCAAGGTGAAAATATCGTGTATATAGTTGTGGGGAAAAACCAATGATACAAGTCTTACCTACCTAATGAATGGTACATTAGTATATTGTGATGAAACCTATTCGATGTTGCAGATCCGCTCTTGTCTCACCTTGGTACAGGGCTGAAGCAATAGGCAGCGGTCAGAATAAATTTTCGTGTAATAATGACGCCCCCACAGAGAAGCTCCCAGTCTCCCGTTTCTTCATTTTGTTGGAGAATTTTGACCTACGAGCAAAATCAGCTCTATAAAATATTATGCTTGTTAAGCGCGTATCTAACAGTCGCACAGCCACAAGTCTGGCTGTACCAAACAAATATTGCAGAATATCTGAGAGAAATATATATATATATATATATATATATGATACATAAAAGAAGGGTCATTTACATTTGCCTAATCTTCTCTGTAGGGGCACCCGTTCTTTGCGCATATTCACACAGGATGTTCGGGAAGTTATGTAGTTCTATTGAAACAACTGTTTACCGAATTCGAGGGCCACATTCCCAGTAAATTGTTTTGTGTCTTTTGAACACGCTGAAATACTACAGCTTTCTAAATTGTTCTTTCTTCCATACTAAAACAAGCCATAACATCTGAATATGTATTGAAAAAGACAACGATTTAAAACGATTCGTATAGACGGTTACCTTAGAAACGTTCAGATTTTGGCTCATTTCCGATAGGTTGCATAATCTTCTGAGTGCCCTGCACATTCTGTGTGGCTTCCTCAATGCCATACATATGTAATTTGCGAATCAGGTCTCAAGTCGTCATCGAGAGCCAAAAATATTACAAGAAAAAATTCATAAATCTGAATCAATACGTTATATTTCTCCTATTTTTCAACTTTTATGTCCGGCATCGCCGTTCCATCAGATAGACGGCTAGCTGGCTCCCAGCACGAAACGTGCCGTGTGTCTATGCCCCATAAATTCAAACTTAGACCATAATGTATCCCTATAAGCAGTAGGCAAGTACGTTACCCAATGAACGATCACGAAGACTGTCATGTTTCCTATGACTATGGAATAGTCCTTCGACATAGGCATCTTCTTCGTTCACTTACCATCCATGGCCAGTTTTCCAGCAGAGTGTCTTTCGTTGAGTATTTTTGAGGAAGGACAGCCGTTCTGCGTCTTGCAAGATTCGTTATGGCTAACTCTCTAATGCCACACACTTACGTATGAAGACGATACGTAGTCAATTGACATTTAAAGGTGACACAATCATCCAAAAACCAAAAGGTTGTCGAGCACGTACCGATAAACAAAGGTAACAAACAAGAAAGAAGCAAGCGTTCTGTCTTTATTTCCATACGACAAAGCCGTCTATTTAATGCACATCAATTTGTTGGATTGTTTTGCTGTGTTTACAGTCTTCAACGGGAACAGCTAATTTGTCCGCTTAAGGATAAACAAGCGATTTCTGTTGGCTTGTAGAATTACATATGACTGAATTAGTAGCGCGTAGATTTACATTTTTTCAGTATACAAGCAAACGTTTTGTTGGCTGTATCGATCCCGATCGACGCTGATGCTATATAATTACGTTGCTCAAAGCTATATATCGATATAGATTAGTAGAAAGTTTCACATAGATGATCACCATCCTTTACGAGTCCGCCAATATCCTTTAGACGTTTACCTGTTTGGCAGAAAGAGGTCGTAGTTTTAAAAATATGTAATACCTTTTTGGAATGCAGTTAAATCAATCGGCTCCCGATATTTATCCGGCACTAAAAACAGATAAAAAGCAAATCATATTTATAGGGTGGCGCATCCATGTACACAGGTGTCTCGTTTATAGAGACCCCTTGACCTAGGTTCCATTCTCCATTTGAAGGCATGCATATAAAGGATATAGTCTACATCGTATTCTTACACAATAATTATATTACGATTGAATGTTAATTAATTGAACAATTAAAAAAAAAAAGTTACTCAAAAGTTAACTGAAAATGTTACTAAGAGTTTTCTACAGGTCAGAAAAGTATTTCGCTACTATCCGATAGTAAACATAATTCCTTTACTAACAATATGGTGCGGAATGATTAGAAACGGTAAAAACGGAAATTGAATGTAATGTCTAATTACATCTTCGATTTTTCTCCCAGCCTGTCGATGGCTGACCCGTATCCTCCGACGCATACTGATAGGTTATTGCCGCGCCCGGATAGACTGAGAGGGTAGAAAACACAAACCTGTCAAACCAGGAGAATACATATACCATGCTTTGCTTTAGTGAAAGTAGAAGATTCTAGATTAAATTCATTCCACGATGAGTCATATTTCATCTTTACGGTATTCAATATTGAGGTATCAATGATGAGCATCACTGCATTACCCTTTGCATGGATGATCTTACTTATGCTGAACGCTTATCCATGGCTGCGACTAGTTTGTATAACCAAAAAACAGGTCGTATGAGATCCGTAAAGTTTCACTTCTCTACTTATAGTTCAGTGCGCAGGCAGTAGAGACGTCAGAGTGTGAACCTCTGCTGAGCTGTTGCAACTGATGGGTTTATATAGTGACGTCAAATGATTGACGTGTCCAGAAGACTGAACCAAGAAGCGCAATGACGTGAAGTTAGTTAATTGTTAAGATTCCAAGAGATAATAAATTATAAATAACAATGTACAACTGTTATACATTGAAGCCTAAATCTAGATATCGTCACTTAGGCATCACCCCTTGTATTTTTCGTATAACATTTTGTTCCAGTACAACTTAATCTCGTATCATCTCTATGTCAATGGAAAAACCCAAAAACCATAGAATGGCTCTATGAAACCTTAGAATACCGGTGATACTTCTTTAAACGAAAAGACTCGTGACTCATGCTGTCGTTAGCAATTAAATACTTTTCATACTGCTCATCATTTCCAACGTACTTTACGTCTGTATGCGATCTAATACGTCTTTGGAATGGAGAATAGTTTTTTTCATTTTATCGTACTCTAAACGCCTGAACGTGTCAGCTGCACCCTGAAAAACTACCTTAAGCCTATCGAAAAACAAAATGTTACCTAAATGCGAATTTTCGTTATCTTATCGAGCAAAACATCGACATTTCCTAAAAGTAAATCTTATTACTGAGCTTCAAGATATATCGAAGCTGTTTGCATGTTTATTGGCTTTACGTCGTCGTTTGTGATTAAATCGCGTACATGTCCGGAAATGGGTTAAGGTGTACGGCAGACTCGTCATTTTCGTTTCCGCACGACTATCCATACAAATTCTTGTTCACAGACTGCTAACTGTGCTCGAAAGCTTGGAAGACTCGCGACCTATATAGCCGACAGGATAAGAGCATAATGCGTGTAATCGTGCAGATGACCCAGGTATTTTTGGATAATATAGCCGTATATTATATAGGTACAGCTGGTTTTGCACGATTCTTGTGTGATACGCGCCTTGGGCACGAATCCCAAGGGGCACAAACGTTCCTTAACGAGTACGATTGAGGCTTACCTGAACTAACAAATGTTAAAATAGTTGATACAAACTTTTGATAAAATATAGATTTTCTTTATCAACTTACAAGGCTGCTGCCCAGTATCGCATCCTTAATACTTTCGTTTATCGTCGCCGCCGCCGTTTTTTTCAGTTCCGTCGACCAGCTATGTTTTAGGGTTCTGTCTTTAATTACGAACTTTACGCACTCGGTCACGAGTTTCACTGTTACGGGCTGTGTCTTCTTCTACTGCAAATAGTAAATTATCGATAATTGTACTTCGGCAGCACTTTTTCTTGACGAGTTACTCTGGAACTTCAGTGTTTTGGCACACTGTCTTGAACCGATTGAATTAACGTGTATGACGTGGGACGTACTGCTCAATAGTCAGGCTAAACTGATGTAGTTGTGAAGAAGTAGTCAACAGTTTTGTAAACCGGAAACGCGTGAAAAAAACAGAAGATTATGATAATTAGTATTATGGTCACTAGACTCTTAACTGTCACGGCCTGTGGCCTGTCTACCGTCAGAGTAGGACACTAAAAGAAGAGAGACTGACGACGAAATGAGATGAAAAACGAGACGCATATCGGAAAAAAAACACGACTTCGTTCCAGACGAGCGGCCAATGCTTGGTGACGTTGTTCCACGACGCCTGCCTATGTTGGCCAATCGACGCCGTGTTGCCGTGCAAGTTGACGAAGGTTCTGTAATTGTGTTGACTCCGTCCAGTTTTTTCCTTCTTGTCCTTCTCCTCGCCACGTTTTATGGCAGCAGCAGCGGCGGCGGCGGCCACGGCCACGGTGAGATGGTGAATTGTGGCCTTATGCAAAACTTAAGCGCAATCGCTAGTTTTTTTTTTTTGTAAAAAAACAAATCACACTTTCGTGGCGTGTATATATAAATTCATTTTTATTTTATTTTGTTTTTATTTACGAAAACTACATTATTCGTAATATTGGCTCGCTCGAGCAGGCGTGTATTGCAAAATCGGTTTTCATTTGAAGGTTTAACGCAACGATCGTTTGCTGTGCGTTCCTCATCAGAGACTGCGACAGGTCACAAAAATATTTCCAATAAAATCTATTTATGAAACACATGAAAGCATAAATAAATTAAAAATCTTTCTTTTTTCTTTATCGTGGTATGGCTATGATTGTCAACTGAGAAGCATTTCCGCAAAGCATTTTATGGAAAAAAATATGTATACAAGTTTTGTTAGACTTTTTTTTTCTTGCGACCTTTTATCCGATGTGTTGAATAGATTTCGATGTACAATTGATTATCCGAAAAGTGGCCAGTTTTTCCTAAGCCTTTTTCTTAAACCGTTTGATACATCAGCCTGGACGTCTGCATACCCTTATTCAACCCAAATGCAATCAAATAGCGCAATAAGCTTGTTCTTCCTTTCTAATACAAATAAAGCACACACACATAAGAAAGCTACTGTTATTTCTATTTTCTTATAATACAAGCAACAAGCAAGTTACTGATATTGGCTCTATGCCGGGCTGCCCCTGATACAAGGTAGCCACAATAAACACTTGTCGGTTTAAGGCAAATGCTTGACTGAGACATGCGATTCACATATGCACCTTTGCTGCTATTGTATCGTTGAACTCGGGAGTACCCCTTCAGAAAGAGAATCGAAGAATGACTGAAAACCGATGGAGGTAGCGAATAGTAAAATATTAATGAATCGAGCTGCGTCTTGTTTCTCATGGAACTTATACCTTTTCGCGTAAACGTGGCGGTTCACGTAAGAATGCACGATTCAACCGAGACTATCGGCCTTGTGTAATCTTGACTTTTCTTCTCAGAATCATAACGGCATCGGCGTTACTGTTCCGGGTAGCCATGACTCACTGACGACTATACAACTGAGACAAAGTAATCAATATTTTTAGAAATCGCACTTTGCTTTAGCGGACTGAAAATTTTATTTTGAAGCTTACGTGGAATATTATCACGAACGGCGACAACCCAGCTGAACATCACGGATCTATATGAGGCTCTGTGCCAAAATTCTTCACATCAATATCGCACCTGAGAGATCAGCCATGTTCTACCTTAACACAGTCTCCTAATAAAGCCAAATCAATATACTGATTCATTAGAGCATATGCGGTCCCTAATATGTACCTCAAGAATTTCCCGAAAACCTCAAGGAGAAGGAATTCATATCAATATCTAATAATGTTAGATAAAGTAAACGTCGATATATAACCTTAAGCACAGTCTGTGTCCAGTATAAAATAAATCTCGACGATTCACCGCTATAAAATGGTCTTATTAACACTAATGTAAAATATGCTAAACGAAGCCTGCGAAAAACGATAAGGTACACGCGAATGGATGCATAAATGGATTGAAATTCTTCAGCTCTTCGAGTCAGTATAATGGCCAATGTTTACTGTATCTTCACTGAACGTCCTGACATCTGGATTGGTGAAAGGCCAAACCACCCTCGAAACACTCTTGCTCTTACGGCCTATCTCGATCACCGGGATGTACGCGTTATACTCGAGCTAGTAAACATTATTCGATGCCGGAAATTTGTTTACTTCCAATATAATGGAGGCGGAAAGTCTGCCGAACTCGAACAGGATTCTGCATTACTTTATAGTCTGCATTGACACAAGAATGACCCACTTAGCGACATATTCCTCACGAACAACATATTGGGTTGTCTTGCTTGGAACATGAATTTATTTGCGAAATAAAGGCACCGTTTCGATACTACTAAAAACATAATACCTTTCGGTATAGCGGATGTTAGTTCGCGAAGAAAAAAAAAACAAAGACAAAGCGCAATAATTAGTGGGTGTGTAATAATCGAGATAGTGGATCAAATAAGTGACGTAAACTTTGAGGGTCACGTATTATTCATTCTCTTTCTAAACGTCGCAGTACTTAAAACCGGGTAATTTGTCGTTGCAGCTTATATCTATAACAGTGGGGTCCAATAGCAGCAGTGGACCAATTTATTTAACACTTACTGTGGTACGCATATCTTATATTATAAACGCCACAAATTACGTCATTTGTTCTTTAAGCAATATCATGATCTTTCAACAAATCCAAGTTGCTATGTTACGCCGGTCGATAGTCGTTCAACAAAAGATTAGCGGAGTACTTTCTCAGGGCATCGGTCACTTCTTTTTCATAAGAGAATTTCATAACAGTTGAAGTTCTTCTAACGGAAAAGTTTCGTTTTTGAATGACTCATTATGGCATGTTTGTTTTTTTTTTTTTTTTTTTTTTTTTTTTTTACTATACTCACTACAGTAATTGAACCCACAGATGATTGTTAATGATATGTTCTTGGTAACGATTTTTTCCAGAGCTCTGATTTTGATGTTTTTTTTATCACTACCTCCTAATATAAATAATAACAATTGTTCTACCAGCAAAATAGGAACATAGCGCTGTCTCATTCGTAGCGGTCGTACCCGTAAATAATACAGTAACCAACCACCGCAGCCGTAGCGACAAACATTCGTTGTGGTTCTTCCTATTTGCTTCTACAAATGGAAACCAAACACGACTGGCCCCGTTGAGTTGAGTTGCTGATTAAAGAACGACGACGTATGCTTATACGCTGGAAGGTATGAAGGCACCAAAATATATAGAACGATCATTAGAAAGCTGTACGTTATTGATTACTAGCATTCAAAAGTCGTGTGCCTCGGCATCATTCCAGTATCTACAAAATCGGTTTGTTTTTAATTGAACCAATATACATAGAAAATTCGCGACAAACAACAACTATGGAAAAAAATATGTGGTAAAAAGGTTCACAGTGCTTAATTTTTGCTCGCACGACTTTGTAAATAAAAATATCAGTTATATTTCTTTTTTTTGCTGTTACGCCTTGACTTAGGGTAAGCCTAACAAACATACCATGTTTTTAGCAAATTTAATGTGACGGACAGCGTTGCATTGCCTGCTTCAGTAGGTGCTAAAGAAGCCTATTCATACGAAATCCAAAAAATTCGCATCTTAATTATGTATCTGAAATGAAATGCTCATCGAAAGTGACCGAACGAAGATCTGTTCTTCTTACGGTGCATCTTCTGGCTGCAGTGTCATCATCATCATCGTCACGCATGCATTAACTGGTTACTAGATGAATTGCGTTCCGGGGTTGTTTTTTTTTTTGTTATGTATAAATATGTAGACAAGCTATGAAATCGTCTCCTGTCGCTTCGTATTCTGAGCTTTAGAGAAACACTACTACTTATACGATCTCATCTTTAAGGAACAAAGCAACTGCTTGGGTCTAGGTTGAGACTACATCTGTTTCGAGTTTGAATCCTTAATCGGATTGGAATTAGATTGATTTCAAGATAATTTTCCTTGCTTTTCATTAACCTAGATCTTTTCTAGATCCAGTAGTCGCTAACTTACGTAATGCTGGAGACGGCACTGGAAAATTTTGTCCTAAATTACAATTCATCTATTTTTACATCAACGGAACATAAGAGAAAAAGTGTTTTTCGTTCAGTCGCTAACCGACAACTGTTGAAATGAAGGAGGGCTAGAACGGCTACTATTTACGCCCATTAAACATAAATCAACAATTCACAAATATTACGTCGAAATCCTGGCCTAACCAAAAAGACACCAATACCAATTTTCCTGCCGCTTTTACAATGGAATCGCAGTATTTCCAGGGACACGTGTATTAAACCTAATGTCACTAATGTTTCCGTAGGTTTATTTCTTACCCTCGAATCTTCCGTGTCTCTTGTTGATATTTGTCCCTGGGTTTTTTCAATTATTGCAAAGATTTCTTTTCCAAATAACATAATAATACTTCCGAATAGAAAGAGACTGATTGCGTAATCATTTATTATTAACAGGGTCACGATGGTTGATAACACTTTGCCACATCTGCTGAAAGCACAGTAGCGGAACGCGCGATACACAGTTGCAATCCAACCATGAAATGGAATCAAGTTTAGGTGTTCAAAGTAAAGAAAATTCATTAGGCCCTTCTATGTCTAAGTAGATAAAACGCAATTCCTTCTTCTAAGCAATAAACGCTTTTCTGCTAGAGACACGTGAATTTTCGTCTAGCTTTAAGATAGCAGGATACGTCTCTATTTTTGCGGTCGGGGACTTCCCAGCAATTTCTTTAGAACTGTTTTATTACCCGAAGCAGATGATTGCTTCGGAAATTCGAATCAATGCTTCGGAGTCTCATGAGACATTAACAAAAAATGGCCAAGTCTAGTCAACGATTTGGCAATGCTCCAAGTTACGCCACGCACGACTGACGCTCTGTGGAAGATTCATTAGCTTAACGGTTCCTAAGAGCTATGCCGATGATAGGCCGGAATGAAGACGTGCCGAAAATTGCGGTGTAAATCGTTGCGTGCATTGGGTTTCATGCGCACTTCCTCTGTACGCCCAGCGTTTCACGTAGTTAAATCGGCGGAAGTTTGTAGGTAGAAGCCTAAGAGAGAAGGTGAGTTGTCATACCTTTATAAACTACGGTGTGAAGCCGGTGTTCGAAAAGTCACATACGTATGATAGTCATTCCATCACTCTATTGTTCACGCAGTGCTCCATAGAATAGCTTATTTTTTCGATATTCTGTAGCTGGGCATGGATACAAGCATGAACAATTAACGGAAAATTAGTGATCTTTTTTCAGTTAAGTTACCAGTAAAGGTTTTCCCATAAAGTATTATCGAGATGTGCTACTTATACCCTAACTTGATAACACCTTTTTGACAGACAGTTGTTACTATTATCAAGCATTTTTAAAAATTATTTCTTTACGGAAGATTTATTTAAGATATATTAAGAACGGAAGGAGCATGTATCACTGCACACCTGTCAGTTTTATATCATGCAAGTGGTACGTTTCGGCAATTCCAGAACATTGTTCTAAGCGCAAATCTAATTCCAGATCATGACTTGATGTAGTTTACGCCTGAAAAAATTCGAATAAAATCCTATTTAAACGACAGAAAAAATCATCGCATGCATATGTAAAAAATTGAGACGTCTAAGGTGAACACAAAGCTTTTGTAGGGGGCTAATAACAGATAATTGGCCTGGATACGACCCTGCAGCGTTTGGGTATGCTAGAGTGTCGACGATTAGTCTTTCCTTGAACCGGCCGTAGCTGTGGACACGATCAAAAATCGGCCTTTGCAATAGCGTCACGTTAGAGTACCTATAATGTCTGTCAACATCGAATCCTACTAGCGCCTTGCCCACAAGCAGTTTGTGTAAAACTTGAACGGGAGTCTTGGTCCTGCAAACCACTGCCACTCGAAAACAGAGGGCAGAGGACGCGATAGGATCGTCTGCGGCTGTGACCAGGCCGACCGCACGAAGCTAAGGCGATGCGCCATTTTTGCCCTTGCTAGAAAAACAGTCGCGAATTTGCTCCGGCTTCGTCTCCAGCAGCAAGCCGATCAAAGGAGCGCCTAAAGCCGCGCGTAGGATGAACAATGGCGCTCGGACAGAACAAGGCCACCAGCTTCGCTGACAGAGACATTGCGATCCCGCTCTTTACATCGAATGGGAGTATAGGTAATAATAATTGTGATTATTATTTTTACTATACAGCAGAATATTGACTTTCTTATTGCATTTGGTAGTGCTGCATGGCTGGGGCCCAAGTTTTGGTGCCCCGCCCAAACCGTGTACGACAAAACACTAATGCGATGTTTATACAATAATACCAACTATTAACGCTGGTCAGTGTACTCGGAGAAAAGTGCGTGGAAATGCTTAAGGGCCACAAAAGAACAACGTGAGAGTGCTAGCAAGCATGTTAGGAAGATCCTTGAACGGAAATTTTCCTTCGAGGAAAACTTGGTAGGCAAGACGTAACGGAAAAGGCATACGACATATTTTGTAGCCAGATATACGTGGAGAACGCAAGTGCTGGGTCGAAAAAATGAGGCTTGATCCGTGTATACGAAGATGCTTGACAAAAACACGCACATAACAAACTTGTAGACAACAATTAACGCGTACTTTCATGTTTGTGAGAATCGCTTATTAATTTTCCCGGCGTTAACCCTTCATTTCTAATGGTAAATAAACCAGCAGGATAATTTAGTTTTTTAAAACACTTCAGGTTTGCAGATCGGACGTACTGTACACATAAGCATGCTTATGTACCTTATTTTTTTTTAAATAATATATTAATTTTCATAATATAGCCAACGTTAGCATTAAGTTGTAAAACGATATTCTATCAAAACCCGGCAGTCATATCTAAACAGGTTCCCAGGACTAGGAATGGTTGAAGTGTATTTTCGTATGAAAAAAATTAGCCAAAAGTACAAATAGAATCGACTTCTCTACGCGTCTCCAATGAGCGAAACAAGGCGTTGAATCCTTGCTTTTTTCCAATTCCTATTATAGCATCTTAATGATACTGGCTATACATATACTATCTGTGAGTATTAACACTATGAAATTGTTCCAAATTTTTCAACATATTCTATATATGCGTGTTTCAATCGTTTCCATAGTTTAAGCCACAGTGGCCTCCATCGTTCGTTTGTACGACAGCAACACTATAGGGGTTTTCTTGATGAAAACGTCAACTTATTCTATAAAAAGAATATACTAAAGTTTCGCTAGGAGTAGTAACGGACCACTTTCGGGTGTGTCCGACAAGTATAGGACAATTAAGGAAGCCGGTTTTTATCTAGTCGATATTACTACCTGATTTGCTTGTTCTCTATTTAAACAAAAGCGTTCTATGTCTATATATATATATATATATATATATAGCAAATATATCTCTTTTGGAGAATGTATAGTTTGTGCGGTAGTAACTAATAACTCTCGATTTTGTTAGCCACAAACTTCCAGCCTGTGCTTAGGCCCGTAGGTAATGGTTGAATTATCGATTTTTATCTACTGAATAAGATTTACGGATGTTATGTAGAAATGCAGTATTTTAACGCGTAAATCAGATATACGGATCACAGAAAAGCTCAGTTCGACCTTCAATGCTTCGTATGCGTTTGATAAAGGAACTTCCGAGTTCTTAAAGAAAGGTATCCTCTGAGACACTCTGCCTATACAGTGACGCTGAAAATCGTTCAGTGACCTGCGTAATCGAAACTAAAAATCCTATAAGTAGACATTTTCAACAAAAAAATAGTTTTAAAACATTTTTATTTCAGAAATAGGCATTCTATTTCTTTATAGCAATCGGTCTTTTGATCGGATTGAAACAAGCTCTTTCGATTCATAGCCGTATACTTAATTATCTGAATGACTGATCCGATAGCTCGAAAAAATCTATGTATATTTTGACTATTTGTTTACTTGATTTAAAAATAAAACGTAATACATCAAAGACCAACCAGAATGCCAAAGCTCAAAACACATAAGAAATCTAGCAGCGCTGCCTAAACATCAATTAAACTGACCAAATGCAGGCTTTTTCGGAGCATGATCCATTCTTTTGAGCTGTCCGCTACATTTGTCATGTCTAGTTCTACAGTGTTGAAAAGAATATTTTAACGGAGACGTCCTGAAAAGGTTATATCGTCAAGTTCGGTCTTGTCGCCACGATGGGCCGGCGCGTCCCAAAAGAGTACCGCTACTGGCTATGCCAGCAGCTTGAGCAGCAAAAGCAACATGGCCAGATAGAAATAATTTTTTTTGCGTCTACGTTCTCTTTCGTCGGTTTTCGAGAGCCGTCTTTTTGCCTGTTTCATTTTGAGAAACCAGAGCTTGCGTTCCCTATGGTGCAGTCTTACTCGGACGAAGTACTCTCCAAGGCGTGCTTGGCCACTATATTACTCGCTTTGTGAGATTGGAAGTGCAGACTCGTTTTTCAAGAATACTCTACCTTGTAACAGACGTGGCCTTCGTTCAAAATGTGGCGCTTTAGTAGGTTAGGATCTTCTAGCTAATCTATCTTGACTTCAGGTAATAGAGCGCGTATATTCATCTACTCGGCTTTCGAGTGGAACCAGGGCGCACGGATTCGAAAATTCTCTAGAGTTCTGCAGGTGCCTCTTTTTGCCTTGTTTTCTGAGCACTTTGGCGTGGCTGACTTGACTTTTGACAACGCTTCGGGTCAAAGAGAATGTATACGAGCACGTGAGTGAATAGGCCTACGTCGGTTGTACGCATATACGAAACAGTTTTCCACATTGGACCTCTTCTGATTTAATGAGCTCTTTTAAGTAAGGCTAAAATTATTCAAGCAGATGACGTAGTTCAATGAAATAGCAGGACACAGTCTGATGAGCTGTTAAAATTCAACGAATTACGCGTACTTGAGGTATTCCGCTTAACGTCAGGTATTTTACGTCTTCAAGTGGGGTACTCGCGTAACACGTGTAATGACCGGAGGCAATTGATTGTTTAAACGTTCCCTAATTTCATGGGATGAGCAGGGTACCAGCAGTTACAGAGACGATTAAAAAGGAAGTATTTTCGAAGCTTAGAATTCCGAGCAAACAAACCGGCTGGAAACTGAGCGTTAATGTTACAACCGCAGTAAAAGCTATGGATGTCCTAGTTAAGTAAGAGCCAAAATTTATCCTGATGTCTTGCTAACTGAATTTGCAAAAGTCGGTATTTTCCACGATCATAACCAAAATAGCGACCCGCCAAAAATAATAGTCGATTGCATAAGGCCTATAGCACAAGATTGGCCTTACTATTGTTACAATGTCTCGCATTGGCCATTATGACTATTATACAACTCATAACCTGAGCAATGTTTATAATTTCGTTTTGGTAGCGTTTTATGCAACTGAACTCTTAGATTTAAATAAACATAAGTGCGGCGTCGACTCTCTGATTAATTTAGGACGTACGCACCGGGACAGTAGCTAGTTCTTTACTTTCAAAGTGTTAAACTTCGAATGAACGTTGCACCACATCGTTTAAATAATGGTTCCCTTTAATTGTACTATGAATTTAGCTAGCAGCTTTGTATGCCGTTAGTTGTGCCACATTATCTTAAAAAATAGTACTAATTTTTATTAGTGTTATTACTCACTAACAACCTGTTTGACCTGTTTCCCATTAAGGATAAAAAGAAGGACTACAAGCAGTTTATATTTTCCGCTAAACGATGCCAACAGGGATATATCTCTCAATAAAAATTTACCTCACTTTTTAACGTACGACAAAGCGGCATACGCTTACTTGACATTTTCGCCTACATTCACAGTCTCTATTGCACATCAATAGCTGGAGATATACATGGACGAAAAGCACACAGTAGCCGTGAATTGCTCTTAGAAACGACGGAGGGAAACAGAAGCTAAGCTAAGAGGGAGTCGGTCAACAGCAATTGGTCCCCCACGAAGGGACCATCCAAAATGATGATGATGTCGCTGTATAAGTGCGTGAATGCAATGATGGTAGGAACATTTCGGATACGGACGTCACATAAGTGGACAAACCAGAGATTCAGGTGAAAGTCTTGCCGGTGTGTTTAGGTATTGATCAACCCTTCGTATCGTAGTATACCGGCAGCCCTCGCCTTGAGCTCCCTTGGAACTTAGCATCGTCAAGAGAAAGTGCGAAATTGCACAACCTGATAGTAGGACGAACTAAACCGAAGGGATATATTTTCCGCTTGGCAGCATCTTCTGGACAGATCGGAGAAAGGAGACTCTCCTTTGGGCCTCCGCTAGAGGAGGGCCGCAGCTTGCCATGCCGAAATCTTGGCGGGACGAGTCGAGACGAACCTCGCCCAGGGAGCAGGCAGAAGGACGCGAAGCGCTAGGCATTAGAGTGGTAGAAAGAATGGGCCGAATAAGGGCCCGATCGGGTCGTATGAGTGCCTCCGTTAAGCTCCAATGCTATCCCCCGCATACCCCTGTAGAGCCCAACCACCCCCATGAGGGATGCGGTCCGAGGTTGCTGCAAACGCAGGCGAGCGGTGGCCCCCGACTTCTACGGGTCCTGAATTGAAGCCGAAACGGCCAGTCGAATGGCGTTTGTCCAAGAAAGAAGCCAGCGACTACCAGCTGAAGCCGACTGCTTTTTTGCCGCCGCTGCTGCTGCAGAGCTTGGATTCGAGTTGGAGTAAAGGTGGAAGAACGACGAAACGCAAGCGAAGCCGATGGGCGACGATGATATTATTATAGGATTTGGAAGCAGCAAAAAGACGGAAGCAGAATCATAAAGGACGAGAAGGCCTGCAGCTGCAGCAGAAGAGCTAGCATACAACGGTAGAGAAAGTAAGCACCAGGACAACCGTCACTGCCTCAGCTGCCCCCATTAGCGGCTTGAACGGACAGGCGGTCGTTCTGCCCGTCTTTCGAACTGGCCACCATTGGGTAACTCTGGATGCGGCGAATAGAAGGAAATGGATGCAAGAAAGCGTAAATCTACGAAGGAGTTAGATGCGAACGTCTGTGAAGAAAAACAAATATGATAGGGAATAGTATTGAGGATAGGATTAGGTTTATGTTATGGAAGTATAAGTATATGAAACAATATCTAATATATAGCATGGCCAAGCACAGATAAAGAGAGAGACAAATTTTACTGGATTGATAGAGTGCAGTCGATAGATTTGTGATACATTGATTACAATGAGACAGCAGATATGGAAGATGATGTAAAGCGTACATGCGTCGGTAGAGGTCACTCTTCGCCTGTGTTTCGCTTAAAAAATATCGTCGATTGCTTCAGCCCCTTCAAATGCCCGCAGCGAGTTTGTGTTACTAAAAATAATAATTTCGTACTTATTGTTTGCGCAAGGAGTAACAACCCTTTTAACTCTGTTTCGAGACGGTAATACACAGTTGTTATCCCAAAGAGAAGTTACGAAAGTAAGCCACTTGTCTCGGTGCATTAACATAACTATTATAACACAAGATAAAGATAAGTGTTGACCATGTTGCAAACGAAGTGTAACCAACTGCTCGATTTATATACAGACTTAAACTTATCTTTATTTTGAATTCCTTCTTTCCACTAACCGCTAACCGCTATAGCTAGCAAGCTTAATGTATGTTACTGTAGAAATTAATTCAATTAGATATCGTGAATGACTTCTCTCCATCATAATAGAAAATGAGCTATGATAACAACAGCACTGGTTGATCTTAACAATCAGTTGTTGAGTGGGGGTCCAATACATTCTTGACTAGTTCTGATAAAGCTATAGTGTTCTTTCAGCGTTGTACGGAAGAGAATGCTAGTCGCTGACACTGAAACTGCTGGCCGAGTGAAAGTTCCGAAGTGGATTGCAGGACGACGAGGCAACTCTGGTTTTGCGAAGAGGCAATTACAAGTTCGCTGTGGTACTGGTTGACCTCCTATTAGGCTAGGGCCGTTGGCAAGCTCCCGGTCCTTTCTTCCGGGGAGCTTTTGCCCTTGAGGGCGTTATATCTGGAGTAGGGCCCTTTGAACGAAGTGTACAGACCTCTGGTTGACGCCTCTGTCATAGGACGAAGAGGAACCATTGACAGAAGCCGTCGGCCAACATGCGCTCTCGGTGGTGTCCTTCCGCGTTTGCGCTGCGTTGCATCAACTCATTTGGTATGAGGCACACGTAGACAAGCCAACGAGGTCCGTCCGCACACTGGGGGGCAACATGAACGAGGAGTGGGCAGATAGAGCAACGAAACAAGCAGACGACATCACCACCACCGAAAAAAGTCAAGACGTGGGAGGAGGGAGGAGGGGAGGGGGGGGAGGAAGGCAACTGTTCCAAAGCAACTGTTAGACGTTTCGTAAGATTGGATGACTTCTTTAGTTTCAGTATGACCTACTTTTTACTTTTTTTTTTAAATTTCGATAGTCCACAAATGACAGAAAGATCGATTTCGAGCGCCTCACAAATGCTATTATTTATTTGACTATTTAAAAGGACCATTTGTTCGATATAAAATGTTATATATGCGAACTAGTTAGTTCTAAGATATGTTAGTGGAGTAACAATGCTATGCACCAAGTTGCAATATTCAGCGATCTTTCTAATTTCGGTAATTTTAATGATTTCTGCCAAGTTGCTTGAAAATATTATGAAAAATCCCTTGTCGAAACACTCAACGGCTCAAAAAACGACTTAGCATCCTGAATTGTTCGGTACCGATGAGGATGTCTGAACATCTAATTCGATAAAAGCATCCCAACAAATTAAATGACACTGCACGTAACTAATATACAGATTTTTTTTTTATTTTATATATCAATCGAAATCAATTACCGTATTTGTAAATAGAGAAAATAACAATTTCAAGGTTGCAAGTCTCTCAGCATGTTGAATCTAACCGTTCAGCGTATCAATTCGTGTTTCCATGGGAGATCCGTAAAAGACCTGTGATGCCATCTCCATACGTGCAAGTCACGATACCTTTCGCTATATCCTTCACTGACCTGACGAGGGCCCGTTCAATTAGACGGGAGGCGTCATTGACGATATCTAGCGCCAGCGTATTTAGATGAGCACCCCCCATTGAAGTTATTACCTTTGTAAATCCATAAAAAAACATCTATGGTTAACAACTCATTTCTGCTTGTACCCAGAGATGGCCAAACACGATTTATACATTTCAAGTACTGATTACACACAGATATTTATATAAAAATGTTCATCCAAATGAATTATCATCCGCCTGAATTTCAAGTTGTTCTATCTAAAATATTCGTAGTTCTGATTCCTATATTATTCTTCGCAGGTTCTCCCGAAGGCCTATCAAGCATCTGTGCCTGGCTATTCTTGATGTATGATGTCCTTACAGTAGTCTCAACCGCCGCTCGCTATATGGTCATTATCTGTGCATGATTTGAACAGACAATTGGTTCTTACCCTGGACCAAGTACTCGTGTGCCTATTAATTTCTCGCTGTAAGTTGATTTTTCCTGTTCCAAGACAGAGCTGATTTGCCACAGGTTTTCCTCTCGAGTAAGGCAATGGCCTGAAACAAGGCTCGATCGATCCAAGCATGTGCTTCAAAACCCTACGCAGAATAACGCGCTAATTAATAAATGATTTTCATCATTGATAGTCTATTATAGGAAACATGTAGCAAAAGCTGTTTTTGCCCCTCTATAGATCTTACGTTCCTGTTATTTTGCAGAGGCAATACGGTCACACCAGTAGGCAAAATTATTTACAAAATTAACAGTAACAATAGCTAAGACTTTAGATGTTATAAAAGGGAACACTTTTATGTAGTCCCCTTCAAAGTATAAGCAAGATTTCTTTAAAAGTAACGATTATTTAATTTATATTATAAACCTGCGTCATAAGCTCGTGTGGCGCGTTGGCGGACTCGAACTAGCTGCTCGATAGATCTCTTTTTAGGGGAGCAATTATGAATGCATTATCGTACAATACAGGATTGTTCGGGCACGATGTCTCACATGCCGAAATAGTCTGAGGTGTTCCTCTAAATAGCTGGCGTAGCGTCGCCGAGATTATACACGCTAAACGTATACTAAGTTTTAATTCAGCTTTACATTGGCCAGTACGGCGGGCTAACAGCGACATCTTAGACATGGCGTCTTTAAGACAATAACTTGTTCATCTATTGCCAAATAATCTTAAGTGTAATAGCCACGTAGAGATTTGCATATATATATATATGTGTGTATATGTATATATATATATATGTATATATATATATATATATATATATATATATATATATATAACATGATCCAGATCGAAAATATTCAAGAGACGATAACTGTAGCTCTAATTCTTTGCGTCATATATTCATGCTGTCTTCAATGAGTTCAGTTCAGGCGCAAATCTTTTTCGTTCAAAATAGCAAATGCCGTGAAAGGTTACTATCTTTCACCTACTAGAAAGGTCTAATTCGCCCTGTCACTCCCTGAAATGTCAATATTGAAACATGCTTCCGATTAAACAATGAACGTTATTTGCAATGTGTTCGCTATCTAACCGAAATCCAAACGGCCATTTTTGCATTTCTTAACCTAGCCTACACGATCGTGGCTGCTGCCGCTTAACAAGGGGTTCCGCGTTTGATCGAATACTACCTAGACAAAGACGTGTTTAAAACATGCAAATACCAAAACTAAATTTGACTTCATCTATGGTGGGCTGTACGACACGACATTTTAAAGATGGAGACCCATAGAGATTTACCTTTCTGTGCCATTAATTTCGTAAGCTAAAGTATATTTTTAGGCAAAAAAGCGGAAACCATTTAAGTGCGCTATAGCTTAATCATTCTCCAAATGGTGGTTGGATCTGACGAGAAGGTTTCCTGTTTTATTGTTCGAATCCACTAGGGCCAAGTAAATTTCCGTATACGTCACCTGTGGTAGTGGGGAGCACAGGATACGCGACACGTGTACAGGAGTACTCTAAAAACCTTACTACTGCAACAAAAAAATCACCTGACTCGTCAAGAAAATTCAAGTGGTACAAATACCTGTAAAAAATATCAACCATGTTTTGTTTTCAGTTTTTACCTAGGAGTTATGTGCCTTGATGTTGTCTATAAAAAAAAAAAAAAAAGGAAAGTTTTCCCATCAAAAAAGCGGATTGACTTTGTGTAAACTTTTTGGCACCGTTTATTTTCGCTACACGATACGAAGGATCATCAGGTGAAAGAAAAACAAACTTACCTTCACAAAAGCTGGTAAACATAACGATGAACAGCGGAATAGTTAGCGGCTCTAAGTTGTTGTTCACTCTCGAACTTCAATTTCATCAATTTTTCTGTTGGTTCCATCTGCGAAATATCCGCGTGGGTGACAGTGCCCAAATCTTTGGGTTCGGAATGTTCGTTACGTATGTAAGTGCGAGCGGTACCATTTAATCTAGATGCTTCGGTCAAGATGAATAGAGGTAACTGCAGATGATGAAATCGATTGTCGGATCTGTGCCGTGCGTGACTGCCCCTGTATCAATGATTTATTGCTATTATAAAAAGAAAACGTTATAAATGGTAAAATGTAGTGTATCTCTAGCTTTGATATTGTATCTAAATTTGGAAAAATACATATTATATATTTTCTCTGTTCTCTCGAAAATATATAAATTGTTTGCCATTGTCCAACAGAGCTTCGGCGTGCTCATGTTAAACGACTGGAACACCTCGTTTTGTTAACCACCACTGCCCTCGAAATGGTCGTATTGCCCAAGTAGTGTTTGAAAGTTTACGTTGTTATTGTTGAAAAGTTAGAAAAGCGAAACATTGCGGCATAATGGTTATGGCATATTTGTCAATTTTATGTCAGTCGACTTAAGCTACAGCTTTGACGGGGCCTGGATTATGTATTCGCTAAGAAGGGCTACAACCGCTCAATATTCATCTTTTCTTTTTTTCTATCCAACTTAATACGTACAGGCCAGAATGTCAATCTCAACTCAAATAGTTCGAGTGCACTCCCTTACGTGCTTACTCCCGCAAACAGCCTTTTTCGGTCCTTAACGGCAAACATTTTATTCCATATGCTTAATACGTCTTTAATCCCGCTACATTTACTTAGGCTTTTCCATTTTTAACAGGGAAGCTGCTTGATTGGAATACAACGATCTAACAGGGAGCAAGGAAGATGTATAGCGAAGGTGCTCTCATGGTTTTATAATTGTTATAAAAGCTAGAGTACATGTACTTGCTTGGTACGATTACTAAGAACATTTCATCACATTTTTAGAACGTGTAAAGAATTGCCTACCAGAATACATGCTGGATGCAAGGTGGGCATATTTTTGTCGTACAGAGATTGCATAAACGCTGGAACATCATCGAGGCCTTAGCCGCGTACTTTTCGAAATTCTGAGCTTGATACAGTTGCGCCCTCTTCGCGACTGTGAACGCGAGTTTACATATTGCAACATTTACTTTACTGCTAGCGCTCTAAAGCGCCTCTCCAGCTCCTTCTTGATTTTAAACTATTTACCTATAGACCCCCTTTGCAGAATTGTGTTTACTGTTCATCCTGTGAGTATTACGCGTTTATGATGATCTAGCTTAAGGATTTGGTCACTTGGTAGTTAGCTTGAGTAAGGGCGTCGCGTACTTTCTCTAATTTAATATAGCAGCTTTATTCAAAATGTTATTCACTTCTAGGACGATGTGTATACAAATGCGCCTTAGCAGTCTTAGTATTATAAACATGTTTTTATATGTTATTTCATGTTGCTTTTTTATTATTATTTCTTCTCGCTTTCCTTATTCGGCATCCGTTTGCTGTCTCCTGCATCTATCCACAAATATCATATTAGACCATATTGAGAAGACATCATTCGAACGCGTAGATTTAGCCCGATGGTTGGCTCCTTTTTTTTTCTTGGTTTTACTTGTCACTTTGTTCTTACTTACTTTCACTTTATCTTTATTAATATCTTATTATTTTGGAAGTTATTTGATTACTACACGACTGGTTGGCTTTCCAATAGCCAGCAGGTCACGACTGAATTGCCCATATATATATATATATATATATATATATATATATATTGTGCCCTCTTCCGCGGGCAATGTCCAAGCACTTGTTTCGTTTGGGAGACAGTTCGAGGTCAAATATGCGCGAACGAGAAGTGTTACTAAAACGTTTGTTCCGAACATAATCCTTTAACATTAGATTCCATCTTCGCATTCCTCTCTTACTGTTTATGAGTTTTCCCTTTGAAAATTACAGCGGAGTTAATAACAACTAGGACAAATTTTGTGACATCGACGCCTGGGTAACATAGGGTAACACATTGGGTGAAAATGGTCGCAGGAAATCAAGTTCTGGGCCAACATTTTTCTGTACTTGAATGCAGCAAATGCACAATTGCGTGTTTCGTGTTGAAATGTAATGTTCTATTCACTAAACAGGACAATAATGATTTATTTTAAAACCGTATATCAGATAAACATTCTATGTATGTATGTATGTGTCGTAAGGCTCGAACCGAAGATTTCCGGCTTTTTCAATCACGCACTTAGCCATCCAAGTTACGCGAAAAAAAAGCCTCAGGCTCTTTTTTCTTTAGATTAGACGAAACCTCATTCGATTCGTACCACTAGCTAAACCATTAGACATGGGTAAATTAATAGGGCATGAAGTTACTTTTGTTTTTGGTAAATCCCGTCCACAGGTACTTCGCATCATGGTAACGCATGGCTCTTTGCTATACCGTTCTGTGTCAATGTTTTCGTTTCAATGTATATACATGCATCAATTGTCTTGCTTTTTCCGTTTTACCAAAAACTATCAATCCATCAATTAACTTATGTCATAGTGAAGATCCTATTTCGTCATTTCATTGTCTTCAATTTTTTAATAATGACTAAATAGCTAGCATCTTATATGTCAGCTGCTATTATTATCATGATAAATTAATGCCGTGGTTATTCTTCTTGACCATTCAATTGACGCGAAACGCACACGCAAAGAAAACTTAAAATCGTCGTCATGCTTGCAATCTCATCGATGTTTTATCATATCGTTACTATATATATATACAAAAGTACACATTAGCTTGCGTTACTGACGTCTCAGGACACCACTATATATACCACTTTTTTTTTTTGTTTCACATATATCTTGAATTTCAGTCGCGGCAATCGTTATCACCCAGAGCCTATCCTGGCGGACAGGCGGTTGAAGATTTCGAAAACCGAAACGACGCAATCAAAATCTGCCGGCCTTAAAAGTACATTTTCATCCATTGATTTTTCGGTCTCATCTCGGAAGGAGACACTGTTCCTTTAGACGCCAAACGTAGGATGCGAATAGAATGCTTTCGGCTAACCATACTGTTCTCATCAAATCCCACAGACTCACATGAATAAACACACCACACACTCAAGCGCCTGCAAAACAGAAATGTCCTAGGTAGGCTCGCGCGATTTTTTTCTATCTCTTCTATTCATTCAACTGCAAAACCGCATGTCTCTTCGATAGCTTGAGTGATCTTGTCTCGCATTTTTTCTTTGTTCTCATACGGCGGGATGTCAATTCGATTGAAACATGTGTGCGCTTTGGGCAGGTTATCCGTACAAGCATCCGCGACGAGGTGTAACGTGAAGGGCCTAGGACCGACGGCACCTGTGGAGCCCTGCAGGGCTGAAAAGCCCTGCAATGGCAAACGTGAAGAACCGGTGACGAACTGCAATAGTCTAGCCCGCTGCTCCTCGTCGTACGACTCTACAATCTGCCAGAACCACTCGACCTGAGCGGTGTGCGGCGAACAGTGCTTCAGGCGCGTATGATCTCTCCAGTCGGCTATGTCGATCCGACCTAGCCCGCCAATAACTAACTCTAACTCACGATCATCAAAATCTTTAAGTAGTGCTACAGGTACCAATTCGCTAAAGCCTTTCTGTAGTTCGCGGAACTGTGCTTCAATGCCGAGCATGAAACGCCACTTGACGTATAGACTAACATACCTGTGGTGCGTACATTAAAAGAACCGCAAAAAACAGATTGCAGCTCATCAGTAATGAAACAAAGTATTGCTTTTCGGTTTAGAATGAGTAAGGGTTTTCCCCATCTACGTAACCCAGCCTACGATAAAGCCAACATCTCTTTATTACTGCTTGACTGTCACTGTCGGACGTTCCATCGCGGCCTAATATCGAATATATAACAAAGAATCAATAAAATTCGAGAGGCGGAAAGTTGCTGAAGCTTTGCCCTTCTCACGCGTAGAACTATTTTTGTAAACGTATATCTTAAAAATAGGTCCGCGATGTTAGTGATTTGAAATTAATACACTTTTCAAGTGAGTGTTTTCGATAAAAATTACGTAAAGGACAATTTTTGTCTGGAGAATTTCGCCTCGAAAGCGTTGAACTCACTCTTTTTTATTGTCGTCTGTAACGGTTATGTCTGCTCCTCCTGGCTTTAGCTCATGCATTACGACGCGTCCGAACTGATTATGTTCAACTTCAAACGTTTCATCGAAAGCGCCACCGTCGTTCACGTCATTCTCGAGAATCCATTTGAGGCTTCGGTACAGCTGTTCGTCAACGACCTCGATATCTGCTAGCGTAATTGGTTTGTTAAGCAGTTGTTTGTAGAACGGGAGCGTGAAGCCGCCATCGATGTAGTGACCATGAAACACGGCCATGCCAATGATACGACCGATGAACTTGAAGTACGATAGGTGCTCCTGCAAGTACGAGAACGATGCAAACACTGGACTTGACTCACGAGTGTCAATGATGAGTGCGTCAGTAGATCAAATACTTTGTGCTATTTTTTTGCTGCAGTCGCGTAATGGCCCTTATCTGTTGGCTAGTGCGTGCAGCAGATAAGAACAACAACCGGACGTTCCGCTGAGAATGTTTTAGGTACATTAAATCGAGTAATCTATACATTCTACATTAGATACGGTCGTACATTACAGTCGCTATAATATATCCTCGAACTCTCATTGCAAACGGCCGTTGGGAAAACTAGCATACGATACTGACTAAGTAATCTATTAGATCATTAATGGCAAACCATAAATATATAAATCCGTTTACAATAGTAAAAATGCTGATATTATTACTATCGTTGGCAGCATCAACACCCAAGTGGCTATCGCCTCAAACCTCTCTAATTATCTAATAGCGACACTTAATTTTTCTCTCGATCACATCTATTCAACCATGATACGGTCCCATTTACAAATGTTTTTCTGTAGCACAAGTTTTCGACGCAGGTCTTGCTCCTCTTGTCGTTTTTGGAAACGTCTATACTCTATTTGATCCGGATCGTCTAAGAAGCTCAAGATTCAATTTTGCTTATAGCTTCAATCTTTTTGGACGATAGACAGTCATTAAAAGCTTCAACTTACTGCACAGCGGTAAGTTGGAATAAACGAAAAAATCGCTCGACGATTGAGCAGAAACGACTTTTAAAAATAAGCGAATTAAAGTACAGATGCGTACATTGGAGCCAATACCACGAGGACTTTTTTTCTACTCGACACCGGCTTGTCTTCGCAATGTTTTTGCAGATTTATATTACAATAATCTTGCTATACTTCGTTTATCGTTAATAACAATCTGTGAATGTGATTTTTTATCAAGTACATCATCTAAAGGCACTCTGCTATTGGACACAAAATAGGCGTTCCGAACTTTTCGTCTGCTAGAATGCGCAATCTTAAGACTCCAAGGTAACTTTTTTTTTATCCATTTAAATGTAATATTGCCCTATATAATAATGCTGCCCGAAATTTAGACTGTTACCTTGGAATTTTCTAGCGAGACAAGTCAACCCACAAGATATCATTAAAAGCCGCTTTCGAGACTACCCCCCGACACATTGAACGTAAGATATATAGACTCTAATTGCTCATTTGACAAGGTTGTTATTGCTTATTAACTTCAATTACTATGTACAGTTATATGTATGGGAGTATTTATACGTACTGGATTAACACTGGAATCGGGATTGATCTGCAGAGTAAAAATATCTTCACGAGTGTACTGGAATAACCCATAATATGGATTCAGCATCTCATGAGAGAGCAGATAGAGCCATTCTCTTGCCAGCCCACCGTAATCGAGCCCGTCTTCTCCACGAAACTTCACCTGAAGCCGCTTGCGGAGGTCTTTGGGACGCATTTTTATTATCTGGCGGTACGACTCCTCGAAGATATCCTCGCGTGACACCTCCAGGCGGCAATGACCTAATGATGGTTACAACAAAATAATTAACAGACAACTGTACTTCGGAACTTCTAGCTAGCTATAGTAATGATACCAAAGAGAATCAACGCTCCTATGTTACAAATGTAATAACCGCGTATGAATCATCGCCTTTCTTTCTACAAAATAAGGCACAGGATGTTATAAGTACCAGTTGGCGGCTGGAAAGCCTGCAAGTCCCTCCGCAACAAAGTAAGTTTTGTAACGAGATCTCTGTTGTGTTTTTGTGGGCCACGGAAAAGTCCTGGTATATCACGTTCTTCTTTAGGCCCTAGACGCTGCGAAACGCCGGGAATAGATGCATCTCCACGACATCCACTACCTGCCACCTGACTTTGACTGAAATCCAATTGTGTATAGTTAGATAAGTTCCTATAAGAATATCACTAGTAATTGACTCAAAGAGCCGCTAGTTTTTGATTAAAGGACACACAATTTTTCACGTAGGGTGTTCTATTATCGTACGAGAATAATCTTAGTTAGGCGTGAAACTACCTGGATAAAACTGATATCTGCGCTTGTTTTAACCGGTTGACAAACGTGAGGGAGCTCGTTGCTTGTCTAAAGCGTTCTATACTTCAAATTGGTAATGGTGCACCTTAGAAAATGCTGAGCAGTGGGTTGCGAGCCATGCGTCGTCGGAGAGATCGGTGGCAGGCCTGAGACATTAATAGACGGAGCAGCTTGCCTTACAGAGATTTGGGCACCGTGCTCATTACCCCCGCCCTCTACAAATGCATTCCGTCTGCCTCTGCTATCGTGTTCCCTTTCCGTGGGTGCGTGAGCACTCCTAAAATTAGATACCCAATCAAAGCAAGCTCACATGTTGCTGTAGCTACGTTATCTCGAAGATAGTAACGGCGAGAACCAATACCTTCCAAATAAGTCGAACGATTCCGCTTAAAGAAGTTAACCTAGCATCTCAATGACGGTACGCTGCTTTTTTGCCGTTTATATTGAAATGATTGTTACAAACTGCAATCCTTTGAATCCTATGGAAATTCGAATCATCACTAAAGGCGTCCCATTCATAAAAGCATTATTGAAACTATTTCAGATCAGGTTTTTTTTTTAATATCATCTTCGCGCATTCAACAACTATGAGAAATAGATGGGTTTTTTTTTTGTCTTAAACGAAGATGTTTCTTTCGACAAGCGGAGACCTTGCTAACGTACCTTCGTGGGGGTGTCGAATGGGTTGGTCCGCGATGTCCGCCAGCCTGTTCATTCCCGGTTCCACTAGCCAGATTGGACGTACCGGTAGCCGCCGTTAGACGGGGATCAGTGAATTGTGTTGTGCGGTTATTATGGTCAACGAAATACCGCTTCCCTGAGCTAGTAACTCGCATTTCCCAACCGGAAGGAAGAGGTCCAAGGTCGACATTGCGAGGCGCCTCCTTTGGTACACGTGGATCATGCCAGGATACCTGGCCTGTTCCGGTATTGATGAAGTAAACTTGTCCCTGCTCAGTGGTGCGGATTTCTGTCGTCATTGAAACAAAAACAAATCAAGGGTTATCAGTAAGGAAAATTATGATACTGCGAAGATTGTGCCGAACATAGTGACAAAACCGTTCCCATTTTTGTGTTGTTTTTATAGCATATAGATTACACCTAACTAACAATGGAACTTCACCAAGATTGAACTATGTTTAAAATTTCACTGACCGTAACCGTCTTGTAGATCCGTGGTAGTTGGTATATTTCGGTGAAGCTGATTGCGACTTAGGTAATTTCGATGTCTTGTGGACCTTCGGCGGCCCTCTCGCTCGCGTCTCGGAGGTGCCTGCTCGTAAGCCGACGTAACGGGCCTGGTCCATTGCGTTGTCCGAGTGGCGTGATTAACGAAGTACTCCCGGCCGTAATTCGTAACACGTACTTCCCATCCTTCAGGCAAATCATCATTTACACCGGCGCTACTATTTGCACCACCTCGTCCTCCTGCTACCCCACCGCCGCTGCCACAAGCATCTGCGATCTGCTTAACTGTATTATTGCTATCCTGATTCTCTTGATTAGCAGCATTCGCACTGTTGTTGTTGTTGCTGCTGCTGCTGCTGCTTTGTTGTTGCGACATGCAGCATCCCGTTGTCGTCGCTGTTGTTTGACCGACAGCATTATTAGAACTATTGTTGCGATTACGACCCGCGTTGTTGTTGTTGTTGCTGCTGCTGCTGCTGTTGCTGTTGCTGCTGTTGTGGTTAGGATTGCTATTATCGTTGTTGTTATTTACGATGTTGTTAAGACAGCCGCTGTTAGTGTTGCCAGAGTTGGAGCTGGAGTGGCTGGTACACTTAATATAGTTGCTACTCGCGGTGTGGCCATTGCAGCTGGCGTGAGCAGGTGAACCACGGCTGTTTGTCGCGTTGGTGCTGGTGCAGAGCTGTTGATTGGGCGCCGGCAGCGAAGAGACTGCGGCAGTTGTCACAGTTTCCCGATGAACACCGCTACTTACGCTACTCGTAACAGGACCGTGTATCCCACCGCATCCGATTAAAACTAATGGACAGCTGCCAGCCATTGCCGAAGTTGCCGGAAATGAATGCGCAGCCCCGCGCGAAGCCAGAGAAATCGCCAGGTGGCCCTTTACGGAATCCACGGATGCTGTATCCTCCGAGGGATAAAATTTCGACAACTCGAGAAGTTGAACTGCACAGATATAGCCATTACAGTGTAGTGATTTTGATCCGTCGATAAGTTGTATCAGGAAGGAAAACCGTACAGGGGCAAACGTAAGTTAACTCCTAATCATTTTCAATGATTAATTATTATTTGCGTTTCTGAGCGAAAATTAACGATCGGTTATGTACGTAGCAAAACGGTCCCGCACGATCAACGCGAGACTATTGTGCGGACGCTAGTTGCAACGTATGAACAATAACTGGGCATCTCATTTACAATTTACTATTACGAAATATGGCAATACAACAACAATGGAATCAGTCAAATGCTTAAGTCAATTTTCATTTACGAGCATTACTGACAGTGGACATCATTCATTGTACCTACTAAGTATAGCCTCCAGGTGAATGGAAGGCCAGCTTCAGAAGTCTTTTGCAAAAGCAATTTTACAATACAGAAGAAAAAGCTAACAAGCGATACTTGTCGGCACACCGAGCCATTCCTTTGGCTGAGGACGATCTTGTGGGGAGAAGTTACCGACTAGCTTCTTTATATTACTGACCCAGTAAATTTGGCGAAGATGGCCGGGTTGGTTTTATTCATTTACGACTTGTGGCTTTGTGTCGCCTCTCATATTGCATTTCTCCGTCCTTTTCGGCTCATTGGAGCATTATTTTTAGGGAGGCAAAACACGTGATTCATAAACGTCTACGTGCTACATAAGACATGCTAGTCCTCTTACTGCTAGTAATATATATGGCTATGAGCTGCACATACTAACAGGTCACATAAAAGTGCGCGATCACAGAATGAGATCTAGCTTATTGTTGACGTCTAAGCCATGTTTTTCAGTTTTATAGCTAATATTTTCAAAATTTTCAGTGTATATATATATATATATATATATATATATATATATATATATATATGTATGTATGTATGTATGTATCTATGTATGTATGTATGTATGTATGTGTATATACAAGTGTAGTTGTGTTTCGAACACACATCCAGCTGATGCGTTCGTTTGTCAAATATACCCAAATACTATCTCAAATACTTTTGTTTGCCATTCTGTCCTTGTCCTGCTAATTTCTGAATTGTTTTTACTTTACCACGTGTCCTCTCAATTTGTATGAACGTTCTGTCTCATCTACTCGATAAGTGTAATTGACGGTATCTCTAAGAGCTTTGCTATGAGGGCAAAATAAAGCGTATTTGACTACGAGACGATTTCACTATGGCAACACCGCAAAGACACTCACCGCCGGCATCTCGGAGCTGCTGAATCATGTTGGGTTTTAGACGTACACAGCCGAGAAAGGCTGTCGACTCTTTCTTCGAACTAATCTTTCGATTATTCCACACCGATATCGTTATCTGAGCGTGAAGATGATAGACCATCCACAGAAACAACCACAATCCCGAATGTTAGAAAGTAAGAATAAACCAATGCGAGATTTTTACGCTAATACGATTACTATGGTTATTGTTTTTATTAGTAAACATAATGATAAGTAAAGTCGTACACTTATATATGAGGAAATGACGGGCCGTGGTAATTTTCACAGCACAGTACAATACAGGGCTTTAATTAACACGATCAAAAATAGTGTCCAATAGTGTAGATAAGATAGCAAGCAATACGTTTATTTTTTCCCGAGATGATATCCTAAAAATTGAAGCAACAGGAAACGTCTGTAAAGTGCTTGTTTCCTCCTATGAGTGTAATGTCGTTGAAGTCAATTTCCGTTCAATTATATATTGATGAAGTTTCGATGTCCTTATAAACTACAGCTTACTTCTTCTTTCATTGAAGTCTTGCCATATGTTGACCCAACCTTTTGTGCGTTATATAATCATAACCTATTTTCAGTTATGCGTAATTGATGTTTTTAGATTGATTCATTGCGCTTAACTACATTCGTATTCAGTATGGGACACTTGGCTGGTCCCGGTGAATATCAGTGCCTTTATCACCATTGAAACGGGTAATTCAATCACGGACTATGGCAACAATATCTCTTTAGTCAACTCATCGATACTTCCTTTCGGCTTCGATTCGGTTTGGCCAGATAATAGTACCTAGATGTCTTAAAAGGATTGCCCATTTCTAATCGCTGCGCACGAGAAATGGCGGACGACGTCGTCATATATGCGTAACAATAGAACACATGAGACCCAAGTGTGAGCTGATGATCTTGGATAGCTCGCCAAAAATAATAGCGGATAAACTACTGGAGATAGTGTCAAGCTTTTTTTTTTTTTTAGAAACTGAGAAAGAAAATGAAAACTATTTGGTAGGTACTCTGTAAGGATCTTCAGTAAGAAAATGCGAGACCCCAACAGCGAACGTAAGTTATTTCATATCATCAGATGGGCTCGCTTGTTTCCGGCAACCACTCCTGACGCGTGGGTAATTTTCACACCCGCATTTCAGTTATCTAAACGTAGGGAGTTCAGCTGACTTGCTAAAATAAACGTTCCAAAGTTATGTATTTATTAAACTTCTTTACTACAATGAGATGTAGCATCGTAACTTTGAGCATATTTAATCAAGCATCGCTTTGAACGAATATAAGGGATATTGAGCGGGCAAAGGGTGTGAGCATTGTGCCATTGTAAAGCTGGCATTACCTAAACAGTGATGAACTTACCGAGGTTTGATTAGTGATATACATGTCAAAATTCTGTGACCACCTTGGATCTATAGTGCCTCTACAGAATACGGTGGAGAAGCTCTGTCCCGCGATGTCTGGACCGCCATCCACTGTTATCTTGCAGAACGGATCTGGCTGACGGAAAAAATCTCGGCGGACCAGATTCTTGGCGCCTAACACTGTAATCAATTCAACGCGCGTTTATGTTAGTTTAACTTTGACACATTTGCTACAAATCGTCTTCAATCGTTTAACACGGAACGACAGTTATAGTTTCACAAAAAGTTAACAAGCACACAACTAGCAGGATAAACTCATTGTATGTTCTATATACGTCGTTAAAACTACCTCATTTACATTACTATATATCTGATCTAGAACTATCTAAAACTTTAAACAAACTTGTATCTTGTGGATTCAAAAAGGAAACGACAAATGCTATATGAAACACCTTGCCTGATAAGATGCGAAGACGCAAAACCGAACGTGGAAATTAATTCGTTCTCAAAGATCACCGAGCGCGTTAATTATCTGAAGAAATCTAGGCTATTCCTTCCGGCGCATGGACGAGCTATGAATACACCCTGTACTTATTAAAATAATAGTAGGAAACTTAGGGAATCGCTGAGACGTCCGTTAGACTCTTGAAACATAAAGGGATGCAGCCAGACCGTACTAGGACTTCCATAAACTCACAAATTATTTTCGTTTGAATGTATTCCTTAAGGTATTTTTGTCAATAGCGCTTTCACGATTGAGTCGGTAGCACTTAAATGTTGCGACAGAGACATTTTTAATTATCGTAGTTCCTCTCCCTAGTAACCAATATGCTTCATTCTAATACCAGCAGAATCTCCCCTTTCTTTGAATAGTGTTGATCGCTACTGTCTTCGACTTCAGTGGCTTAAGACGAGAAATGTATGCAGTTAAGAGACACGGCAACAGGCCCCCGGGCAACGGCCCTCTTTGCTACTGTTTCCGTCTGGTAGAATATTTCAGCCGTTCTGTTGTAGTTATCGCCAGCCTTCTTGCTATTTATCCTGCTGTTGTTCCTGTTGCCGTCGCCGTTGCATCCCACGGAACGAAGCAGTACAGCAGAACTGCTCGCTCCGACATCATCCGCCGGCTCTGTCTCGCTCTTAGATTAACCAAGATGGTCACTCGTTGCAGCTGAAATGAAACTATATAGAGAATAGCCGGCAACGGCGCCAGCAATTGTTGGCACAGCGACTGATAGAACGCAGATGATCGTCGAACTCGTTTCTCGCATCCTTTCATCACGAACACGAGCAACTTCAGGCTAGCGATCGCAGGCAGGCAACGGCGAGGCATCGAGCGAGCTACTCGTTGTTAACAGCGTCCGACGGACGAAACACTCGCCTCGACAAGTTGTTGTAGTTGCTGTCGAGCGTAGTCAACTATCACTCGAAATCACAGACACCTAAGTGTACTATGACATCTACAAATGCCGTAAATTTGTACCGAAGCACACGACCATCTGTCCACCTGTTTCCCTAGGAACACGCAAAGGCAAGCACTCATACGCAAACGTTCATCATCGCTCGCAAACTTTCTCAAAAGGGAAGCTGACATCAATTCATCATGAAATTCCCCACTCGATATTGATAAAACAGCAGCTTACAGAGGTAACAGGATATTGTGCGCCCTCTGAGTCACTCAAACAGCCTCGGGACATCCGTTGTCTCCGACACCTTGTAACTAGCTTAACTCGATCTGAATAATCGATTTTTGCTTGCAAAAATGTATCAGTAATAGGACTAAGCACGCTACTATCCTCATTAGTATTTAACAGTAAAAAATTATCCCTAACACGTTTTATAGAACAAAGCTACTTACTGTAATTAAGTCAGACAGGTCGCGTTACGACAGCTGAAGGAATCATTTGATCTATGAAAAAACGTAAGAAAAATTTATAGTACACATTAAGATGTGTCACAATCATAGTCAGATCTCTGGCACCTCCTAGTTTCGAGATGTAAATGTAACATGCGCCTCCGACATCATATACATACGCGATTTACTTCACTATAATATTTCTAACACATTTAGCAGGCGTCGAGGACGGGGCTGAGCGTCTTCTTCTATAGCTCGAGCAGCAGAGGCGGCCGATCCGCCAGGTGGCAATGGCAGTGAGAACAGCAGTGCATATCATATCATGCATTTTCTGATTCTTCTATCCAGCAGAACCGAGTCAGCAACAGGAGACACAGAAACGAGGTAACGGGGCCGGATAGTTGCGGATGGCCCCTCCAGCTGTTCACCGTTCGCCTGCTGCTGGGTCCTGACGTCGCTGATTTCTCGTTTTTCAAAAAAGCAGAAGCGTTTGTTTGTGACGATATTGTTGTCGATAACAAACCGCGATCGAATCTACCAATGGACTTTTTTTTTATTGCGTTTCTACTTGTCTTTTAACAGCGACAACGGACACAAAGGTATAATACAAACCCGTATTGAAACAAGAAGCCAATATGCGTTTTCCACGGCAGTTGCTCTGTTAATCGCGACCATGGCGCACTGGTCGTAAAGCAAGCGTACACTTGCTATTATTTTGGCATAATCCGTATTGGGAATCCTTTCGACATCTACAATGGTGCCGCAGACCAGTTGACGGTACACACGGTACAACGATGTTGTGAAGGATATATTGCGCCAGAAAAAATACAGCGTAGAATCGTCTATCCATTGTAAATCAACGAGGAGATCAACATTTAAAGCAATAACTAGAGAATCACCCAAAGCTCCATTTGATGAACGCGCGAAAGCTATATGTAGAAGCTAACTATTGAGCTATAACTTGCTCCAACGAACGTGCCTTAAACGACGATAATAACGTGGACACGCAGTGCAACACACATGTATGTAACGTCTAACAAATGATAAACTTGCTATCCTGAGGGAACATTTCAAAAATTTAGTATCATACGTTTCTATACGAGGCTCGCATGTAAGACGTTCCTATGGTATTGTATGGGTAATGGTACCCTGTAGTCAACAATGGAATGGACACTGGGAAAAAGAGAGGAGACGTTTTCAAATTGACAAACCTATAGCTCTGATGGTGTCGATTATAATAGCCGCGCAAGCCGGTGGCATTGCCGGCCTGCAGATCAAACAAATTTTCACTAAACAAGACATAGTTGTTTATTTTAAAAAACGCTTCATGCTCAAGCTGGAACGCCTTTATCGCTTTTATTACCATTGGCACGGGCACTCGATTGTTGCTGTTAGCGGCTCCATCACCGACGTCGATGCTTGAATGCGATGCGGGCCTACGAAATGCCCATATGTTCGACGGCTTACCAACAGAACGAATTTGCCACCATTCTGGACAACGTCAAGTGTGCGTTGTATCAATGTATTTGCAATGCGCATGCGCCTTATTTAAGTGGAGAAAACCTGATTTATTTCTGCCTCACGAATAATGGTAAGACATTTTGAAAGTTTTGTAGTTTACGATATGCCCATAGCATATGGCCCATTTCAGTGATCGAGACGACTGAGGCTGACCTACCGCAGGGTACTTGATAGTGGTACAAGCTTAGGACTTCGTTTGCTGTGGTTTAAGACAGTAGAAGAAAAACAATTCGGTATAAAAACTAATTGAACGAGGTGACCACTTTGCTTTCAAGGTTGGTGGATTGTTCATTGTAGAGCTTAACGCATGACTAAGATAGATATATTTGTTGAAATTAGCTCAGTTATTTTTCTTCGTGCTTGTTTGTGCTCCTTATTGGTTAGTCGAGCACAATCGTATTGAGTACTCAATCGCTCAGCTATCACATCGTCGGCTAAACAAGATACGTAATGGTCATGACCTTTTTCGTTTTACTCGAACCTTGTTATATGTTGGACCTTTCATACAGGTGTTTCCATCTATGCGGAACGTTTGTGAGAGTGCCAGTTTATACATTATGTAGGTGTCCGTCCGGCAGTACGAGCCAATACGCGACCAAGTGTTCGCTAAACGCTAAACGACGTGCTAAGACCCCCAAGAAATGGCCGTTTTTTCATCGTGATTATCATTTCAGTCTCTCAATTTAAATGTTCTAACGGCTCCAATTAACATACAGTTAAACTATTTGCATTTAACTACGAGCCCATTTCAAGTGATCGACACGCGTAAGATTAAAGTATGGTAACTTCGCTTTTACGGATCACTTATTTCATTTTATCAAATTGGCATCGACATTGTTGATACTGGTTAGGTATTAGTTCATCTATTGCGCCTCGACACGTTTTCTGCCCTTTACGACGGAGATTTATCACTGGCTCAATCAATACATTGACCGATTCAGCTTTTCTACTCGGTCAGTTTATCTCTAGAAGTATCTACCAATGTTTTTACTATTCTCGTGTAAGAGCAGACAGGCATATGCCTATATATATATATATATATATACATATATATATATATATATATATATATATAGAAACTCAGGAATAGAAAGTCGGCTTTACTTTGGGTTGAGTTCTCACGCGAACATATAACACACAATCGACCATCATCTTGGTCACAAACACAGAATAAACGCGGGGTCGACAATTTTTTTGTAGCCCATGCTAGCAAAATTACACTAAACCCCACTAATGGAGTAAATTTTTGAGAAATTCGAAATTTCAGAAAGAAGATGCAACGAAAGCAATAATGAAAAAGGAAAGAAGGAGAAGAGACGCAGGCCCAGACCCTGTACATTTTCTGTTAACGTTCCTTCTGGACACGCGCATTTTTGCTGTGTTCGAAAAAAAAAAAAACAGCTGAAATTCACATTAATGTGTGTTGTTATCGTTGATCGTGTCCATATGTGCCCCAAATTATATATCGTTTCATTTTCGTTTGCACGTGTGTATCTTATTTTCATTTTCTATTATATACAGTACTTACAGGCATCGTGCCGTACGTGATTTCCTCGTACTGCCTAGAGCTGGTGACGAATGAGCTACTCGACAGAAATTATTAACAAACAAACAAATAAATAAATAAATAAAGTACGAAATTCAAATCGGGCTTTACTGCACTTTCAACAGGAAGGTGATGACTAAAATATACGAGAGAAAAAAGGAATATTATCGTATTACATACTGTAACTTTCTTAGTATAGTTGGCACCGTACAAGTTTTTGCCGATATCTCACTGCACCTATGCAGCTTGAGTAAATAAACGTTTTTCGTTTCGCTAAAGCTCGCTGCACATCTTCCAAGCGTACAAACCGCCACACTAGCTGAGAACTGATTTCAACCTGTTACGTTACACAACTTCTCAGTTCATGATTGATTTAACTTGAAAGTCCAATTATCATTACGAACTATTGCTAAAATTGAGGGTTTGATGTCTTCCGTTGAAGCGACACCATCACTGAGCTCCGCGAAAAAACAACTAGTTTATTTAGTTATGCCGTTTGCACGTCGTAGTTGCTAAAGGTTTTTTTTTTTTAAATTAAATCTTTACAATTTTTTTACTACTACTACTACTACTACTACTACTACCAAATAAACAATAGTTGTTTCTTTAGAACTGCCCCCTTTGACCGGCATCTAATGTGCTTAACGCTACATGTATGAATGGGTCTCTTATATTCTGCGGTTTCCCTCAAATAGATTACGGTTTTGCCTAGGTTTTCCAATTCGGCTCTCAATACCTCGGAACGTAGAATAATTTCAGAAACGCAGATAACGCAGAAAACGGATGCTTTCTACGTACGATCCTGCTTTTTTGGTTGCTACGATATTGCTGATTAGCTTTCCAGACAAAGAGGAACGATCCGTCCGAGATAGTGCAATCTCCTCGCTGCGGTCGAAAATGATAACACAATTCAATACTATAGAATCTTTTTGATCGCGTTTCGATTTCACAAGCTACGTGATAACAACACGTAACTAAACTATAATTTTCTTATACAAGATCAAATCTGCGTACACGAACGTTAACAAAGCGCTTCTTATAAACAAACAAACAAACAAACAAAGGTCTGAGATTCAAGCGTAGTGTTCATTGAAGCGCTGCACTTTAATACAACGCAAACAAATATAGATCGAAACTAAAAATCTGCAAAACGGATAAGTAAAAGTTAATCTTTATTCCCATAATTTTTCTATTCAGCATGACGGTAAACCTTGATAATTTTAGGAACTAGTAGAAAAAAATACTTCAACGATATATCGATCCGCAAATCATTTTCAACCATACAGAGATGTCACGTTTTCCTTCATTTTATTGGCTAGCTACATATTTAAATATGTCATTACTTTAATATAGAAAAAGAGGTCGTTGTCATATAATAACAATCATATATCATATACTGTTACGAAGCTGTAAATTAGAACGTCGAATGCGATCAAATCCACATATATGGATTCAACTAGCGGTCTAATAAGATGCTGGAATACGTCGCTAGGTGAGCTGATAGTTTATACCTATGGGAACTTTGCTAAACTTCAGTAAACTTGCCATCAGAGAAAAATCGATCTCGCTATTGAAAATGGCGCTAACCAAAACGAGACTAGCTGCCTTGCTATAGAAACGGTCTTATATTTTTCGGTTTTATATTTTTCGACGAATAATTAAGTAAATTATAGTACAGCCTCAGCCGCTATTTAAGCGCGAGTTCTCAAAACATTAACTTCCAAAATCTCGACTAGATTTTGTCGCCATATGTAAGTTTTACTGGCTAAAACCGTTTTACCCTCGACATTCCGCTTAGAGCATCTCCGCTCAGCAACGTCTTCATTACCAACACGTTTATTAGTGGCTTTTACCGTAAATTCCAAATCGAAGCAAAGCTATAGCAGTATGGTGTAAATACATCTTTTCATCACCTAAAGATACGCAAACAATTTTAGGAAGACTGTCAAGAATTCGACAGTCGATTGCCACCTTTTGCTTTTCCGACCGAAGTCACCATCAAAAAGGATGCAACAATTAGAAATGCAAAAAAAACTAGGATCGTTTTAGGTGTCATATCAGGCTCCTACAATCAAATCCGGGTGATTTCGAAATGAGACAGTTTTTGAACTATGCGCGGCTAACAGATGAAATTTGGCTGATAGATACCTCAAACTTGTGAGTGAAAAGAGGTCAAGTTTACCTTAGGAAAAGTAAGTTGAGAAAACGAGTCACGAAACAGCCTCGAAAATCAATGCTCAGTGAGCAAGTGTTTGTTCCTTGAGGGGCTACAAAGCTGTAGAAATTCATCAATGATTTGTGAGGCTAGTAGGCGAAGAGGCCTTACCGAAAGCACGGTACATAAATGGTGCAAGCATATCAAAAACAGAGGTCGGAGTGCTGAAGACCAGCGAAGAAATGACTTAAGCTCATGACCTGAGGTATAAGAACGCATTGCTGCAGTCGAGAGAGCTTTTCACAAAGGTAGAACCCGAGTTTATAGGCGCTGTTGGTGAAAGTTGGCATTTCAGATGTAACGAATTACAGGATTATAACCCATATACTAAAGAGGCGGAAACTAAGTAAAAAAAAATAGGTACCGCGTGAATTGAATTCAGGTCAGATAAAAATGGGCGCAGTGTATACCGCGTGCAATTTGCGAAACTTCGATCAATGAAAATCTCATCTAAAGTATACGGTCACAAAAGACACGGTTCGATCTCAACCGCCAGCCGGAGACAAACCAGGCGAGAGAATGACGTCGCCCTGTCGCTAAGAAAATTTAGCTCGGTAGCAGTGTCAAGCAGATTGGGACATCAGGCGCTGACAATATTAAGGACAAAGGTGATGGTAGTACTTACAATGGTCATCAAAGGCATCTGCTGCTATAAGATACTTGCTGAAGATGAAACGGTGAATGCAATCCGCCACCTCGAGGCCATCAAAAGATTTATTGATCATTGGTACGGCAACCGAAAGCGCACAGTCTCGTTAGTTTTCAACGATGCCAGACTTCATTGCTATATCTCAACTACTTTCTAGTTTGAGCAAAGGGGGTGTCCAACATTGGCTTCACCCCACCTATTTTCCCTAGGCTTCCCATGCCCTAAAAAGGGAATAGGTGAACAAGCAAACTCCACTACCGATTCAATTATCGATTAAATTTAATATCGATTGGAGAATACTCGAACGATACATATATGGCTGCCCGGAAGCTGTTATGGTGATAGGATATATAAAAATAAGGGAGAGTACTTTCAATACTGGTTCATAAGTTACTCAACGATAAAGTTCGCCGGATTCGCTCGTAACAGGTCGACATTTATGGCGATCGCTAACGTAAATAGAATCACGACAAAAAAACGATTGAACGTTTTAAAGAAGTAGACGTATAATAGAGTATTTTTCATTCTAATAACAATGATGATATTATAATATAAGAAATATTATAATACTTGTTTGTATATGTTCGCTGTTGCTGGTTTCCCTCCCGAATTTTGTTTTGGTCATAATTACGTATCTTATACTGTCGCCCAGTTTTTACTGCTCTACGGGGACCCATCATTCGTTTGTTCATACAACTATTATCTTACTTATACTATTTGTACTATAGTATACTATAGTATATTTGGATCATCTTATTTGCCTTGGCTCGAAAGGAGAAAGCTGCCAAAACTATCAGGGGTTGTAGCGCTCTAGAGTCCTCAGCGTACATGGCAATAAATTTAATGGACAAAAATTCAATATTCAAACATGAAAAGTATCTCCAACGAATTCAAGCTTTTTCAAGTATTTTCAAAGCATTATATAAACAGAGTAAATTATACCAATAATTAATTTCTAGTTTATAGCCACAGAACGATAACTATTTTCAATCAATTTTTTATGACTAAATTAAGAGTTACTTTCTTATTTGAACGTTGATTTTTTTTTAACCGTAACCTTTAATCCCTGTGGTCCAGGCTGTTTCGACAACTGAACACAATGTAATTCGTTGAATAGCCGAACTTCAAAAAACCGATATCTGGTGATTTGAAGTGATCATTTATGCAACAATTTCATATATTAAAACAACGATTTCTAATATCGCCAACTTGAGGTAGCCTTGTGATGCCATGGCCATTACTACCAAACGAAAAGTAGCGACTTATATTCGGCGAGAACATAGAACTAAGCCCGCACCGTCTACCACCGCCGCCGCCGCCGCTGTTGACAGCAGGTATCTTTTTTGCGTTTATGATGAATACATCGAAAATCAACGAGCCTCGAAAATTGAACGAACGAAAAGCTCATTACCTTCTTGCTAAAAGTTGGTCCGGGCACATCTGCCTATACGATTGTATTACCATTTTTACCAGTCACTTCACCGAAGGCGTTAGTTGTTAAATGTGCTGGTTTCCATAACGACTTCCGAACATAGAAGAGCATCGTGAATACTGTTCATATATTCGGATCATTGTCGTTCCCAAGGGCGTCCCAAGGCCATAAATATAAAAACTTATACGAAAATAACTGAATTTTGCTTTTTTTTTTTTTTTGCCAAAAGCAACATCATTATTTTTTGATTGACGGCAGTCAATATGGAACCTATGTAACGATACGTATGCCCGCGGCTCGCAACGTTTCCTTTCCCAAGCGTAAATAGCTTTTACCATTCTTCTTCCTTGTGTACAAATCAATGGGTCTTATGCTTGCCGTTATTACCTCCTCTTTCATTCTCACCAGTCTACGACAAACGCCTTTGCACTGTCCGCTCACCATCTTGGCTCAAAGACATAACCTGTAGTAGCAGCAGCAAGGTAACATCTTGGCAACATGCGAGAGCGGATACCAGCATTGAATGTAACTAGCAATTAAAATTTTCGGCACGATTCGCGAAAATCACGTTAAAACAAAAACGTCTGTGCGCATTGTTTTCATCTGCATAACCCTATATGAGCGGTCATTTTATGTCAGGTTTCGGAATATTGTTCAAATTATGAATTTGTAAAAAAATCTATGCACCTAGCGGGTTTCCTTGGACAACGCCCGTACACCCCTTCAGACGGAATGTAACTATTGCATATCGATTGTCGAATCTATGAACGCCCCTGGGGCGCATTAATTCAAATAGCGATTGTGATCTTAAAAGTGTTTACTTTTTGTGTCAGCGTATTTCATGCTTGTAATCGAATTCGAATGAATCAATCAATAAGCTAATATGGCTGATTCACAGGGGAGATGTGTCGAGGGTTTTTATGTAGGCGTCGGGCTCTATTTTCGGTAGAAAACAATTTTACTTACGCGAAGAGGTGTTCGGCAATTCTAAACGTTGGAGCAGCACATATAGTCGATGTGATTCTGAATGCTTATCTAAATATACATTATATTACTTCAGTTTGATGCTGCTTTACAACACGTTGCTTCGAAGTATATTGAAAATACGGTAAATGCAACTGTGGAAAGACGCTGTTGCTGCGTGGAGTTACATCATTATAATAACGTTCGCGATTTCTTATTAACTCTATTATTACTCTGTGGTATATAATTAAGATCATATCAATGATCGTTACTATCGCTTTAAATCGCATGTATATTTCTCACTACGGCCCTTTTTGTATAGTTCGCGTCGTTAAGTGTGAAAGGCCGCACCTAATTTACGCGTTTTCTGTCCGATAAACAAGTTTTCTGTTTTCAATCGAAGTACTTGGGCTAGAAAAGGAAAGTAACATTTCAATAATAGTTTGTTCATTCAACTATGTCGAAAATTTGAGACACAAGAGTCGATAAATTCAGAAAGGGCGACTTTTAACCTCCTTCTACTTTCTGGATATCTAACCTCATCAAACCTTGAGGTAACTACTAGCCAGTAATCTATTAACTAATCTGCAACAATGTCTAGCAGGCATGCAAAGTAGAACTGAGATTTACACTCTTTAATTTATGTCAGCCTAAGTACAAGATGTGACTTTTCTGCCCCGATTTCCGAATTTCTCCAGTTGTTCAATTTATTTTTTTCTAGCTTCATCAGTGTTCCAGGATGAGGGGCACATAAACCCCAAAAGTCCACGTGCAGATGGATCAGGTTCTCGCAAGATGCTTAGCTGATCATTATCAACCTATGTTGGGGGTTTATTTCACATTTTACGGTTGTTTTGCGTACATTCTCTACGGCGACTCGTCTAATAAATCAGACTCAATGCAAACGAAATATGGCGTACGCTGCTGTGATTAACCCGGTTTTTATAACTCAATCTGGCGACGATGGCTCACAAGAATGTCCAATTACACCTCACAGATGAGGTTGTAACAATGACTTAATCCAACTGAAAGACAATACTAGACGCAACAAAAATGGTAGGAAAATATTATGTTGTTGCTGACTGACGGACACTTGAACCCTAGGTTCGTTTTTTCATAGCCTTCGTAACTAACGACCTAGTATTATTTCTTCACATAAAAATAAAGATCGGTGACAAGGTTATTGCATCTACTCGCAACTCACCACTTAAGCGTATCCTTGAGGCAGTTTGATGATGCTGATGAATCTGCGGGCTCTGAGATGAGTGACTCTGTGTGATGCGTGTATCCTCCGTACCGGCTGGTAATAAACCCCCAACACTACCATAACCGGCAACATTACTTCCAGCCCCATGCGGTTTTTCTTGGGTCTGCTGTTGCGGTTGGTGGGCAGACCTATGCGTTGATGACGCACCGTTCGATGGACCTTCCGCCGCTGGCAAAATTGATCCCCCACCAACCCCACTACCTGATCCGGCTCCCACCGCCAGGTTTGCAGTTCCGCCCGTAATACTGGCGTTCATCTGCAACGACCCCCCTACTAGTGCCCCAGAACAACTCGTGGGTGTTGCAGCAGCTCCGAGTGGCGCAGTTCTCGACGAACCTTCGCTACCGGCACCGATGATGCTCATAGATGATGGTTTACCACCGTTGATGTTAATTGCCCCACCACCTGTATCGTCTCCCGGTGCAGAGGCTCCGGAAATCTTTGTTGTAGCGTTGCTACTACTTGTTGTATGTAAGCTCGCAGTACTGCCACCGCCGCTATCCCCACGCCCTCCTGCGTTCGTGTGATTAGTTCCCGTCGTTGAAACAATGCAGCCCTTGCCCTTAGCCGTGCCCCCACCGGTACACTGGTCGCTGCTGACGCTGCTGTCGTTGGTGACGTTACCACCGTTGTTCGCGGCACCGGAGGTTCCACCGGCTCCACCTCCTCCGACACCTCCGCCACCGGCGCCGCAGCCCCTAAGACTTCCGAAGTTGGGCAAATTGCTAGTGATGCTGGCGATGCTGTTAACTGTTGTATCTTGCTCATGGCACTCTGGAGGAACCTCAAGGGCGCTCGTCCAGAACTGGTGACGAAATAAGAACACTACCATCGAACGACCGAATACAGCAGCGACGTTACAGTCGTTGCGGACGCAAAGCAAACGCCGGCACCGTCCCAACAACGAAAGCAACGTGCCTTAATTCCGGCGACTGCCGTCTCTCCAACAACAGAAAATGTTGTCGGTGACTTCGGCGCTCTCGGATTAGTTCGTGGCGCTCTCGGATTAGTTCGTGGCGAGTACGGATGATGACGACTAGACCTGTTTTCAGGTACTACGGTAACCGCTTGAATGTCGACTGACCATCAATGACCACTGACAGGACGATGTCAGGAAATTGGATGTGGCAACCACAACAGCTTACAATCCATAGATCAAGCGTGTACAGCAACAACTGAGTTCTTTAGATGAACGATCAGTTGGCCGTAACGACTTCAGCGATCCTTTTCGAAATGAGCACTCATCGACTGCGAGCAGCTATTATCTGTAAATGCAGACGAGGAAAAAGGCGGTTATAAATTTTTAACACTCGAAATTATCAAGGTGCATATTGATCTCGCATAGAACTGAATGGAACACGGTAATACTTGGCGTTCAGTGTGCCGCAACTTCATCAGTAGTATACGATTATATAGTCGTTAATTCCAGAATCAACGGAACGTTGATCGACGCACGCGACCTCACTATATCTACTTATACGCAGCATTATCTCGAAACAAGAATGATTATAATGGTTTCTGTTTGTTTTTGACACGTGTTTAATATTTACATTGCAGAAGAACTCACATAAAATGGGTAACTTTTCCCTCTGCCACAGACATTTGAAATCATTAGAATTCTAGTCAATACACGACTGATTACGGTTGGCTAATGATTCACAAAGTTGAGTAAATATTTGGAGGTATGGCACATATTTGCTTAACTGCGGCTTTTAGATCTTCCGGTGTCATTGATATTCTACCCGAGACTGCATCTATTAGATAATATCCTTACAAGAAGAAGTCAATCGGCGTTAGGCCCACGGAATTGTGGGAGTACGTTTTCGTTCAGCTAATCCGCTCGGAGTATCATCTAGATGTACTTTCACATAACGGTGAAGGTATGCAAGTGTCCCATCCTTCAGAAATGTTCATTCAGAAAATAAGATTCGCCAGCTTCACCTCTCAGATACGTGACAATATTTCGTCACGCAGTTCGTTCGGATCTCAGTAAATTCAAGTGATCACCACCAGCCATCACCGTGTTATCAAAAAGGTGGCCCAGTTAATTCTCGGCTCCAAATGTTGAGTGATATTTTTTTCCTTCAAATTTCAACAATTTCATCCAAATCGCTTGTGGATTCACAGCTACCCAACAGGCGTAATTACGTCCGTTCACTGTGACATTCGATTTGAATGTTGTTTCATTGTTCCAAAGCAATGAAAACTATGTAACTTGTTTACAACTTCTTCAAATGCGGGGGGTCTGATGCGGAACTTACAACTTGATTGTCTTCGCATTTCGCTGTAAGTAGATATCTTCGTAAGCATTTCGCTATAACTCTTCAGTACTCTTTCCTAGCAGCGAAAGATCGTTAATGTTTGGGCTTTCCGCCTATGAACATACTGAACAACTCCATTTGTCTCAAACTTCGATTTTTAGCTTAGCATTCTGCTTTATTATCCTTGTACATTTTCATACTTCCAAAAACATTTCGAGATAAACTTTCTTTCTTGTTTAAAAGTTCCCTTAGGGCGACTAATATTACTTAAGGAAAACGAAAGCGAAAGGAAAACGTCAGAAGATCATGACCTGTTGAACAGTGTATACACCTTACAGAGTACTCTGAACTAATTCTAAGATGAATTTGTATACTATCATTAATATAGCAGCTCGAAGAGCGTTTCCTACCATTTCTATTCAAGCAGGTCTTCAAATGCTGGTCAGGTCGATATGTACTATTGCTCTTGTAGCAGTGATCAAATGGAACCATCGGTACAAACGTAAAGCAAGCTCAAGCGACGCACTCATCGCGCGCCGACGTCTGGCCCGCGTTGTTTCAAATAGGCATTGGAATAGAGTAGCGCTGGGAGCAGCTATTGACGGAGGCCGTTCATCGCGTAACTAATCAACTGATAATCAGTAACGAAAAAGCATCGTATTAACATGGCCGTCGGCTGCTTAAAGCATCTCGCCATGACACCGCCTACACTTCTGTTTGAGTCGCATTCTGTTACGTTGCTTCGTATGTTAGCGAGAATGAAGGAGCGATATGAATAGAATACATTAGAAGAGATAGCAGCAAACATTGTCAGCTGTGACTAAAGACCGAGAAAGGAAACGGTTCAGTTTGTACTCCTGCACCACACAGTTATGGCCTACGCCATTATGATGAAAGCAGACTAGATTGTTGAAGGTAGTTTTTTTTTTTAGCCAGTCGCTCACTTCTGACGAACTACGATAACAAGCACAAAAATAAGCGCTAGCAACAGACATGGTCAGGAAACGGGCATTTTGGTTATGAAAAATACTGCACAGACAACTTTAGTAAAAGAGACATTCTCCTAGCCAGTGGCAAGTTTGAAAATGCTTTTCTTTGATGTACGCTGGTATATCTGCTCCCTTCTTAAAAATCCATCCACGTAGCCCGTCTTGAATTTTTGGCAAAGATAAAAAAAAAGCCATGAACTGTATATAACATTCATTGGATGCCTGTGACTAGCTGCATGTTTATTAAACGTGGCCCATAGCGTATCAGCGTTATGCATCAGCAACATGCTTAGGACAGACAGACAGACAAACAACGGTAAACTCACCGGTGAAACCCATTGGCTAAGTCCAACAGCTGCCGGGAATGGGTTCCCTATTAATGGTCATTGCGCGCTACCTTAGTGAACGACCTTGTCATCGCTAAAATTGGTTTGAAACTTTACAACTGGTCCCTATATTATTTCGTATACCTAGTGCGTGCACCTACTTCAAGGGTTTAGACAATAAAATAGTACAAACGGGTCTCCACACACCGTTGATTTGCGCTGACCTGCCACAGCATAGCAGCAGGAGCAGCCGTTCCTATGGTAGAACAGTGTCTTACCACCACGTTACTATTGTTATGGATATCATTGCAGTCATTTTCATCGGTATCATAAAGCCATCCATTAACATCGTCCGTGGCGTAGTCATCCTTTTCAGAAAAGTCTTCAGCTACTGCTCTACAGTATCAAGCACGTAAGCACGCATTTAGTATGGACGAAAACGGAATCACTGACATTGTCACCACGGCCGCGAGCACCAGCAACGAGATCACCACGTTGCCTAACAAACGAGCATGCACCACAGTAACGGCAGCACCATCGTCAGAGGGCTAAGAGATCTCCCGACAGTAGCAGCATGGCGACAAGATCACCTGGGTAAGGCTGGTCGCGATAATGATGGCGACGACGATACACCCAGGCCAGGCGACAGCGCTGCGCGTTCGCGTTCATCTCGTCTCCAACGGCAACATCAGCGATCACCTAGCCCCACTGTCCTGCTGCTGCGCATATTCTTCCCCGCAGCAGCCGTCCAACCAGACGCCCAACTATTCAACTAATCAAACACGCAATGAACAAACCAGCCAGCGATAGAGACATAAGCGACACCCAATTGTCATACAGGCGACACCAACGCGGTGTTGTAGTCTGCAAGGGCGGCATGGCGTCGACGAGGCTCTACAATTATATATGTATATATGCAACAAACGACAGAATAACTGTAGTCATCGGCGATGAAAGAGGAACCCTTCGAATATTTGGTCAGCTGTTTGCGACCGATGCTCATGATACAACATGTTCCATGCAATTAGGTCGCAATAGCTGGAATCGCCATTTATTTATGATGTAGACACAGGCGCGTCTACAACACTTTCAGCTTACTGGTTTCATTTGAAGAAACTATAACCAACCACTGAATGATAATCCCGTACTTGTACAAAAATAGCACATTTATTAAAATTCTTCGGCTTTTCAGAGACCTTCAATAGAAGAAGCAACATTTATATTGTCATACAACGACTTAGAAACATTTAGAAATGTTGTTGTTGAATTTTTTTCTTTTCAAGTTAGCGTTTTTATGAGTAAACGAACAGTAAAATGTTATTAACGTTACCTAACAAATACTGAGAATGCTAGTATATAGAATGAAGTTTTTAGCCGACTCGTACTCGATATGCTGCAAGGTAACCTATTGTCCTACGCTTACTTACGATACAACAGTTCTAAATAGACCTGACAAATCCAAGAAGTACTTATAAATTCCATGCCACGCCTTGCTTCGGATCATGGAGACGCATGATAATAGGAATAGTTGTTAAAGTTCGTTTTGAAGACTGGCCACAAGGCCTGAGTGCCAAACTCTGTACATATACAAACACCGCCAAAAAAATCTATATAGCACAAGCAATAAGCCTCGAAACTCTAACTTTCATCTAGGAGTGGTTTCTAGGCGGCCTCGCCGAGGTTTGTGGTGACGTTCCTTTGTCACCAAGTCGAGGCGTCCCCAAATTCCATTATCTTATTATTGTACTTTTGGCAATTGAGAGCTGTTATTATCCTGTTACCCATTTCGGTCACGGACATCTGCATCATCCTGGTTAAAATCAGTTTTTCCTATTACGGTTTTTCTTATTACCCTATCTGTCCGCTCAGGGGCCGAAAAAAAAATGTTGAAATCTTGTCAGCAGATCATTTTAAAGTAGCTTTGAGCAATGCATAAACCCTCGATTTATCACGTAGTTATATTTATTTAGTTAGGTACTGGGTCACAATAGCATAGCCGCTTGCCTAAACCTGTTACCTAATTCAAAGGCCTACGTCGAGATGACTAACACTGCTTTTCTAAAGTATCTGTAGCCGTACCATACACCATAGAGCTATCTTTTTCTGATTCTACGGCCCAAGTTAAATTCTAACATCGTACAATGCCCAGAAGCCAGGAGATGCAGGGATGTATATTAACTTTCCCCCTCAAATTTTATCATTTCTTTGGTGCGCCCTTCCTAGATGAGCTTCATGGTCTATAGCTTCCTTTGAACCGGCCGCTTCAACCTTAATATGATATTCCGATAGCCATCTTCATTTAATCTCAATTGAAGTATAACGCGCTTACACAACGGAGCCGAAAATAGTTACAGGCGCAGACCCAGGCTGTCCTGGTATTTCGAAACGACGAATGTACAAGACATGCGGCTCAGAGTTGGTCTTGCGCACGCATAGGAATCTCTGATTAACATACCCTCATAAGCGACACTTCGTATACGAACTAAAATATTTCTTTCATTGCCACAACCCTCTCAGCAATGTCTCTAAACAGCGGACCAGAGGGAAAAACCAAAGTGGGGCTTCAACGATATATAAAAAGATGTGCTAAAGCTCAATAAATGACAGTCGTACATAATTACAGGAACCGGCCTATTTGTTCACGGCTTCCCCAAGCTTTCAGTTATTAGATCCGTGAACTCTACTGTTTTTATTTGATCAAGAGGGCGCTGTTGTCTCGCTAATGAATGCTGTCTGCTGACAAATCATAACTCCGGGCTTGTGATAGTAAACAGTCGCAAAACTATACGGGAGTCGTCATCGGTTTCTGCATAGCTCGAAGCCGTCGTAAGCGGTCGCCGTTAGATTCTCCTCGATGCCATCAAGACTTTTTCTCTAGCTACTGCAGGGTTACTAACGCCGCCGGTCGTGCCCAGTCAGGGTAGACTATAGCCGGTTGTGGCCTTATAGCAAGCGTCAGGCTCACAAGCAGCTATGCGCTAGTTATTCACGAGAGCTGCGGCTGTGGTTACCTCCACAACATCAACCTTACGTCAACTCTGCTATCTCATCCTTTTTCTTTGCGTCTTCATTGCCCTCTTTTATTTAGCATGACCAGGCGGCGCCGTAGGGCGCCATCAGTGAATGTCGACTTGGCTTTTTGGCTTGTCTTCGGTCGCCCCGTGCTGTGTGTCACACTAGTAGTTTGTCTAACACTGGCAACACAGCTACTTGTATCGGTCGCTGCGATATTATAGCGACTATGGTACCATATATAGTATTAATTCAGTAAAATTTCATCGCCTTTCAGCTAGGTCGCATAACATATTCTGCACAAGTGTATTGTTCGTTACAACTCCAGGAAAATTTATTTTTGCCAATGGTTAAGGTATTAGTTTTCCTAGCTATGTAATATAATGGGTACCGATACAGCGACGTGTCGTCTCGCCGTTGCTACGGTCTACGCGATTGGCCTCCACGTATCTCTAGGCTGGGGCTGATGATGCGGTATGAGAGTAGTTCAGCAGCTAATGCTCAGAATACGTAAGAGAGATACAATACTTGCTTATGTGTCTGCAGATCGTACAACATGCTGGTTTCCTTATAGCAATCTCAAGCTGGAGAAAACGAGCGATTCCGGAAAGAGGTACAAAACGAAGTCCATACATAATTCAAATAAAAAAAACAACAATAGGACGCGTTTCTGAGGTCGTATGAAATCTGAGTTTACTTCAAAAACTACCCATTGTGAATTCTGGAGGTAGTTTGCACTTTATAAAAAAATCAACTGAACTCGAGACGTACAAGGCCGCTTGACAATAGAAGACAATTTCCCTTCACCTTCATGATCTGAGGGAGAAGGCAGGAGAAGTATGAACTAGGTTTAATCAACGCAACGCGATATAAGAAATCTGAGGGGCGGGCGGTAGCTCTGCCGGTGCGAGTTGTCAAAGATATGTGGGCGGGTGGCTAGACCAATAAGAGGCTGTTAAGCCGCAACGTTAAGTTACCATAGAGTGCATTTCAAAGCGTTTCGGCCAATTTGTAAGGCTGCCGACACTGGGTTTATCAATAACCCCGGTTTCTCAATAGAGTAACGCCGATGAAGTTGAGGTTTTGAATCACAGCTGTAATCACGTGTCTGACCATAATAATTTGTCGATTTATAAATTGATGATATTAGATTTTATATGTAAGAACTATTTTTCATTTTGAATGTTTAATAGCCTAAAGTGAGCTGACGTTAGCTTATATTATTAGTTGAAAAAAAAAGGATTTGAACCCAAACGAGCGGCAAGCAGCAAAACAAGAAAACTTGTGTGTTTATAATGAGGCCAACGGGATATCGTTCTTATTTCTACGAAGTCGGTAAAAAGTCGGGTAGCCGTCTTGCTTGACCTCAGAGTTCACGTAACAACAAAGCTGGACTTCATGAATACACTTTGCTGCTGGGCCGACATCGTTTATAGCCATCGAAGACGAAATCGATTAGCGCTCAAATGCAATCACCCATCTTAACCGGTAAATACGGATCACATATTTGATACAAACCGGACACCCTACCTGCTTTAAACCGAATGACGGAGGGTTGCGAGCGCTAGTGTGTCTAGGAGACTGACGAAAAAAGCCACTTTTCATTGTCGTTTAACTGATCAAAAAGATGCGTTGTCATGACACACAACTGAAGCAATTTAAATTAACCAATTATTACAGTTTGGACCATAAAGGGAGACGATACCGATAGCCGTGGGACTATGTTTGGGCTAGCTCTTAGCTCAATACTCGATTGAACTTTCGTGTTTGTACAAGCCTAGGAAGCGAACGTGATCAAAACACGTCCTTGCCGCAATTATTAGTGTTGTTGATAGCTATAAAGATGAACACGATCGGACCAACGCACATTATGCTATGTCTGTACAATACCGCAGAATGGCATATGGTACGACCCAAAAGCGTTGGGCATCGTCAGCTTGACTGCCGGTGGCTCGAGTCAGCCATATTCGATCATGAACGAAATACAAAACGAACCGCCACTGGCATGAGTAAGCTGTGTTATAGTTTCTCATCAGCCTCATCCTTTCGCTTTCTGAATTAGTTGTGATTATGCTTTGAGCATTGCCTATAATGCGGACAAACAAACATGCAGCCCTCACGCAGCTTACATTACGTCTTAGCCATGCAGCAGCGGTAGCAACGACACAGAAGATGCTGGCCAAAAAAAGTACGATACTGCCCCGCAAAGACCAGCAGCAACATGGGAAGGGACATCAACCACCGTTCGTCGAACCAAAGAGTAGGCGAAACGAGAAGAGAAACAGAGGGCGGAAGGACCGAGACGTTAGCTGGAGACGCGTTCTAGTCATATCTATAACAGATGGCGATGCTCACTCGTTAAAGCAAACAATGAGGTACACAGCCTTCAACCCAATATAAATATGTATTAAGATCAATATACAAACAATCTATAGCCGCACCATGGAGCTGTCGACGGCAATGGTTTAATCTGAATCTTTACGTGTAAAACGTGACAGACACACAACGTGAAATAGGTGAAAGATGAATTTCTTTTCCATACTTTTTTTTTCGCATATCGTTTGCTAGCACGAACTGCTGTATGTGGTAGCCTTCTTTTAGCATAAATCTGATACCAATTACCGATGAATAAGATTATTTTTAACCAAAAATAACTGTCGTTGTGTATTTATTTTAAGGGATCTGTCTATGCTTCGATGCCATCCCTATAAGACATCAACAAGCCTGCAAACAATGGCCTGTGAAATCTTACTGGAACTGCTTTTGTTTCCTGCCAATTTTGGTAAAAACAGCTTGTACATAATCCCAGACTCGCCCTCTATCGTCCATTAAGACACAGAGAAAACTGCAACAGTCGAGACAGGGTTTCTTCCGGCGTTAACACCCGCTAGTGCGCCAACTGCCTTTTGTTCTCGAGTGATCCGACACCACATACAACCATTCTCCAGCGTCAGTCTCTAAAATGATTCGCGTTGTTTAGCTGCATGGCTACATCTATGGTGTACATATAACGAGCTCTGCCTAGCTGCGTTTCGTTTCCCTATGTCTCGAGGAAGTCGCATGTCTAGATGGACCAAGGAATACCTTGCAGTCGCAGGCCCCTTGCCAAGCTCAGCAAATCTATCTTACTAAGGTGTGCCTTTTCTTAACGTACAACAATCACTACAGCTAGTCTAGTGCTACTTTCCTTTGCGTCAAACACAGACAAATAGATATACAGACATATAAACACAGGCACACAGTCAACGAGCGCCTATCCTGTCGCTTCGACGACGACGCAGCCAATCTACCACATCAATACGAAAAACAAAATCGTGATTTGGCAGCAGGTGCGCAGAGAAGCATACTCGTTCTGTGGGTAGGCACAAATGGTGAGCTATATAGACTCATTCCCCAACCACCTGTTACACACGTGCAATACAATATATAATGGGTACAACGAAGTGCATACCCCTCGTTTGCTAGGGAAATCTCAGCCAGAGTGTCAGAGCAAAGCAGTAACCGATGGAACTACCTCATACGCTTCGTCGCGTGCTCGGATACGATTTTTGATCGTTCAAGAAACGTTCGTCGGTCAGTTTGCAGAATGATTCAAGATTTATGGGCAGTTACCGTCATAAGCAAATAACCCGTCGAGCCATGGTAAGAACAAGTTGTCCGCATACGCCTGGCCATTCACTGCTCGACGCAGGGTGCACGCGCGGAGGCAGACACCCAGCCCTATCTGAAACAGTGCAGACAGACATAACCCTAATAAATGTACAGGAAGATGCCAACTGGCTACATACGAACCGGACAACTCATCTTTTTGTATCATGTACGTGCTTTTATTGTATGGACGGATGCCAGGACCTACAAAGGCGAAACTCTACATTCATCTCTGCTTCTTATTTATTATTCACTGACTGGTTTGTTGGAAATAATTCTTCGCTACAGGCCTTTTGCTTATTTAAAAACGTAGTAACAGGCATGTAGGTAAGTGAATTAGGCCCGATCGGTCGTATACAGTAAGAGTATATTGGCTTGGTAACGAACAGCGTCGATGCCAAACGGAGAGGATAATTGACCTGAGCTGACTAGCGCGTGTATTGCAGCTGTATGAACGATACAGTATTGTACCTGCTCCTTTAGGCCACAACAAGGGCAACAACAGGAACGAATCCGTGATTTTAGGAGTAAATAGCACGGCATAATACACTACATAAAGTTAAGCCTCATATGCTCCTCTAATCTGAAATAAACACTATTTATGCTTACTCTACTTTAATAATGTTTACTTGCTTTACGACTGACAGATGGGATATTTACTACTTAAGTCTCCTCCCTTCAAACGTGTATAAATCTGGTGTTGCATATTGATGAAAAGGAAACCTATGCTGGGCTATTTGTGCTTAATCTGCAGACAATCAGAACGGCATCCATTCAGCCTATTGAGAGTTTTCACATGTTAACTATGATGCCCTATACCAATTCCATAAAGAGAGCTATAAACAACAAATGTAGCCTTTTGAAGTTGTACTTTAATATACTTACTAGCTATTTAAAGGTTAATTCAAAATAAAACCGCATGTAGTCTAGGAACTGACAATTGGTTCGCTATTTACTGCAATAAAAGGTTTCTGGAGCTAATGAATAACGCTACATACGCATGAACCCATTGTTCGGACACACTGTTCTTCTCACGTCCTTAGATAGCCGTAAAAACTGAGCCATCCGCGCGTAGGGAGAGTATATAATAAATACACGTCTCACCGCTGCTGGTGTTTGTCAATCAGATAATAAACTTAATTTTTTCTTTTCAAGTTTAACTAACATTGGCCGAAGTCGCGGTCGCTTTTCGAGCATGGCTTTGCGCTAGCGGTAGCAGCTGAAGCGTTATCCGAACAACTATAGCATATAGACAAAAAAAAACCGGCGAAATACAAGGTGAAATTAAGCCAGTTTTTTTTCTTATTGGGCGTTTGTTGTCATCAGCAGTTGCCCTACATACGAGTATCAATGACAGTCTGATTTGCTTAACTAGGACAGCGGGTGAAAGTAGATTATATTGTAATTATGAAACAGACACTATTGACACGTCTGACTGTCTAAGTTTAAGTCAAGTATCGTTTTATATCAATGACTGTCAAAGGCCAAAGCCGTTCTTGCACTACATATGTAATGCAGAATAGTAACTCCTTCAATGGGCAAATAGAACTTACAATTGTTAATAAGAAATTGGTTCAGTATCCCAGGCGAGAAAAACAGAAAATGAAAAGTAGTGTTAGTAGCGAAGGTGATCAAGGGATTGTTAGTTGGTGCGGTTGAACAAAGGCAACTAGCTTCATTCGACAGTTTCTACGTCGCACAGAAAGTTACCAGAAACGTTGCGTAACAAACATCAGTGGCTGCCTAGTTATAAATAATGAAGGATATATGTGCTCATGACAAGATGATATTTTTGTTGATACTGGTCCAATCAAAACCCTTTCGAAGCATATAATAGCTTCGGAGGCAATCGGTGGTATAATAATTATTATTATCATCATCAATATTGTCACAGTTCTATTTGCTTGATTCTATGCAAAATCGTCTCTTTGCTTGATTTGAAATTCCTAATCTACCCGCACAAATTCGTAAACATAACAGGCTAATATTTTACAGACGGCCCGTGTTTGTGTGATGACATCATCGCCATTCCGGTTCATGCTAACGTAGATTATCTCCCAGACGCTTGTTGCGGCCGAAAATACTTTGATGATACTTCAGCAACTTTTGTTGTAGTACTTCAGCCGATGAAGCCTTCCGACGTCGTCATGGTAATATGAGTGTGAGAATGTGAGTATCCAAGAAGGCGTGTTTTTGTTTTCCCTGCTTTCTAGTTTATTCATCCAGATGTCTTTGTGAATTTATTCGTGCATGCATGCATGCACGCTTGTTTCGGCCCTTGAACGGCTCCATCCTTCGATCTGTTTAGTACTCGAACGTTCATTTTTGTATTGCGCGCAGCAATGAAATAGGAAGCCGACATACTTTACTTGGAGGTGATAAAAAAATTTTCACTTCGGGCTTCGATCGACACTATCAGGTCAGTAACCAGGTAAAAAAACATTTATGAACAAAGCACTAGTTTAGAAGGAACAAACCAATAAAGAATATTTATAAGCCTCAGCTCATTTAAAGTTACCGAGGTGGTAATGATAAATCCACTCTGTTGGTAATGTGTACGTTGCAGTTGTCGCTTCAAGGTACTGTCCTAAGTTAATCCTGATTAAGTTGAGGGCGGTTACTGATTTTCGATGGGAAGAGTATTTTTGCCTGGTCGGCTGTTTAGGCTAAAGAAATTAGTCACGGCCAGTGTATCCCCCGAATTTGACGTTGGCGTCTCATAAAGGCCGCAACAGATCTTTCTAGACTCGCATATGCAAACCAGAGTTGGCCGGCACAATCGTCATATACTTAATCAGATCATCGATATACCATTAACTACGGCCTACTATAATACATAGTAACTTTATAGTCTTCGGTAAACAATGCTAGTCGATGCTTCATTTGTTCACATTAGTAACTGTCGGATAAAAAGACCATTTTGTTTCTCAATTCCGTTCAAAGGTCGCGGCTCGAGTACCCTATCATATACAGGCTTCTAATAAAAATTTAAGGTATACCAGGCAGCAAGGGTCCGAATAAAATATACAAATTAATGCTTCATCTCAAGGGAAATCATGCCCGTAGCGAAATTTCGTAAAACCTTGTTCGAACTATGTGGCTTGTATTTATAGAACTGCCGCTCGGACATGAAACACTTGTCCATCATCCCGTAAACAGATCTGAAAAATTTGCAGTAGGTAACACTTGCACTAACTATGGAAAAATTTCGCATACCTGGTTTCTATGAGCCTTACAGCCCTTTAAAAAAAAGAGGAACCAAAGGGAAAAGCAACACTCGCAAGACGACTGAGCTATTAAGTTAAAGAATCAATAAAGAAAATTTCGTTTTGCGTTTTGAATATATATATATATATTTTATGACTGGCCCTTTCACCCCTCACGAAAGAACGGGTAATTTTGCCTTTAATAGAAAATAATCGCAAATGACTAAAGTATTGAATCCTTGAAATACAGTTACCTCAGGTTTTGCAGCTCGGCCTCAGAAGGGTCAGAAAACCTCACTATTGTTTGTTAAGGGCAAAAGTCACAGGTTTTTCATTTAGTATGATACGGCGTACCTCCGTTGGAATAAGAAGCGTTGGCAACCGCACGCAACCTTTTGCTCTTCAATCCCTTTCTCACTCAACTTACTTTTAGCCCGTGTGCTACTAAAGCCTCGCCAGCACCCTGGAATATTTCGACACATTTTTCTTCATGTGATACCTCAAGAAATCATTGAATCATTCACACTTTCACGTCATTCACTATGGCACTTCTACCTGCTTATCATTAGGATCACTGATATGTCGTTAGCCAAACTCCGCAGTCCAATAATTGCCATATTTCGTTAAGTGTCACATTTTTCTCACTTTATTCTGCATTCAAAGCATAAATGATTAATGCACGAATTAACCAGACTCGATTTCGATTGCTTTGTCACTAGGTCAGCACTCCCTCGACTTGTTAGTGATTCCACTCGTGCTCTCGTATATATTATACTAAACTTGTATGAATCAAAACTGTTGGCCAGCTTCCTTTGGTGTTCCTCCCTCGATCCGTGGGGGCCTCTTCGTGGTAACGGCCGCGGTGAGGTTAGCAGTGGCCCTTTGTCCATTCGCAACCGGCCCTCTCCCATTAGTCCGACCATCGAGCAAAGGTCCCTCCTTTCTGCCAATCTGCCTGTCCGTAGTGATTGTAGTACAAGTAGAAGTTAAACTCAATCGGCTTTCGGTGTCGGCATAGGCCATCGTCTACTGGCGCACGGATCTACGACCCCCAAATTCACTACGCCCAAATCATTTTCCTAAATAAACATTCACATAATCACACACCCGCTTCTTTTAGGAAGAACTTTGCTGCAGATTCCTACTTGAAAGTCTACCTGCTGTGTACGTCGCCGTCAGGATTGGCATCGGATATACTTCTATATCGGCGACACCACTATTGTCCCAGGATGAACTGAGGGATTAATGTCGCATGCAGCTGTGTGTACAAAAGTGGCCATTACACCCCAGCAAACATCGTCATTACCTTAGTGCCCCTAGAAGTACGACAGTAGCATATAGGCTGTTGTGTAACGGCTGATAAAAACAAAATAACAAAACCTGGCGGGGCACAGAAGCTCAAAAAAGACGACGTCTATTTATTTCGTTAGCTCTGTACTACAGCAGCCGGCTTAGAAGAATTCATGTAGCGGCGACCCCGCCCTGCATCGAGTATTTTGTCCACTTCCGTAGGAAGGGCATCAGACACCAGCTAGCCCTTAGCGATTCGGCAGCAATCTTGCCCCGAAAATTCTAGCCGTACACCGTATATAAGAACCCGATAACCACCACGAACCTGCGACGAAGTGGTTTGGTAATGGCAGCTGGCTCGAAACAGACCAAGTTAACAATAGCCAAGCGGTGGCGGCAACAGCAGCAAAACGATACACATGACTGCCACGTCGTTCATCTCTCACGAAATTACTTGCACGGCTGTTACAATATTGTTATTGCTGCTCAGTAGACCAACAAGGGCAGTTACCATAACACACCAACTTATCAACTGGCGCTGGCATAACCGATTGAACTCTAGGTACAAAAACATAGGTATGGCGTCATAGAGTAGGCGTTAGCGTCGTGCGTCCCAAATTGTGTTTCTCCATCGAGAGCAGCTCTAGCTATACGACGCCATCTACCCGTGACTCCATCAGCCTTCACCGGCGCCTGTCACTCTCGTGCATATCGCAGGCTCTGACGTGTACCAGTAGCATAGCTGCTGATGACAGAGAATGGCGGTAGCCAACTTCGTTGCTGGCCAGTAGAGAGCCAGCACGAATATTACCTAGTTAGCTTACTCCGTCGCTACTACTGTTACTTGGTAGACGGTAGCCACAGCGATAGAAGAAGCTCTCTGTCGAGCTACTTCTCAGTATCGCATTCTTGTTTCACTGATCCATATGGACGGTCATCGATTGATGGATCATGATCATCATGATCATCATCATAAAATCCTTAGTCACACTTTTTTCTTTTCTATCAGCTTTTGCTCCGTTCTGCTATTCGCATATGGCTGGGCTAGACATGTTGTAAGGTATCAAACGAGCCAACCTATAAGAATGGAAAATAAGAAATTGACATATTGAGCTGTTGCAACAAACAAAACAGGTATAGGCCGTAGAAAACGAAGCCTGGTTTCATTTTTAGAGCGACTAATATTACCTGTACTTTGAACAAAGTGGACGAGTCGTCTGACGCGACGTTGAACGACGGAAGATTCGAAATACTTATTCTTGATGCAGTTTTATAGAAAATGTTGACGAACAGTACATTTAACTGGCTTAAGATTTTTTCATAATACTTTTAGCGCTATGTTAAGACAAGCTAGTCAGGAAAAGCCCGTAAATTCCAACAACGGAAACTATTACACACTATCGTATCTAATCAATAAGCTTGTCTGAACATTAGCTAGCCACTGGCCTGGCACTGATAGCATAAAAGGGAAATTCCACGTTATAATTTCAGAACCCCTGAAGTTGAATTTGTGATTGATAATACGAGTAGGATAGAGTATGATTGTGTACCACGAACGGATCAGCGGCGAGTGATGACAGAACCAACGCTAAACATAAAACCAATCCGATTGCTTGCCATCGTTGATGTAACGATATGAAAGTATACCATTGCACTTTTGATACAGCAAGATCTGCGAATGATAAAGCGTTTCTGGGCCAAATGTGCGCACTCATATAAAAAGCAAACATTTTTGGTAGAAAGCAACCCCGTGAGACTCTGTTGCATCTCTGCCAAAGCAAAGAGCCAGCCTGACAAGGACAGTATCCGCGTGTCCTGCGCGTGAAATCATAAATAAATAATATGGCGATGAGCGATCACCAATTACGGCGCAGGAAAACTTGTGGTCCAGACAGTATCAGCCACAAAAAGCGTTCTACGGCATCGGGTGTCACACTCTCAATGCGTCCATCAAATCTGCTCATCCTTTTCTGTCATTCAGGCCATCAGAAGCCCTAAAAAAGCAAGAGACATGAAGCAGACAGTTTCACATCATCGAAGGGCAATAAGGCCGATGGCGGGCTGCTAGTCTGACGCCCGTGACGGCCACAGTGCCGGCGTTTGCTGTGCAAATATCTACCAATTGCAAAAATGCTAAAAGTGGAGACCATTTGACTAAAACTAAATGTCGATTGTAACAAATAGAAAGGCAATAGCGACCACGATATGTAATAATCTTTTACTTTGTCATTGTCAGAGTAAATTATTATGGACTGCACAAATTGTCCCTGTATTCTGTGGTTTGCTTCGCTGTTCAACTTGGGACTGTGTGTGAATGTAATCACAAGGTTGTCTGGGATCGGATAAACCGAGACGGGTTGCCTGACGAGAGCTAGACTGAATTCTTAAAGGGATAAGATACTGCGTTCCACATGAAATGTGGTTTAAAAGTCAGACACCATTATTGAACTTAACTACTAAATATCATAAATCGCTAAGACATTAATCATTCAAGGCATCAACCATATAGCGCTGCTAGAAGGACATGTTAAAGATGCAACTAAGCTTCTGTTTCAATAATATGATAATATTAATGTCGACATTTTTAGGGTGAAGTTGCGGACTCAAAACCTTACGTTAGGAAGGCTCATACTTCGCTTCAAGTACTTCCAGGTCTATAAGAACCTGAAATAGTTATGCCCTCATTACATGAGCATTACGTATTCTTCCGGCGCTCAGCAACACGGACTAGGCAATTCATCTTTCTCTGGTTGCTGCTATCAAAGGGTGCGCTGGCTACAAAATCATCAGTTCGATGTAGGTTATGATTATCTAATTTGTAATTGAAGCGGGCGTTTAAATAACAAAACATGTGCCATTGTGACGCTCGTATATCTGACCACCACAATATTGAGCTCAGTAAGCACAAACGCAGCAAACGGCAAAATAGCAATGTAAAATATTACCAACAGGTGTCTTTGATCAGTAGCAAGTTGAATAGAATCATTATTAACGGTTCTAAAAGTAAAATCCTTCATAGTTGATAAATCAAAAAATATCGTGTCACCTAATCTGTCAGAGAATCTGTTAAATCGATGTTATCATCCATCTTACTCTTACTTTTCTCGTTTCGGAGGCTGTTATACCTTTTTTAATAAACCATAGCAATCCTTCGGTTGCTTGTGCACCTACATTTAGTCAATGTTTCAATCTATCAAGTTTATGTGATTCTTAGGTAACATTGGACCATGCTGTCTAAACTTGTCACTAAAACGTCCATCTCTTAATGCAAGTAAATCAGCCCCACCTATGCTATAAACAATAACTTTTTCTATACCAAATTTTGCGAATTTTAGTTTAACTGCCCTTTAATTGTCTGCGACGTCTTTCCTGTTCGTTTGTGTATCTGTATCTTAGTTAGTCGCCAGTAATGCTGAGGTGCCAGTCCATCGCACCGATCAATGGCGCCACCAGAGACGTTTCGAATTTGTCCCAACCTCCTTCCTTGCCTCCTCTGCAATACTAGCAAAAAATAATAATCGTTTCGAATTTACACATACTAAAGCGTCGCATTACAGAGCAAAATACCAGTACTAGCAGCAGTGGGCTAGAAATAGCAGACGAGAATCGCTACGTGCTTGCAATCTCATTTTAGAATCCCCGATGCATCTCTTGAATAAACATAACTTCGAGACTATGACAAGATATCTGTCAGCGTAACTGACAGCTGCATGCGCTTACCATCGCTACCTTTGGCAGACATCCGAACGCCGCTTCGGCCGTTAGTAAACAGAAGGAGTGCGACTGTCACTTGACAGCAACCGATTAAGTTAATTATGTTCATGTGGCAATTACTTCTTCCACACAAACGTTTATACTTATGCGAAATTAAAAACATTAGCATTTCCCTCCGTAAAGCCACTCTGGCTACTTACAACGTTGTAGAGCATGTTACACAGTGTAAAATGAGTACTTCTCGATCACCCGCGCAATACAAAAGCGATAACTGATTGATGAGCTAGATTTCAATTAGATTCGCCCTCTTTTATAATAATAACTCATACACCTTTGAACGCTTTTCTTATTAGAACAACCACAATTTTACGTTGGCACAGTTACAGGTCTTGCTGAAGCATTTCTTTTGCACATCATTATCAATAAAACGCATCGTACAATTTATGGACAAAGCACGTACATAAAACGTTGAAAAAGTACAGCTTCAATACAGCACCGAAACTTCATTTTGTCAGTGAGTTCACAATGACAATTCCATTAGCATTTACGACGTCATTGTATACACCCTCCGTTTCAGTTTATCTTTCACACCTTAAGGTAATCGAACTGTTCAAACTTCAATTAGTCCTTTAAACAGCAGAAACAAACGTACGTTTTTTTTGTAGGATAGAAAGAGGTTCCATGTAGTATAATATTCTCTTCAATACCTTGTTTACATGTTTATGCTCAGTGATCCTGTTGCATATAAGTGAATCAATCGCATGTCGCTTAAGTCAACGACATCATAAGCGTTCAGACGTAGACAACCAAGGGGCCCCCTGCTGATTTTTCTGACAGTGGACATATGAGACTCGCTGTTTGCACAATTTCAGCATTCATCCAAGTTTTCTCCGATGTGCCGGAATCCAATGTGCGACTGTCCAATTCCAATCATTTCCTTCAAGCAGATTTCTCAAAGGAGCTGAGAATGAATCCGTGCTATGATCCGATAGTTCATTCTCGATCAGAGTCAAATTGCGATTCGTGATTTACTAACTAATCTATAATGATTGTTACTGGTTCGAAGAATCAATGGTCCCACAACGAACAGCAACTACAATGACCACTGAATGCTCCAAGCCTACGCACAAGCGCAGAAAAAAACTACGACAGGATTTGTCTATTGAATAAATAAAAGCCTCAACTGAACCTTAGATCAAAGCCTAACACGCTGCAAAGAAGCAAACTTGAATCAACCTGGAGCACAAAATAAATCGCATAACGAACACAAGCATCTGGGCAACGTTCGTGATCCCCTAGACGTCAGCTCATCTTTTTTCTGTGAGAAAGGCTCACTGTTGATTTTCTACTTTAGCCGTCACCGGTATATGAACATAATTGTACTACGCCGGATGTGACACACTCGTTGAAGACGAAAAGTGGTTTCAACAGGGCACCACCCCTACTGCAATCCTCGATTCTGTTTAACTACAACAAGCTGTGACACTTAAAATTGACGGGAACACGACCATAAAGTCAGGGCGGAATCAACACACGATACGGGGGCTGAAATCAAAAAGGCCCCGATGCACCAAAGAAAAACCATTGACTTTGAAACATCGACTATGTACTGGATACTAAATTAGGAAATGCCAGGGATTAATCGCAGTAAAATGATTCTACTAAACAAAGACTACAAGCGGTCATTCTATACAATAAGGGAATTCATAACGTTTAGGTGCTTTAAAGCTTAGTGGGCAACATATCTGCACGCTAATCTTTGGGACACGTTATCTTCTAGGTTCGAACCCAGGCATAGACAGACAGAATTTCTTTGGTTCGTGATGGGTGGAAACCAGCCGTCTATCTGACGGATTGCCTAACAACGATACTGGACGTAAAACTCAAAACCTAGTGCTTGAGAAGCACCTTAAAGCTACCCTAATTTGCTTATACATGACAAAGCGAGAATCTTTTTGGTTTTCCAATTGGCTCATCACATAAAAATGTTTGCAGGTAATAAGTCGAAGCACATAGAGAAAATAGTCTACACAGGAGTACGCCGAGGATGCAAATGGACAATTTACAAGCTACCGAACTCGTGTATGTCCCATCAATAACAATCACACCTGAAAACTGCCTTTAAACCTTATTAGTTAGTTTAGAATAGGTAAATTTAGTATTACGGTCAGACATGGAGTAGATATATGCTTGTTTTACGTTTTGATCTTTATTCGGCCTGTTGTACATGAACTACCGTCGTGTCATTTGGAGTATTGTAACAAGACGTCATCGTTACACACATAGGACGAAACGCACTCCTCTATCAAGAAATCCAGACAGCTCTTAAATTAGTAACGGAATCAACAATGTGCCATACAGAAGGCTACCGAAGAATGAGCTGTAAGAAAAGAGCGAAACTGAAGAGGAACTGCCTATTCCACCACTATGTCCCTCCCTATATAGTCATATCCTCGATGTTTCGAGCGTCAAATGAGCCCTAGCTTGATCAAATTAAAAAATGGGCCACAGCCTACCATTAAATGCTTCGACAAAACGGTGAAAACGGATCGAGAAATGGTCAAACAGCTACCTGCTTCAAGTCTATTATGCAAGCCGCCCGTACAAATATTGCTGGTAAATAGAACAACGATAAGGTAAACTAGAACCAAATCTTAATCAGAAAATTATATGGGAACAGTACATGAATCTATTAGGTATTCATGTGTACGTATCTAAAGGTACAGCTTGTCAAAGGACAGCAACTGTGGCTGAGGTCAACAAACCACTTAGGTAAACCCAACAATTAGCAATGATGATAATGAACACACAATAACCTAGCGATGGCAGCAACAAATGAGGCAATCCGAAGAATAGTTAACGGAGGCTTAAGTATTTGGAAAAACTGAAAGAAAACTAAGAATATTTTCTTGAATTGAGCTTCCTTGGGATGGAGTCGACTTTTTGCTCGTGATAGTTACGAAAATGGTTGCAGTAAGCCTCTTATTAAAACAAGAAGCCACGCACACACAAATTTGCATAGGCATAGCTAACGAGAATATTTATTCAAAAGAAAAATAGAATGAATTAGTTTACCAACATCAGTAATAACAACAATAATAAGTTAGGAAGCGACAATCTAAAGAGAAAGATGATACAATGGATTATACTAGTGCCAAGACATCGAGGCAACAACAGCAACAACATGAATTAATACAATCGTCTGAACGATCAGAACGATACGATGTCGACGGCAACGACGACTTCGACGTCAACGATTTACTACCGGCAAGAAGCTCAGCCAGCAGCATCCCTTCAAGCAAGGCCGCATCACCTTTACTACGCCCAACCGTCACAGCCTAATCTCAGAACCCATGTAGGAGCTCCCTGCTGAAAACTCGCTTCAGACAACACGACTCCGTGAACGACAAGTGAGAAAAGTTCGTAAGATGGTGACATTGTATGTATGTATATACAGAGATAGATGGACAGAATTGGCCAGCAACGAGCGCGGGGATCAACGACTCCGTGGATTGGGAGACCAGGGTGAAGACAAAGGAGAATCTGAAGATAAACTGTAAGATCGTGATAGCGATGATGATAATGCCGACGGTGATGTCCGTGGTAGCCACGTTACGAAGGTCTCCGTTCTCGTAATTGTCGTTGCCGTTGAAGGCCTCGTCAAGCAGACAACGAAGATATGCGAGTTTTGTTTTTGTTGTTGTTGTTTTCTTTTTTGCCTGGTTGTAGTCTTCGTATATGTTTTGTCGTTGACTGGCTGAACCGTTTTTCCGCTGTTTAGCTACTATCTATGTATTTATTGGTAGTTGCGTTGCCTTTGTTAACTCAGTTGAGATGCGATGGTCGTAATCGAGTGACCGTTGTCCACCGGTCCATCTGACGATCCGATGGCTCACCATTGCCAGTTCACGAAAAGAAGCTGTTTAGTTCTGGTTGCTGTGTTCATTCGCCGGCCCGAACCAGCGCCATAAGGCTTGGAGGACGTCGACTATATTCATAGCAACAAGGCGAACCCGACCAAGAAACGAACAGAAACTTTACTATCAACAGCATGAAAAGACTTCTTTAGTGGCTTCCCGTCACCATCATCATCGCCATCGAAATTATCATGACGTAAAGATGCTGGATGCCTGGCTGGTTACTGCCGTCTCGGGAGGACTCAGCATAATCATCGAGGCGTCACTGTTTCACGGCGTTAGACTGGCTTTTGACTCATCAGCCCATACGTCTCAAAGCGCCGTTTTATCTTCTACCTTTTCCTTTGGTTCTTTTGCTGCTTCTCGAGTCTCTAGATATCCGCATCTAAGGTTAGGCTGACGACGAGCGGATCCAGTGAAGCTGGTAGCTGCCATAGACAGAAGTGCAACTCCCGATAGAGCTACTATATAGATATTTGCTATATTAGTGACGTGATTGCTTAGACACATGCTCTTTATATCACAACTCCGTAGCAGGAACGTTTCTAGGGTTACATTGAAAAGAAACACCAAATTTAAAAATGGGTGCGTAAATGAGTGGTAAAATAGTGCACTAAAGCAACTAGTAGGCTGGTGGAGAAGCCTGTTGGTACACCTTCACCATAAGACCAGGCTCAGAATCAGAAAAGCGTTCGTTATGTTATACATCTACGCATTCGATCGGATTCAGCAAGCCGTTAGAAATGGTCACGAGGCTCTTAAAGGCGAATCATCTGTTCACACGTGTAAAGCGGAAAAATTCTGTTTCCGGTGATGGCGACGTTGTCCTAAGGCGTAAGCAGCCATGCGGAAAGACGATAGTACGAGACGTCGATAGGCCACGTAGGAACCGTTTCGCTTCACGATAGTACCGAGCAGATTACTAAAAGCGGTCCTTTTTTTTAACGATACCGCGCCTATACCAGAACGTCTGGCATCCATATTGTCGTAGAGCTCACATATAGCCTATTTTGTTGAAAACACACAGCTGCATACCTAAAAATATGTTCTTTGACACAAAGAAATAGAAACCCGCCGCAGGGATTATTATATACCAGGGTACTACTTACATATATGCAGATACATTTACCGATGTCCGAGCATATTTGTTAGCCTGATAGTGAAATGGTTCAACTAGTTCATAAAGCTATTGATTTTTATATTTAGGCGAGTAACGCAGCAAAAATGTTCAATCAGGGACATCAAAACGGGTTATAATAAGAATCGGACAATATTCATCAACGGTACCTGTGTGTAGGGCTCACTGGCTGCCTCATGTCAATCGTAAAGAACTCGTAAAAAAAAGAATCGTAAAATGCAAATGGTATCATGGTACACGGTTGCAAGAACAGGTAGAAGCGAAAAAGAAGTCAAGGATGGTCCAAGACCGAAGTCATCCCTATATTAGGCCAGAAAATTGCCTGATATAGGAACGCAACTTTCGACTTCAGCGCACACGAGTCCTGTAGTTTCTTAGCTATCTTTACAGTGTTTTTTGCTATGCTCCTGGGCTCATTTCATTCGTTCAAAGGCGCTGGAAGCGAAGCCTGCCGAGAATAATCCAAGCATCACGTCATGTTGGACACTTTACCGCATCAACAATTAAATTTTATTTCCCTATCATGGCTCGTTTCCTGAAGAAGATTTCGTCTGCTGTTCCGCCTCACGGCCGTCCGCAAGGCAGATGATCTGCGCCATTTGGCGATGACAAACACGTGGCCCCCTACAACGCTGCTAGAGCTGCAACAATGAATTTCAACAGCTTGACTACAATAACAATAGAAGACAACTGCGAGGGATATATGTATATCATCGTTAATTATATAGATACTACCGTAAAATATTCAGTAATAAGTCTACTACTGGTCTATGGGTCTGATGCAACAAAAATTTACTCTACTGTCAGCTTCAAGAATCCAAGATAAATTTTGCGCAGACTAGACGTATGAATATAAAAAAACGAATAAACTTAAGGTGTGTTATCTAATTATATATATATAAAATACAGGATACATAATTTATTTGCGCAGACTGGCCGTAGCACTAGTAGCTCCTGATTAATCTTATTTTTATGCAATCACAAAAACTTCGTATCTAACTGATATTCTGATAAGGCTTCAGACAGCCGATTGACTACTACTACTATTGACCTTAAGACAACAGGCTATTTACAATTTATTTGTGAGCCAAGATCACTGACAGACTGCGCAAACCACAGCCACCGAAGCGATTAAAAGACCCCCGCGAACGCTGTTGAACCTGGAGTGGCAAGCACGCTGGCCACGAATATTGTACTACATCACTGATGACAGATTGCAAGTTATTTACATGTCGGCCACTACAATCTAACCAAAGCACCATTTTGGTGTTTTGGTAACCGAATCTTTCGAATTGCTAGCAAAGATAAATACAAACATACTTAATACTGGGAGGGGTTCTAGGAGTCCGTCCGTATAAGATGCCATACATACGTACATAGAAGCTAGATCCGACCGGTACAATTATACTCGTAACAGTATCTTCACTATATAGATTCGTATAAATGTAGTACGATACATCCCATGCTAAGACACTATTAAACCGGCATTGAGCCTGATTCCATTATGAAACACAGGTCAATTACAAAGCACAGTGGTTTCTTGTCGTTTGAATTAGCACTGTGAGGAACATTTATGTAGCGTCAGCGCTTGAGGCAGCGTAAAGACGCGTTGGCCGTAAAATTCAACCATCTTATCGATTCTGTTTGCAAAAGTATATGGGTAAACCAGGAACCTATTGGGAAGAGGAGGTACTTAATGAAAGTGCCAACGGGGCCGTGCTATAGATGCGACGTGGCGGTCATTACTCGCGATAGCTGACCAAGGGTAGCCCGTTAAGATGCTGTAGGCTAGATTGACTCAGTCAGGCGAGCTCAGCAATATTAAGCTTTCTATCAAATGGTCGCATTAAAGTATCTCTGGGCGCCGTGTTTTATCAACAGTACCGTGAAGGTGTTCAACAAGATATTTAGTTTGAAAGGTTGCGCCAATGTTGCACATGTATTTTACTATCCTCTCTTTTTTTTTTATTTAAACTCTTTAATAGATACCGTAAGGACCGTCGTAATGATTTCTTACAAGCCAGCTTTCTCAACGTACGTAAGCTGTATAGTAGGGCTTCTCTTTTTTAGAAGTAACAAGTATCTGTTAGAACCAAGTCTTACGTAAAAGGGTTACATGTGGATAACTGAGATTACTTGACTGTGAATAAAGCTTTTCGTCAGCCTCTAAAAAAATATCTTCGATTTCCATGCACATATCCTGAGTATCGTAAACGTAGGCCAGTTAGCTTTAACAACAAATAAAGCGGAACGCTCATGATACTTTACCTATTGATGTCAAAATCACGACTGCACCCAGAAGATAATCAGATTTAAAATGACCACTTTTATTAGCAACAAACAGACCTGCGCTTGTTTTGTAGTTATTTAAATTTAACTAATCTGATTCGTTTGCATAAAGTAACAAAAAGTATTGATCGAGTACATAACAGTTATTTCGTTGTAAATACCTTGCTTAACTTGACCAGGTACGCTTCCGTAGCCTTCAATTGACATTTATTAAAAATCCGCTCAATAACACTAGAAACACATTTCTATCTCATTGTGACATACATAAATTGACACGATTAATCGTTTTTGCAGTTTTTAGTCAAAAATATCAATTTGAGGAACAAGGATGCATATAATATTTTTACTGAACTTGTGGATATCTATCAATTGACTTCAAGAAAAAACCCCTTTTATATAGAAGATCGTGTTAAGTTCGCACCCTTCGAACGGCATTTCCGACCCAAAGACTCCAATTAAGTATGTTAACATGTACTGCACTTGGATTGATATTGATTTCGCATCGAGAGCTTATTGCTACCAATAAATGTTTTCCTAGATAGATTTCCATGTAAGAAAATTTATGCTAGTGTCTCGCAAATGAAAAATCGACCGCATTCAGCTTCTGGCCTTTCTTACGTTGAAATACATATTTTAGTCCTAAGAACATATATTCAGCTCGTCAAAATATATCAACTGTTGTAAATAATTGGCGTGAATAAAGTGGTGCCTTACATAAAGAAAATGTTTTCGATATTTCGATATTTTCCTCAAGAAATCTTTCCGATATTATATATAATGTAGTAATTCCGATAATATAAGAAAGATATTTCCGATGTTCGTAACATCAGCCATTACAACATTCCAATTCAAACTTGTCATATTCCCTCAAAAAAGCGCCCCAAAGTAGTTCGGAACACACTGAGGAGTAGGTGAGACGAACTGCTTAAATTTTTGACTATTTTCACGCCCAAATATCTATTTTCACTAATAGATTGATATCAAAAGCGCCTTCCTTCCTTACATAGAACGTCATGTTAGGCTTACCTTCGGGAAGCATTTTCAGTGCGAAAACTAAGATTTTGTATAGTGACATGTTTTGCATTTGGATTCAGCTCGGCGGAAGAACGAATGATGTGGATGATGCTAGATAATCATAGATCTCCTCCATAGACCTCCATGAAAACATTTGGCTGCCATTTTGTCAGTAGCGAAAAAAGTTCTGCGAAAACCCCACTCAAATACAACCCATCTTGACTTCTGCAGCTTTCTCATAGACACACGTAAAGGATTCTTAGCAAAAAACAAACACCTAAAAAGGGCGAACATCGCTACAAAACGAATAATTTGTCCCACTTTACATTACGCTTTATAGTATCGAACAGACAGGCTCCACCGGAAAACATATTCTTCCAATTGGCTACATCTTACCCGTAAAATGAAACTCTAGTGAATCGCTAAAAATCAGCCTAATCAAACCCCTAGTGGGGGGAAGGGGAAGGAGAATAGGAGAGACAAATGAGCAAGTAAGCGAACAGACACAGATCTCTTGCAGCCCTGAAATATATTACTCTTATTCATGCATATAGATATTTGATCACATTAACTAATCGTAATGATACTTCACCGAAATCCTAAAAGCAATCAAAGCGGAGACAAACAGGTAATTAGAAGATACTGAAAATATAACGCCCCGCAAAACTACAGAATAAAGAGATAATAATCAGACGTAGCTCTCGTCAAAGATAGACTAGGTCGACAATCACGGTCTTCACCTTTTCACCGTGAAGGTGTTTAGGCGGGAATTGCACCTATCTCTACAACAAAGTCGATCGCAATCTAATACAACTTAATGAACGCATCGGCAACGAGTAATTGATGAAGGTTGGTCTTACTATTGGTCGTACATGGAATAGCAGAAAAGCAATTCAACAACAACAGGTCGTTTACGATGTTCCTGTTCAGCCGGCTAATATTCATTGCCAGAGGGATTCTCGGCTGTCATTCTGCCAATATACACATGCATGGTGGGTGATCTACAACAGCCAGTTTAAGAAGCACCAAACAGACTCCTGCTTCACGCAGCGGTCCGTAACGAGAAGATCTTCAGAAACGTATAACATCAGACAGAACAGAATGTCTGGCTCAACTGGAGAGGAGAGATCATAGAAATGTAGCAGCCACTGCGGCAGGACCACCACGAACAGCCAGACGACGCCATAGTAACAAGCGACGGTCGGCATCTGCCTAGAAACTGTAGTAGCACATTTTCTACTGGACCCGAACGCTGATCCTTCTGTACAGGGCTGCTCGTACTCCCAAGCTACAGCATCGTATCATCGGTTCAAATACATTTCAATACATGTTCGATGTATAATAGAAGATGGTGGTGCTGTTTGTCACCCACAAGGCTACAGCCTCAACCTCCACCCACTCTACGAAAACCGGCGGATTTGCTTCGTCTTTGAATTTACGGGTTGTATTAACGTACACGTAGAGTTCTTAGTTTAGGGAAACTTAGGGAAAATTATGTATCGTGTTGGATGATATTGGAGCCGATAAATAACACGGGACAGCTGGATGAAAGTGACTGAATATCTTGTCTACATTGACGCTTTACAGTATCAAAAAATATTTTCTGTCCAATTTACATACGAACAAGATGAAGAAGCGATCTTAGCCACTGAGAATAACTGATAATTTTATATTTCGATCTAGTTACAACAGAAGTACCCCTTTTTTGAGACTGGAAACACTCGTGCTCTCCAGCGAACACTCGATGAATATCAATAGAATTAGTATAACAGTGGACTTGGCCTTCGATACTGCTATTGAATGTACAGTCGAGTATGGTGGTTATGATAATCACTGTCTTCATACGATTATGATTATCACTATTGATATGAGCTCAAAAATTACGTCACCGTCCCCCCAAAACTCCCAGTATTAGTTTTTTTTGTATCGCTTAAAAGCGGTGGTGCTGATGCTGCTGTTATTATGAAAAAAAAGCGTTACTTTTCCCAAAAAGGACGCGCGGGATTTCCAAAATGGGCATACGCGAAGAGCGGCTTCTGTAAGGCTACTGACGTGGCCCTACAGTATTGAATTAACTGCACAAGTTCTTTACTTCCTTTAGCGATCATTTTTGCCAAACATTTCAGTATGTTTATTCTCCTGCAGAACATAAATCCGATAATACGAAAACGTAATCGACTGTCTATTCAGTTGAGAAGATATCGCACCCCCCGCAAGTATGCGTCCTCAAGCGGGAATTGGGGATCATTTAGGATCCTACTATCCTTCCTGCCATTCCACGAAAAATCAAATTCAAAGTTCAATTTATAGGCCATTCGCTCTCAAGACAACGATTCCATATTTCAAACCACATATATAACGCACCTTAGCGGACTTTCCTTACTCTCAGAAATATTCTATTTGGTCTTTCTATATTTACTTTACTGCTTACCAGTTTAAAAAGAGATGCTCTGTCCTGCCGCGGTAGTTGTCCTGCTGGCCATTAACTACGCGACTGTTGACGGTCATACTTTCACATGCAAAGGGGCACAACAGACCATCACTGCTGGCACCAATCCACCAACCAGGGCTGAAAAAATTATGAGCGATTCGATAAAAAAACAAATACACCGCAGCATACGGACGAATGTATTAACAGCTACTTCACATCCACGACCGCTGTTACACTAATACTAGCTTATTTTTCCTCCGTTCGCATCTGCTCCCTGACTGATGCTTATTTTATCCTTGTTACGTTACGACTACTCCAAACACTGGAGTCAACCCTGTGATCTTCAACACACGCAGGCAAAGGATAAAATCAAACCAAGTATCGAATGAAACTTAGTCTCGATTTCTGTTACAGGCACAGTCAGATAGGACTGCTGTGGATTATACTGTTACTCCTAGGATGAAGCTGTGAATGGCTTTGTTGTGCTTCTGCTGATGCCAATGATATTCTCTAGCTAAACAGAGAAACTCGGTATCCTGAGTAGCAATCGGAAGGCTAAGATTCACGCTCACACAACAACAATAAATTGTAGATCGTCGCAAAGCACAACAACGAGCACCACGACAAGGAATGACCGATGACCACGGACTGCAAAGGCTGCTAGAAAACGTCGCTGCTTCTGGGACGGTTAACTATGGAGTATGTTTTCGTCTTCCTCTACCGGTGGTTACATTTTCATAATTTTTATACCGTCGTTCGTTGATGTCACTGTTAAATACAGCCTAGAGTAAAACGGTTAGAAAACCCACATCCAGGTTTTTACCAAGATATTTGTCCTTGGCAGGATCTTATCTCGAAATGTAGCAGTATCTTAAACAGCAAACCCGCCTGCATACTTTCTCGTTTGCGCTTTGCACTTAAATTTACTTGGCCATTTTGAGTCGTGTCAGCAATAGCGTTACAGCATAATAGGTCTTCACAAAGAAAAAACTAACTCTAACTAACGCTGGGACCTGTGCGTATCAGTGTATCTGTCTGTGGCGGAGCTGTTTCATACAACGATTTCTTTCGTGAAGTGCTTCTGCAGTTCTATACCCCCGAAGGTACTCACACCAAATTTATTCTCTCGTGGCTCTTAAGTTAACTTCTGTCTACACAAAAAACAACCGCTCGTAATGGATACCGTGGCATCGTTGGCTAACAATGATAATTTTTTCATCAGGGAGTGAAAATTGATCGAATAGTTGAACACTATAAATAGCGCCACGCGCAGCTGGTCTGCACTGTACTGTTTACGTAGTCTGTTTCCGTCTAATCGACTGACTACGTAGCGTAGTCAGGGTCGTACTGTCGTTGCTCACTGCGGGGTCGGACAGCGTTAGAGGCGACAACTTTGGGCAATGGGGTTTCGAACTTGATCCAATCGTAATACCACCAGGAGCAGCTCAAGTCTTTTTTTGTTGCTTGAGCGGTTTGGCCGCTGGCGGCTATCTCAGCCGATGGCGGCGCCGTCTTGCGATACAGTGTTCTCTGTCTGCCTCTCACCAGGCGCTGGCAGCAGCAAGCGCGGCTGTGTCTCCCTCGCACTAGCGACCCACTCCGTTCGCTGCCGACTTCTAAGACTACTACTGCCGCCAGCACCGTCACCGCAACGGTAGAAACGGCAGCAACGGCCGCGACGACGACGACGGCGGCGGCGGCGGCAGCAGCAGTCCAAGCAGTACTGCGTCGTCGTCCACTCCGACCTGGAACCGAAAAGAAGAGCGCAACCACAACAACAACAGCAGCAGAATAGCTGTCGCTATAACGAGCGTTAGCGAGTTCAATTCCGCTGTCACATTTCCAGAACGAAGAACAATCTCTCCTGTGTAAACAACAACATAGAAATGAATGGATGGATTTGTATTTTGGGTGGTGTTTTGTAGAACACTAGTTTATATGCAGGGCGGAGCAGACAACATATTTGCTGATGAACGCATATGTTAAGGCTGCTCTTTCTTGAAGCGAGGGAAACGCTGAAATGAAGTCAATTAAGATATATAATATGCCTGAAATAGGAAAACAGTACACATAACGTATATACGGTTTTATTACAGAATGAATGTAGCATGATTAAGGTCGTTCTATTTTTGTTCTCAAAAGTATGTACGTTCGCCGAGGGGGGTGCCTTTAGTGAACCCAGAGAGAGCAATAGTTGGTCACATATTGATCAGAAATCGCGTATGGAGTAGAATTGGATTGCCCGTTTTTACTCTACATATCTAATATAGTTCTTTAGACCGTATTGACTTTAAGGAAAACAACGGCTACGGAACTTAGTGCGTCCTGCCCTTTGTATTAATATAATGACGACAGATACTATCCGTGCAGTTGAAGAGTTGTAAGCTTGCCATGCATAGCACAACACGCCGCTGTAAAGAGCAACAAACAATGTTGCCATCGCTATTATAACTGGAAACATTGCGCACGGAATGGCAGTGCTAATGATATTATGCTACTAAGTTTTGTCGAAAGTGGAATATGAAGGGCGCCTTATTCGCATTTCGAGGACCTAACGCGCATAAAAGTATGCCTCTTCTATAGTAAACTTCTCTCTGCAAGTGACCTGGTAACTTACAGTGATGCAGTAAAATCCACTGCTCGTAATAGCGTAGCGCATGACGTGTTTGCTTGTTGAACTAATGAAAGACACATGGTAGTTTACGTTTGAATTCAGGCGCAGGTAGATTCCATTCCGCATTGGAAAACAGCCGTCTGAAAGAATGCTTAGTGGCGGACTTAAAACACGGGAAATGTTTTTTTTTTAACTGATTTATTATAAAGCTGACACTTTGCTACATTGTTACAATGGATAAACAAGTTGTGAATGACGCAGTTGTTAGACTTGGAAATCTTCTTATAAAGGCCCGAGTTTTCACAATTCACCATTTGTCAGCAAAAATTCGAGCACTTCGGAAGACCCATCCTCAAAAGTCTGAGAGCAGGATTCACCGTCTGCTGCTTGAAATATAGTAAGCCTTCATTCTTATATGGATTGTTTTAGTTAGATAAAATATTTGAGATTACAGTACACGTCAGATAAATGTTTGCTGTCATTTTTAATAGGTGCAATGTTTAACACAGGAGGCAGTCACCGATGGTTTATGAAAAGGCCACAGAATAACTATATAATAATTTTATAATGTGAATTCGATTACAAAATGCGCATAAACTTTGATCTTGAGGGTAAAATAAATTGCAGTGTTTCATAGGAGTTTTCTTGAAAAAAATTCATTCCACAAAGTTATCGTTAGTATAACATGCATAACATTTACAACTTTTAATTAGAACTTGCGTTGTACTTGAAACGTTCACGTTTCTTTTTGTATTGATCTTGCAGTTTTTTAAAGACGCTCACCAATTCCCGTCAACGGAAGTTAATGGCCCGTAGGATTCTTGTCAACGAAGATGATCACGCACGTGCGATGGAGTCTGAAACAACAAAGCCCGAAGAACGGGCGTTTCACAGATTATGCAGGTATGTTGATAGCAATTAAAAGACATATATGACTATACCATCATTTTTTACAATATGATTATTCCAAACACAAGCGTTAGTGTCTATACGGAACCCAGTACAAAGTTTTTGTACGTGACAGTTTTTATTTTGAAAAAAATTATTCCATTTATTTCAAGCGCCGGTCAATCTGAAAAACTGAACATCTGTTACTACGTCTTTAAGATCCTAACTACTCTGACAATGTCCAACTTGCTGCTGCATTGCTTGTGATAAGCATTAGATCACCAATATATTTCTGTACCGAGGCGCTCGTATGAGCAGTCGCGTCAAAATTTAGTAAACCAAATCCATCTGTAAGACAACCAGTTTAAGCAGTTTTTGTGTATTTTAGCATGGTAAACAAGATACCTTCAACGTTTCGAAACATATGATTTCCAAGAACCTGTATTTTTGCTCACACATCATGCTCTAGAAGAGAGTTAATGAAATTAACTTCCAACAAAATAAATGACAGGTTCATGTAAAACCGATTTGGCAACGTATTTCGCAACGTGATTATCTGTTACCTTCCATCTTCGTGTTGACTTTCAACACGATTCTTTTGAGAGACTACAGGTAAAGTATTAATGTATGCAACGTATTTATAGATAGCACGAACAAGCGTTAATAACTGGCAACAAGTACTTGCCTCGCACTCATAATTATGTGATGATCGGAGGAAGTGAAACCTGGGAACGCTGAATGAGTTAAACGAAGTCAGTTTGTTGTTAGTTATGTATCGCAAAGGGCAAGCGTTAGGTTTCATACTCACAATAAGATAACACTTTGCATTGACCTTACAGTCGGATTAGGTATCTAGTGAGTTTTCAGAGCGTTTCAGATTAAAAGCAACCGTAGCAAGAGTGTATTTCGGAGTCCGCAAATAACTGAGACTACAACGAACATATTTGCGATAGGGTGAAAATAAACGACTCTGCCATACGACCCTTAAGAAAATGGATATTGAAAAAAGTAACTTGTTAAAGGCCATTCTGGACTTGCAGCAAATAATGAAGTACTTTATGTACGTACGGAATCAAATTCTGCCGCAGTGTACCTATCGAAGGAAAATGCACCTTTCACAAAGCCTTCAGATATGAGTTACAAATGTTAAATAGTTCTTAGAATTTTCAGAATTCGCAGTTGAATGAATTCGATACACAAATGGTCTTACGATTCAAAATTCTACACAGATATGAAAAAGATCTACTGTGGCCTCGGGGCGCCTTTTCCATCGCCATATATATGCTATAAACCCGAAAATAAATGTATCATAATAAAGACTGCGGCGAGTAAATCCGTAGTAAGTACAAGAACAGTTCAGCATATACCATTTTATAAAAAGCGGAAGTCAGTAGTGTATGACGGATTGTTTTTTTTCTATGTACAAACTCGCGAAGTAGGTAACAAAAAGGATTAGTTCCAGCTGCTATGGCACGAAAAGCATTACACCAACGGAACAGGTAACTCAAACAAAAGTCTGATTCTATTTTTCGGAATATAAGGTGTAACGAAATGTTAAATTAGTTGTAAAAAATCTCCATGGTCGAGCTACAGGTTTTGAATTTATTACGTGACTTTATAGGGAAAAATATATTGAGATGTTTTTATCGCACTTTCGTATAAAATACGCCGATTGGAAATATTGGGTGCCGCCGCTGTTAGAGATGTGGGACAAAAGGCAAAAAATAAAGGAGGAACGGAAGGTCATCGGAAAAGATAAAAAAAAGGTGAGCAAACTATGATTTCTTCACCAACACTTGATACAATTAAGTTTGTTGGCAATACAAAATAGCAACATTCAGAGATTTGATAATTTATTAGCAAACTATTTTGGCAGCAATTCCGCGGTCTGATCAAATATAAAAACATGTGGGCCGTTTCGTTCAATAAATTTACTTAGGCTAATACGATGACGGCTTTCATCGTTTTTCAAGCGTGCATTTACGGGGCCAAAGGAGGGGCGTGGTGTAAATACCTAGGCCGTATATCGTAACACATTGCTGTAGGAACCATGAACAGAATAAGGCATACAGGCCAAAAAAAAAACGAACAGCTACTCAAGTGACTGATATAGTCATTTTGCCTCTTCATATCGGTGCTGAACCTCTGCTGGCAGTTTCGAAACGATTTTGAAAAGTGATTTCGAAGACTTGTTCACGTAAGACGATAGCTGAAGGCCAGTTCGAATTCGACAGGTTAAGAGCCGCTGTGTAAAGGTTAAATCAATGAAGTGAAATTGTTGTCACGGAAAAAGTTGAGTCGTCGTTTCTTGTTAGTATTGTGGGCATGACATGAATCTTGCTAAGACAAAGTAGGGCTGCCTGTTTTGGTCTCGGGCAATACTGACACTTTGCATGCCATTACAGGATCGACCTTCGATAAAAGAAATGGTTCGGGAGACAAAAACCAAGCGAGAACGAAACGACGAAAACTTTGTGAATAAACAAGGTAGATTATATATTACTATTATTCATTTTTTACCGGATATCATTATTACTACAAGTCAAGTTACATTGGTTTTTGCTTTAAATACGTCTTAAGTACAATTACTTAATCATCGTTACGTAATAACAGTTTCTTCCAGCAAATGAAGCCCATGTGTCCTGTTTGTTTGAATGAAATGTATGTGAAGATTTAAATCTCTTGATTCCAAAACCTCATACAAAACAAATGTAGTGCTACATAGTTTGCTTGAAGCTGAAAGCGTAAAATGTGTTTTATTCAAAAGCAGCTTCAGACAATACAGCTAGTGGAGTATTACTAGATTAGTTCTACCCATTTGTAGAGGCGTGTTTTGGACTACTGTTTTTTTCGAAGTCTCCTTGAGTTAACTATCAAAAAAATCATTACATTGTATTTTTACCATTATATCTTTACGTGAACATGGTCCAGATAGCAAGCATTTGGACTAAGTAGTTTTTTAAAAATTACGAACGCGTTTATTACGACCTTAGCGTTTTCGTATTTATTTTTAAATTCTATCATTGTATGTTTTTGAGACAATAAAGGTTTTTATTGAGGAAGCTAGAGATGTTGCTCTAGATTTACTGCCTTTGTATAAGTTTGTAATGCTCTGTCAGATATTATATGAAGTAATATATATGTGATAGCTACATACTACTTTGTTACGTAAATACGGTAGTATGTTGTACATGTACACATCGTTTGCGTCAAATGAAAAGCTTAGTGCACCTGCATGCATGACCGTTACGTTTGCTGCGCTTGATAAGAAACGTAGATCTGTACTCAAAATTTCAGATACTGACTTGAATGGTGAAAGCCTAAAACCACGAAACAGCATAGAAACATATCTCAGCGACAATAAGCAACGAAAACCAACGGACATCAAAAAAGGATTTGATAAACACGCTAAGAGAGCTAGAGCTACAATGTCTACAACGGTATGGCCTTTTAAAAATAAAGAAATATTAAATTTAGTGCCCTAGCTAGTAAAAACACCTGTGCAATAGTATTAGTCGTTGGCCAGGACTCACTTGCCTAAAGGAAAGTTAGAGAAGTAGCATTGACTAAATACATAACATTCTCATGCACAAATGTAGGGTCTCACAAACTATTTGACAGTAATAATGACTCTGTTGTGAAGATGGTAATCGGTATCACCTTTTTTAACAAACTGTAGACTTTAGATAAATAGTCTTCCCCTATAAGACAAGTTAGTTGACACGAACTCGAAAGTGAATGCGAATAGAAACAAGTGGCCTACTTTCTGTTTATAATAATATCTGAAACTCTAAATTGCTTACGTCAAATACATACATAAAGTAATACTAATATTGGTCTACTTGATCGGCTTCTTGCAGAGTGATTCATCAGATCAAGCAGTACCCCAAATAAATAAGAAAGCTATTAGCAACAATCGTCGCCTTTCCAGCAAAAAATTTTCCAGTGTGTCAACAAATTTTATCGGCGAGTCAGACACCAGTGCGGAAGAGTCTATGACAGAAAATTGGGAAGAAGAAGAGGAGCCAAGTAGCGATGAGGCTGATGAAGAGGTTGTGTTCAATCGAAAAAAGGCAGCGCGACGTTTGAGCACTCACCAGAACGGCGATAGTGAAGGCAGCGAAGCTGAAGATTGTTTCACAGATGGAAACAGTGACGACAACAATGACGTCCAAAGAAGCCAAAGAGCCTCTAATAACATACCTGGCTCGGTAGGACTTAATCCATTTCGGCCGTACGCGCCTCAGCATATTGAATATTCAGACAGCGAGGGTAGTGATGACATTTGGGCCAACCGCGATACTAATGATGCAACTCGACAAGATCAAAAAGTGAAGGACCTCAACTTTGGAAAAGATGTCGACAATGACACCAAGCAAATGGTACAGGAAAACAAAGTAAACACTGCATCTGGTAAGAGCGAGATTGACGAAAATACCGAGGAAGAAAATGAACGAGAGAAGGATGAAGATATAGAAGCGTCTGATGTGACCGAAGAAACGCGTCATTCGGGGGGTCATCTAGGGGGTGAAAGCTCTGAAGATTCTAAAAATGAAATGGAGCTTCGGTGCAAAAGACAACTTCCTATTGATGGTGTGTTTTTATTGGTACACGTTCGCTTCAGTGTCCTAAAGTAATCAAGCAAATTCTACTAGAGATTCGTATATAGCGATGTAAATATCGAAGTACTTAAGCTCTGAACATAAGTTACTCATGTATTTGGATTTTTGGGAGTCTTTTTTCTACAGGTTTAAGGAACAACAAGAAAAAAAAACTTGAAATTGACTTCTCAGTACAAAACAGACTTCAGTGTATCACAAAGGATATGGACGATCTCGCAATAAGAAATAAAGCAATGCAGCAGATGGAGGAACTAAAAAAACGACAGGTGCTAAGGAGAGCCAACAAATCCGCCGAGCCAAAGCTAGGTTAGTTAGGCATAGTGGAAGCAAGCTATATGCCCAAAAAATTCCGTTCTCGACTTATATACATCAATCAGTATTCCTAACCAAAGCCAAGCTGTATGCTACTAGACCAAGAAGAATATGGGAAAGATGCGAGTCACGGTCAAATAATTTCATAAATTTACTGTAATTTTGTCTTATTGAATGCAGGTATTATACAAGCTTATTATCACTCTCGTAATTTTAACTGACTCCAAAAAAAGCTATTGAAAAAAAGTAAATATTTATACTATGAGAGCGACGAGAGATTTCTGATTTTCTGGAAAACTTCAATTAATCAGACGGTAGAGATTAACTGGCTTCTTTGGACAGGTTGGATATATGGTTATCATGCAAAATTGGTTATATGCAACTCGTTTAAGACTATAGACGAACCATGCTCATGACTACCGTATCTAGTGTGCTTGACTTTTGTGAACAGCAACAAGGTGTTTTTTACAGAACTGTTATTGACTTTTCGCAAAAAAGTCCTCTCCTATATTTTTTCTCGTTTTCATGATGATGGTTGTGTGATTATAGGCTCTGATAAAAATGACGATGCATGCTCCAATTCAAATGATTCTGGTGAGGCAGAAAACGATAGTAGTGGTGGCGAGGATTCAGATGAAGGGGCGTCATTTTTTTTAAAAGGCGACGAAGAAACCAGAGATTCCACGTCAAAAACCATTCCCAAAGAGAAAGCTCCTAGCTTGAATCGCCGTGAAAGGAGGGGTCACAAGAAGAAGTCATATACAATTGACAGCACTGAAGATAGCATCTACAGGGGCATAGGTGAGTGTTAACGAGGTATAAAGCAAAAATGGTGTTATTTTCATTTACTCAAATAGGTCGTTAGGCGGATAGTTGTTAACTACTATAAGGAGATAGCGACCTTCTAAGGCGACTAAGTTGCTTTTACAATGATCGAAGCTGTTTGCAAATTACTTTTATTTTGCGTTTCTCGTTGGTTAACTTTTGAAGGATACGTTTGTCCTAGTGGCGTTGGTTTCATACTATCTCATGTGCTTATCCAAATGTATTTTAGGCAGAAAATCCGATTTCAACAGTCAGCGCAAGCGGCCTTTTCGTGGAAAGGCTCCTGCTTGTTTCAGTCATAACGCTGAATTGCCATTCCCTGAAAAACTTGGCCCTCAATTAGGTTATCGGGCAGGAGCGGCACCTTTTGAAAGACGCGAGTCCTTCGGAGGAAAGGCGATCAATTTTAAAGGAAGAGGAAATTATAGTGGGAAGTATTCTGGACTTACGAAAAATTTTGAAACTCATGTAGAAAAAGATCATAATGGAGCCGTCCATGACATGGAAAAAGATCGTAAAAGTTTTAAAGGCTTTAACAAAAATTCAAAAAGTTATTTTCACCAAAGGGAATTTGGAAATCAAAGTTACAATAATGCAGGTAGTTCTACAGGATATCAGAGAGAAGAAAAGGGACACGATTGGACGCCGCATCAGGATCGGAATAGTTTCGTCAGCGGTAGAAGCAACGAGCGTCAATATAATACTGGGCTTGAGTCCCAAAAACAATTCCAGAAGAAGCCCTTAATTACAAACAATAGAAATAAACAATCCAGGGATGGTACCGCCACTGGATTAGATGCTCAGTTTCAGGTAAATTTTGCCTAAATTTTTTATATCTGGTGTTGAAAGAAATAACTTTCATTAAATATACGTGGTCAAATGTGTGATTCTCTCTTAGGTTAGAACCTTTGGTGGGCTTGCAATGTGTCTTCTTGCTGGGTAGGCTGAGTTAATGCATTTACTTCTAGCTACTGTATTGAGCAAAGTGTATTGAGCTTAAGTCTATTCCTGTCATCAAGCTCAATCAGAGTTACTTTTTTTTATTCTATCTTCGCTGAAAAGCAAACAAAGTCATTTTATAACTTCATACTATCACTCATTTAGGCAGAGCTAAGTATCATAAGATGCATTACCTTGCAAAAGAACCTGAGACCATGTTTTATAGAGGGTCGTTATTGAAATAGGCGTTCTTTCTGCCGCCACCAGTTCACAATGAATCTCAGAATTAAAGTGTGTCACAACAAAAAGCTGCATCATGAAGCATTTATACTAATCCTATGTTGTGGGGTTCAACTTTCTTATCGCAGGGAGGAAAACAGTCAAAGAAGACATCATACCATAAAAAAGGGTCTCTACAGGAACTACATCCTTCGTGGCTTGCGAAGAAAAAGCTTAGCGCCGCAATTAACCAACCATTTCAAGGAAAGAGAATCATATTTTCTGATGACTAGCTAAATGATTCGGTAAACCTCTTCAGACTTTTGTTTTTTTCTATAAATCACAGATTATTTGGCTTGATTTTGTGTTCCCTTATTATTAACCGCTTTGGGTAAGATTGTTATTCATGATTATTATATTGCATATTTCAACGATTGTCACTTTTGCACGGCACGAATAGATGGCATTTCGAAATTAGCTCGTATTTGCTTTAGTTGCTGTTCAGGCAATTTCTGTTAATCTCATCTTAACTGAACCTCTATTAGCATTGTTATATCGCTAAGTCAGCTTATGATTAACAGCATTGGCGACATACAGTCGAAATTTGTTGAATTGTATAATTAAGGTAACCTGTTATCAGTGACAGCATGTTTGAGTGTAAATCATTTTAATTTACAAAATATATATACTTTTGAACGTTAATTAACTGTCTTGTTATTGTTTTGAATTTTTTGAATCACTGATTCGAATTATCGGGTTACTTGTGTCTAATGGCACAATAAGATATTAAGTTTTTTCGATAGTATTAGATTATGTCGGGAATGTTATTATTTGTTCATCTTAAAGGATGATGAGAAAATGAAAGCAAGAGGATAAATTGGCGATTGATTAAAAGCAGTCCACTTATTTAAATCCTGAGCGATGAGGTTGCGTAGGTCAGTCGGAATTTTATTATCTACGTACTCGTGAAAACGCCTCTATTGCTAGTTGATTTAAAATATCGGTCATCAGCGAAGATTGTTATTATATGCACGAGATGAATGGTCTGCTTACTGTTAAGGCCAGCTGCAGTGCTGCTAATGGCGAACTGGCACCAGAACGGACATTTCTGGGCGCTTAGTAACAAAGCTGAAAGTGCCTTGCCATCTTCAAGAGTTTTCCTCCTTTGGGATTAATTACATTAGAAGAACTATTAGTCTCAGAAGAAGATCAATTTATAAACTGCGTGTTTTTCTTTAATCAAACGCCTCATACCCAGGCCCTTTGGCACATTGCAATTATAATTTTCATGTAGAGGCATCACGGTCGTAGGCATGTTCCAAATATCAACAAGGAGTGGAACGTTTTGCAACGCGTTGTTCTTCCGATCAACAGATCACCAAAACTATGGAGCGGTCGATCGCCCTACTGTCTGTAGAAAATTATTAATCTGTAAGAACGAGTTATAGAAAATGTATCAGCTTCAAAGTCCTACGTTTAGCAACAGCCGCTAGGTATCATACCAACCTTTTGAAACAACAAGGCAGAAATAGGAATACAAGTTTTATTCTACGTGCAAGTGGTCAATTCGACTGCAACATTAGTACTAAATTCCTTTAAATTAGAGCAAAAGTGTCACTGAGCGTGATAAACTGACCTAAGTATCGGTGGTGCGTCGAACTAAAGTTTCAAAGTCGTTGATTGGAGCCGTTCATTTAGAGGTTAAATTGCCTCCTTCAGCCGTACCAACTCCCAGACGGTACTTACAAAAGAACATTAAGGATGCAAATAATAAATTCCAAGAATGGCAAACCAGACGAATAACGGTCACATTCTGCTCCAATCTGTTTAGAAGCAGCAGCGGTACTCAAACCGCATCAGTAAGTTCTTTTCTTCACAACATATGTCTTATAATAATAATATATATCCATCTTATAAACTATGACACAGCTATGAGGCAGCTAACTTGTGAGTAGGGCCTGACTGTCTCCGACCTAAGGACATCAAAAATCTGCTACCCCCTTGGCGCGGTGTCGTTGCCCAGAAACCTAGTCACAATGGCGACTACGTCTCCCGACGAAAGTCGATACCATGTGCAGAGTACTAGTTACCACTTGATTATTCGAATAAGAGAAGACGGGGATGTCGCTTGTATCTATTGCTTGTTCTTTGACGTTACGAAGAACAGCAGCTGAAGTGGCGCGTAGGGATTTTCAGCAGAAGTTTACTATGTTTTGACCGCCTGAAATGCAGGTGATATATGCAGTACAGTGGTAAATAGTATTCCTGAGTTACAAAAATTTTATAACTGCTACCATCTGCCACCAACAGGAGAAGTAACAGGCCTTTAATGAGGAAATGCCCTTAGACTGACTCTTTTCTACCCTGCTATAAATATGAGATACCTTTTCTGGAGTCTATATATATGTTATTATTGCTGAAGTCTAGGACAGAACTCGAACGCATGTTTACGATATGCGAAGTTTTTATACCAAGTCCTCTTTTCAGGCAACCGAACAAACGAAGACTAGGTAGCATATTTTACTTCTGCCTAATAGTCAGGTAAAGACCGTCAAAATGTTGATTTTACCAGGAATACTTCTGATCTTATCAGAATCGTTAGAAAAGGAATATCTTGAGAAGGCGTTCACAGAGAATACTGACCAAGAATTAAAAATATACTTACAATTCTAACAAAAAGATTAAGAGCGGACAAAATTATATTTTTTTCATTAAAAAACTGAAACTTTACAAAATAATACACATGTATTTAATACACATTTTACTAAAATAACAGCTTTTCTAAAAAGGTGCAACTAAGTGTCAACTTGACTTCGTTGACTTTTATTATGTAATATAAAGCTGCTGCATAAATAATGGCGTTTTCTTTTCGAATGTTTCATTTCTCTTTTCCTTTTTTACCGTTTGTTATTTTACCTGTTGTGGTTCTGGTGTATGATGAATGTTCTTCGCTTTATTATCTACACATCGAAGCCAAAACTTTTCAGCAGTTGTGTACTTCTGATTTGCATTACCGTTCCTGACCTTGTCATTGACATTAGAAAACCAACGGTAGGTCACGCTACGCCATCTACTGCCTTTTGAACAGGAAAACACCGATGCGACAGGGTCTTAAATCATGAGGACATAGAAGCACAGAATGAACGATGGATTGGATATGACAACCGGGGACTAGGCAGGTCTTTCGCATGTAACAATGTTGTTGGAATAATGCGTGCTTCGAAAAATAACATTTTAAATCGGCAGGGAGGCATTTTTTATACTGTTTTGATTAAAGTTTCTATGATTACAGAAACCTATTAATTCGTTTTACGTTTTGAAATAGAATCGCCTCTTGTTTAAATTCAAAGCATGGATATTTCTGGTTTACAGAAAAACACATTGTACGCTTACTTTATTCAGCATTCAGCCCAGGTCCACAAGCTCTAGATATTTGTATCGTGTTATAAGTGGACTCCATGCTAGAGAAGGCTTCATGGCTATATCTTTCTATTTATATATTGCGCATATATTTGTCAAAGATGGCACCTTAAACTTATGCAATGTACCTTGCGCCAGTCGGCCAACAAATTAAGCGAACTCAAACTTCATAACCGCATTTGCAAGCGATATACTGCAAAACTTCTTGAAACCATTATACAAAAACTTTAGTGCGAAAGTTTTTCTATCCATCTTATTCTTCAGATCTATCTGACAGGTTATTACTTTTTTCACTACTATGAGGTGTAACTCGTAGTGGCGCTATCGTCTCAAGTATCAGAAATTTGTACCGATTGCCAATACCGCAAACATTTAAATATCCCCACGTCTCCCCTCCGAAGGGGGAGGAGATCACAATTTGTACCATCGGTTTTCCACTCCTCGATACAGTTTTTCAATTCGATTATAGGAGTGGCTTTGAATACTTTACTGTCGCCTCGTCGTTGATTTTTACGACCGCTTAGGTGCCGTTCTTGAGCTTTGGATAGAGTAAGTCACAGCACTTCGGCGAAAATAAAGTTAAAGCAAAAGAGGCGTTGAGTTCGTCTAAAACATAAAAAGATCCAAGTAGAAACGTGTGAATCAATCTGTTATTGTAGTGCAACAATATTTCAAAATGACCAAGCATTACTCGTGGGATACATGTAACTTTTTGTGAGTTGGATTAGGCATATTTCCAGTACGAGCTCCTTTGTTTTAATCCATTTTGTACGTACTCGCTGTGACCAAGTACGAAGAACAAAACGTCTTTAAAGATCTCTTGTCCGTCGCGAAACCTCTTATAAGAAGCACTGACTTATAGCCTCGCTTCAAAAGCCTTTTGCTTTGTTTACGAGCACAATTTCGAACTTAACGCAGAATGGGTTTATTTCGCAGTATTTCGGCTTTGTTTTTTGAAAAAGAATGGGAGATTAGTGTTTAAAAACACAGCAGTTACTGATCACTTAGGGCCATTTTCTGGTAAAAGTATTACTTTGACTTATGTATAAAGAAAGTCTTTCTATCGTGCAAGATACGGAGCTTGTGCACTAAAAACTCAATCAGTTTTTGTTAATTTTAATTAGGCTCTAGCAGCGTAAATTGTACGAGCTTAGGTGAGATATTTTCGCTGAATAAAAGGATATGCGCATATTTTGTTGTCTGCGATTTAATATTGCTTAATTACACTTGTAATATATCGACGAGTCGCTACAATTACATGTTATTACGCGATTAACAATCAGGTAGATATAAAAAGCTGAATAAAAGACATGCGGATGCTTGAGGTCCTTCTGAATCTCAATTTTTATTTTGTTAATAAATAACAAAATATATATTTCCACCATTCATTCTCATCAGTACTACCGTATAGCGACATATCCGTAATACATCTATCAGGCCAGTGAGGACTTCAATCATCTGTCGTACTTTCGTTTAATAGTTTGTAAACCATTATTTTCTTTTGTTCAATCACCTCTGCTGTATAGTTTTTTTTATTTTTGGTCAACGATGCCATTCTTTTTTGCCTCGAGGCTCTAGCTTTAGTCTTATTTTCGTAAAATTTATAGTATTTACTTATTTCTTTAGTTAAAATCTATCTAGTGACTACGATGCGTGCTTCCAATGATAAAAGATGTTTTGTTTCCAGTTCCCCCTTTTACAAAGTGTCATTGATAACGAAACACTCCTACATCTTACTGTAATAATTATGGTACTTATTAGTAATGATATTAACTAGTGTACAGTAAAACCTTCTTGCCATTTAAAGATAACTTACGAAAGTGTATACGTATGTATACTTGTGTGGTTAACATAATACGTATAAAGTTCGCTTAACCGCACATAGTAAAAGACGAACGGCTATTTTCGGTTGTGTACAGTGTGCTACTTTATGTTTCCGTTAACACTTTGTCCACTATCATTACGGTTGGTTGGCGAGAGTCTCATTTTCACTTCCGATGTATACCGATCTCATACAACTTGAATAGAGTAAACCCTTTTGTAGCCTCTGTAGAAATCGAATAATCCTGTGGTTTCAGCCTCAAAGGAAACTAATCTCTTATCTAACTGAATTAGTAGAATTAGTTACATTGACGGTAAATAAACGCTGTACAGGCCTACATGTTAGAATGTATCTATGGACAACTAGTCTACATGTAATATATGTAAACATATAAGAGTGTAATTGAATAAACAAAATAAAATAAACTAAAGAGCAGAGCAAAAAATTTAATAGATCAAAATATTTTTGTCATTGCTTATGTTTTGCCCTAGCGAATAATTACATCCAGGTAATTGACAGGCTCTAGTTAACATACGGGTAGAGAACATACGATATAGTTTAAAACCGTACATAATAAAATATATCTCTTCACAAGACGGGGCCGGGGCAAAAGCAACCATAGATCAATGTAAACAAAGATGTCCAATTGCTGTGATTCAGAAGATAAATCGACCTTTGCGCAGTTGACCAGTCGTCAATAATTCTAGATATAACAAAACATTCACAGAGGCAACGGTAACAAGCAAGCTGGTCAGGGACTCATAAGGTTCACCAACAGCTACAACTTCCATGTATGACCGACAACATAGTCCAACTTCCCTTTGACTTCTCTTTCAACATAACCTTATCACGTATGTATGCTTCATATAAACACGGAAACAACTCCCTTCAAAATTACTATTTCAAATCGATAAACGAGCTCGTTCATGTCCTCTAAGCTTACAAGGACCTTGGTCATTCTGTATGTGACTGTGTCTCTGCGAAAGTCTAGTAGATACATTTAGTTGTGCATCTTCATTAATGTGTGCTAGCCATTACGAGCTAGCTTTGGTGTCGCATAAATACACATTTATACTTATACATCGTGCTGACTTGTACACTTGAGTAACGCTTCTTCACTAAAGCTATATCCTGAGCGGCCGTCTTCCTTAGGGTTGGTCTTTTCATTTGATTTATGTTGAGTGCGTGATCAGTGCGATCAGTGCAGCCATCTCTGCCTTACATCTAATAATAATCATGGTGGTATTTGAATGCTTCAGTAGAAGCCGTTATCAGGCCATAGGCGACTCAGAAGATGCACTCAAGACATTTTGCTGTCAAGAATTTTCGTTATCTAAGGAACGACATGAAGTTTGCAACTGCGTGGCTTTAGTACGTTTACTAACTGGGTTAGAAATAGAGTCGTAGCTTCCTTTTCCAGATATATTATCTGACTGAGCAATAATCACGTTTTTCTTTCTAATCCCGGCGCCGCGGACAAATTTCAAGACACCATTTCAGCCTATTTCCCGCCACGATTAAAGTGAGAACTTACGTCAACAACACGCCAGTGTGCATTTATATATCCTATGTACCAGATTATCACCGTGATCGCTGCTATACGAGTTCTGTCATATGCGTTGTTTGTTTGTTGTGCTTTTCATACTTCATATTGTTTGGTTGACATTTGCCATTCTATTACGTATGTATCCCGAAGGCTAGATTATACCTATTCCAGGATTAGTATGAAAGTGCTTATTTTTTTATCAACTTTGCATGGTTTTTTGAGCGTCACTTGAACGCTTGGAAAATTTGGGAGTTTTGTGCTCCCGTTGGACAATGCTGGTATAACAAGGCAACAAACAAGGCAAAGCACATCCACGACTACTGAACTACCGTAATAATGACTGGCTCGGCAAAATGTTATGTATATGTATATATATATTGGAATAACAACCTAGCTAAATGCTTCGCATGTCCACGGGCCCGCGTGGATCAGCTCACACCTGACAAAGAAGTAAATGTTATAATTGACTTGCGAAAATCGAATCTGGTCGTAATGTTGTTTCGTCACTGTATTTCGGTCACATCGTGGCATTGCTAATAGCGGTATAATCAAGCCATTTTTTTCCGCCGTGTATTCGTCCACAAGACAACTCATACGTGTGGTACTTGCAAGGAGCAGCCTTCGGTTATTCCCTGACACATGTCCACCCCATCTGTCAATTCAGCGCTGCGCCGAAGGGCCCGTACGATTGATGAGCATTAAAAGTAAAGGCCTACTTCCTGGCATTCCTTTTGGTTTCTAAGACTTCTTGCTGAAGCCTTCTGTCAGCGCTACAGCGGCTTTCGTAGTACGCGCCAAATGCGCGACGTTGTTACTACGGTTGCTATAGGTTTCTTCAGACGGAATATAGGTATCGCAAAATTCTTCCCAGAAGACAATTCAAACTTAACATAAACAGATACTACAGTAAGACAGCGCTTTGGCTATTTTTGCTCAGTCGAGACTGCACTTAGCACCAAGAGAAAAATGGCGCACTTTGCTGGAAGCTTTGCGTGAAGTGCGTTGCCTCCCAGGCGCCCTTTGCGCGTCCGTATTTACGCTCCACGATAACGGCAGGCGTCTGCACCAACTGGACAGGTGAACGGTCGTCTTTGAGTGCTTGTACTAGATTCAATACCTGCAATAATATTACGGCATGACTATTAGTGAACTGCGTATAGTCCGAGGAAAATACTTTCACATTTACAGCTAATAGAAACATGCTAAAAAATTTACTATGTACCGAAATGCTTATCCTATTTCATTCGAAGGTTATTTATTCACTGAATAATATGGAAAAAAACGGGCATTCATTTGCATTCTCACCTGGCCTCGCAGCACGCTCATCTGCTTCTCAAAAATGTGTCGATCAAAGCCCGGATCCCGTCGAAAAAGATCGTGTAGTTCATCACAGATATCCTGCACAAAAGTCTGGTCAGACAGCTGAGGCAAGACAAGGTCCTTAGTCTCCTGAGAGAATGGCAGTTTCGCTTGTGGCAACCAGGCCCAGTGATAGGGGTACGCCCGCCACGAGTCGGGATGCTTGAACGGGAACGCTAGGCCATTGTCGATGGCCGCTATTTTAATTTCCGCCTGCTTCGGCGACCACGTCTGCCCAGATCACATAAAGAAGAAAATAAACGAACTCTTGATTGGTTCCTGCTCTCGCGTATTTTGTTATTTGTGATCTACGAAATGAATAGTAGCCGAAAAACACTACTGCCATACTAAAAAGCGAAATCACCTGCAACAGCCTTCAGTAACAAATGCCTCATGTCATCTCTGCACATTACTGCACGATAAACATGTAACCATGTAAGCTATACCAGAATATCCAGATCCCATCCAAAGATATATGAAACCTATAATAACAAAAACAGCCAAACGAATAAACTAGTGATAGTGAGCGTCCGGTTTATGTTAGTTAAGTTGCTAGAAAATAAGATTTTGATTCTTTAGTTTGAGGATCCAGCGATACTATTCTGAGATGTGCTAGTGTTTGAAAGCAGGCTAGATAGGTATGATAGGTTCAGTTTAGAATAAAAAAAATCACGCTTTTTCTCCGGACTCATGTGCTTCCCGGCAGGCCGTTGCTAAAAGCAATATTTCTTAACTGCATGTTGGAATCGCCACCTCAGTGAAAGATTTTAGAAGCTGAATCATGAACGAGATATGCTGAAATTATACAATATGTGCATTCACTCTAAATAAATTCGTTAAGGAATCTTATAGTTGTGGTTCTGCTTACCGAACGCAACAATAGACATACAATGTAATTGTAACATTAAAAGGTAAGCTGATAAACATGTACATGCAAAAGACAGGACAAGCAAATAATGTAATAAAATCAATGAATTATTTTGAGTTGATGGCATCACGCTATGCATTGTTTATTATTGTAAACGGTCTGTAATTGGACCAAGTTTCCTGCTATTCGCAGCCTTTCGACATAGATTACATTTTTATGCTTTCATTTGGTTACACAATGACCAGAGCACTGAAGCAATTAAAGCAGACTTAAAACTGAAAGATGCAAACTAACACGTAATGTAAAATAAGCACCGGCGTCATATGGCTGATACTTAAAAAGGGGCAGCACATTCTGACATTTTTGTCAGAATTGGTTGACTCATATTAGCCAATATCATGTTATTTTCATCCAGCCTTCCAATGCACCTACAGGAACAACTACGGTCTATTATACAGTCTAGAAGTTTCTATAGATTATTCTGAATGAAAACGTGAGTATGCCAAACATTTGTTAGGAATGCCGGCACTTCGAAGTATAAATGTGCTTAAGAAGCAGGCATACCAAAAATATTTTTACTTGGGGTATCGTAAAGAGCGAAATTTTTACCCAGAAATTGGTATCCGCCGACAAAACGAGGCAAAAAGTCAATCGAAAGATCAATAGTAACGGGAAGCTATGCATCAATGCATCCTCGAGTGTTGCCAGCAGATTGCAAACAGGTGCGGTTAGTAAAGACGGCCGCCTCTAATATTTACGTTACAGCATGACAAACCTGAGTCGAAGGTACCAAAAGACTAGCGAAATGGTAGAGGCAGCAAAATATCGTCACTAGTAAATGAGAGAAATTAAACACAAAAGCATAACTAGGAGATAAGTGATGGAATGCAGATTCAAACGACAATGCATGGAATGGGATGAAAATGTACTGTCAACAACGAAGAACAACAAATATACCCACACCAAAGGCACTCATTCCGTAAGTATTTATGAGTGACCCAAAAGCGGGATCGATGCTTGCTATAATCACCTTCTGACAGCAGGTTACATCGATAGAGTAGAACTGTGAGACACAATAGCTAGTGATGTAATGTGCAGGATGGATACGACTAATGCAAAGGCTGCGGCAGAGGTTAGAGTTAAAAAATGTGAAAAATCATAACAAGGAAGAAAGTTATCCGTGACTTGAAACAGAACTAGAGATGGCCAGAAAATAGATGGCGTCGGTGAATACCCGCTTTGCTATCGACTACTGCGCCATCTATTGCCGATTTGCCAAAAGGTGGAACGATGCGCAAACAGATGCATAGATATCGCGTTTGTATGTTTTTGTTCACGGCTTGACACTTCGTTGCAATTTTTGGCCATTGTATTATTTTGCTTACCACGGTGTCCTCTATCGGAAGCGCACACTGTTGCCAGATGGGGTTATGCAACCATCAGCGGAGAAAGAGACAAAAGACAGAAACGCAAAAAAGATATCAATCAGAAAGGCAGCTCAAATACGAGAATTTGATCAATCGCCACAGAATCGTCGACTGACCACTTGTCGGCAAATAGTAAACAATTATGGGAATGCAAGTGAAACCTTCACTGAAACGTTTAGCTGAATAAAGATTTAAATTGATTAATCGAAGAAACATCGAAGAAACTAATGTAACCAAACTGCTCGGAAGAATAGCTTCGTTTCGTATTAAAGTTATTCAACGACTAGCTGAGTACTATTAGGCGCCACGATAATGTGAAAAGGTTTTATATGATGCCCGCTTTATTTTAGCATCCATTTATATATATTAAAGGTTATCTGGAATACTATCGAATAAGTGACGTATGAGATTTCTGCACTATAAGCTGAACGAATACATTGAATGGGCAATTATGTGGCGCACTTTCAGAGAATCAGCTACCTTGAAGAAAAAAGAAAACGAAGTGTACGTACTGATGGCTGTCGTTAAGCAAATCGGGTTATTGAAATGTTAGAATGCTATACAAATCAGATTATACGTTTGAGGTTCCGCTTTACTATTTGATTACTTTTATTTCAAACAATACGAGGTCTAATGATTTTTTGTTAGGGGGCGGCGAGTACTAAATACATACATTTTATTTTTACAATTCTCAAAACGTGTGTCCGCATCCTAATAGACGGCCCTTTTTGATTTTCCCCCCATAGGAATACGCCAGATACACATTGTTATGTATATAGTTGAAATTAAGGCTTCCTAAAATGTTTTTTTAATGACAAATGCAAAGTTGGTTATCGGTATAAGTGAAATGTAAGCGGGTAAGCGCGATCCTTCTTGAGACACTACGAAAGCGTATAGGGTCGTCTGTGATAAGCAAATTCGCAAAGAATGAACGGAATTTGGGATTATTTCAGCATGAGGCTAACATGCATCTGTCGTTACGTTTCCTTTACAAGAATCAACCAGATCGTCATTAATTCCATATAATCAAATTTTTGTTTTCTTATTAGATTATTTACAATACAATCTAATTTAGACAAGTATTTAATGAATTAGTTAATTTATATTTGATGAAGACAAACGTCCAAAATATTTTTTAATCAGCAGCGCATTTGTTTTGTCAAACCGACGCGCTATCAGTTTTCGTACAAAAATTTGTGAGAACACGGAACTCTCGAAGAATTCTAGATAATGTATTAAACAACCTACCTCAGGTTCCTTATCAGGGCGCACACATTTAATTAACCAGTTATCGTTTCCGCGATCTGAAATCAGATTCGTTCCCATACATGACTATTTCAACTGACAATAAATCCTCATTTGAACGGTACCGCAGAATAAGGATCGTTTAATAGTAGCTGCTGAATAATACGAGGTAACGCTGGCGTCTGCATATAAGCAAATTTGTGTTCAAAGGCCGGTTTCCTAATGCAAAAAAAATCGTAATTTAAAAATATGACTGAGATATATAATTGCTGCTAATTTACAAAGTGTTCAAACAGTAGCTACAAATTCCACTTAGGTGAAAATCACAAACCTGTGTTTCGAATGATATAGTCGAGTATAACTAGTCGTTCAAATTGCAGCTGAAAAGCTTTCTTCATATCATCAGGTAGCGGGTCTTGTTCCCATTTGCGCAGCCACTCTTCTGCGTCCTGATAGCCTTTGACGTAAGTTTGAAACGAACCATTCTTCGGCGGCAAACCAATTCGATTGAAACGCCGGCCAACCTTTGGAAATCTAAGCAACGATAAAATGGCATTCAAATATTTAATTATTATACACGTCCAAAAATTAGTGATTAATTCAATGGACGACCACGCATGGCATAACATGCAATTCACATATTAAGTACAATAATCACTAAAACATTTTTGTGACGGTTAACATTTTTCAAATATCAGTCGCTCTAGATTATTTTATTAGTTTTAGCCGTTATATGTGAATAGGCAGCCGGCTTCTTCGGGGGGCTACAGTTTTTCTTCGGATTTTATTGGCTAATGGCTTGAATAAAACACGCATTAACTTGCACTGATCATCCATTCTTAATTTTCTAAGCAGCTAATCGTACCTGTCACTAACACTTTGTTTTGTCTTGCTTTTCGCTCGATCAATGGCGGTATAGTTGAACGTTTCAGAAACGAGAGCTACCACAAAGGTTTTCGGCACAATATTCAACTGGAGCCGACGATCTACGATCGATGCGCCTGCCTCAGATAGGTAACCTTGGTTCGGCACCAGGCAGCTACGACCGAAACAACACGGACAGCAAACCTAAATCAACCCCGTTACGGTCAAATCAAACGAAACATTCTAAGTGCTCTGGAGATGCTCGCAGCTGGACTATTACGACATTCCATATTATTCACATGATGTGCTGATTAAAAGCTGTTAATTATTCCAAGAAATGTATTCTTTGATTGGCAAACGGTACTGTTTACCTTATGCATCCATTTGGTCCATTTTGGGTTTAGACGTCCGTAAGGCTCCTCGTCCTTCGGTTTAAAGACCCCAACTCGCTGAAATCGGAGGAAAAACGTTTACATTAGTTGGATATAGCATAACACGGTCGATATCACATATCCGTTCGCTTTTGATACGCATCTTTAAGGAGAAAACACCAAACCTCGTGTTGTATGTTCTTGACATAGTAGCTGCCGGAGCTTCCCTGGTAGATCCTCTCGGGCAAGACGTTGTTCTCGATAGCCGTCTCCGCTTCGTGCACCAACCCCGCAAACTCTGAGTCGGCCAAATACGCCTCACTAAAGTCCACGTTCTCCTCTCCACCCACTGGCTTAAGCAGGGGCTGATTCTCCTGAGTTTTTAAATTGTGCCACAAAATTGATAGTACGAACCTCAGTTGAACAGTTTGTATCTTATTTTTGTTGGCAACCAAAACATGTATGTTTCGCATTCGAAATGAGTGTATAGACTTCGAATATAAATTTATAACAAAATACGTTAATTGAAGCACGTGTAGCCAGGTATTAAGTGAAAATAATTAGCATACACCACCTAAAAAGCTTACGCTAATGAAACTTCTTTCATATCGCCTTATATATAATAAATATCTGAGTTTCAAATAGTCTATTAAATGTCCAAATCTCCAAAGTTGCCTAACACGTTCGTTATTGCTGAAGCTTGTTGTGAACTTTTAATTCCTTTAGTTTCATCGACATAGTTCTCCCAACAGGAGTCATCTAATTAACCTTTTCTTGTTGGGTTTGACATCATTAATTTGCTTGCCATAGCATTTGACTCATGTTTCTGCTGATTCCAAACTATGGCATAAAACGAATGTTTGACAAATTGTGAGCAATTATGATAAAATAGGAAATCCATGTTCACCTCTCTGAAATGACCTGATTTAAAAATTACTGTTATTATAGGTGAAAATATAACTGTTTAGCTTGAACGTTTCAGCTGTTGAGTACTTTTTCTATCTAAGAAGTCTGCATGTAGAAGCAAACAATTATTGAGCTTCAATTAAAAGATCACAGCCAGAAGTTTCCTCAAACTTCCCTCTCCAGTCTTTCGAATTCTTGGCCTCTTTCTCCTGCAACAGATCGATAGTATAAATACCATGACTGGATGCTAAACAACCACCAGCAGAGTTGGTCCTTACAAGTCGCTGAAAAAATATGTACTAACAAGTATGCAACGAAAATTCTTCTTTATCCACACATAATTTGTTTGGAGTCTAATAAATAGCCCAGTTTGTTGGAATGATAGGTTCAGCTAACCCAACGGGCGCCAGTAGTCGTAAATCGTCGTGTCGCGTTAAAAAAGTCACCGCAGCCGCTAAGGCGTCTGTCACATATCGGCGGTCGTTTCACCCATTAAAACAAGTCCAACTGTGTGACGGTGTCTGTTATAGCTGTGCTTTTCGTTATGTGGGCCCCTAAATGAGTGTTTATGCATCTAGTTTCGCCCGAGAATAACTCTCTTGCGCCAGGCAATGTCGATAAGCAATTTGCGTAAGAACGACAGGAACTTTCTTCACAATTTTGATCGGCAACGTAAGGCAACACGACAACAGCAGTCGCAAGCGTAAAAAGTGACAAACAGAAGAAACGAGTTTGAAGTAATTTTTAGGCGGCACAAATTACAGTTTACAAACTCGTTAAAGTTATACGCATCTGTATAAGCAACTTTACATTTGCTGCAACGTCATCGCACTCACTCATACAGTATGTGAGCTTAGAAAAGAACATGATATTACTAGCGCTGCTTTAACACTGGTAATAATACAGGTTCAACTTAATAGCGTTTGGTATACAAGTTTCACAACAATGGCACTCGGTCGAGAGTTAAATGATTTTGAGGATCTGCAGCGAGCCTTAAATTCAGCGACTTCATTAAAAATATATTATGATTTACCACGAACAAGTGCAGAGATCCTTGGCCTTATAGAGTCCCCAAAACTCAACATGGAGAATACCCATAATGGTTGGGATACGCTCCGAAATATGTTTGTAGCTGGCGGTAGGATATTTACGTGCAACTTAGCGCCTGCGACTCGATTCCACAGCTCTTCTCCAATTGTTCTGTCATGTAGGGTGGAGCCCTCTTTGTAATAGCTCAGCTAGCCAATCACTCGCTGTTCCGCCGCTGGTTGAACGCGTAACAGTTTGTTAGGTAGTGGTCCGTGATCGTGCAGAGCTGTGACAGACCTCCTCCACTGTTTCCTCAGCGAGTGAAATAATAGCAGAAGGTCCGCGACGCTGTCCCGTTGCCCTTGTTGCTGATGATGATATATATGTTGCCGTAACTACCTTCGCGTCCCGAGGCTTCTTTCAGTAGCCATTACGACATTTCACCGGAGAGGCACTATGGTTGTGTCTTGTTGCTCTGTCGTGCATATTATGCTGTGACATAGCAAACGCTGAAGTGATGTAGTGACAATATGTCGCGTTAAGAATAGGGCAGACTTTCGAAAACAACAACTTAACTACAGTCTCTTTTCGACTAAATTTGGGCCTATCAATGAAAAAAGCGCTTCTTTGTTTTCATTTATAAAAAAAAATGAAGCATGGACCGCCACCGCTGTTGCTATATGCCCACACCATAACTTTCAATTATTCTTGACAGAACTTGCAGATGCCCTTAGTTGTCATAAGATCTATTTTGAGTTGGAAAGCTCCCGTCTAAACGACGTGTCAGTCCAGTTCATAGATAAAATAAAGTTCATGTCGAGAGATAGTGGCCGCACAGTTTTAAGAAAGCAAATATTAAATGGAGTATTCGGTTTTTCTGCATTATGTAAGGAAGCCGCTTACAATGTAGGCTTTTTTTAGCACAGCCTGAATAGAATTACCTTGTCTAAGCTAACCCACTTCCGACGAGGATGTGTGAGCATTGCTTTTTTGCTCAATTGTACTATACAATAAAACATGTACCTCCGAACTATTTAAAAGCAAACTATCGGATTTTGAAACTGCCAAAGAAAAGTCAGTTCGTCAAAATTTGCAAAAGCTACGTTCATTGTTGGCAAAGAAAAGCTGCGAAAGTACAAAAAGGGAAATTTCTTATATAACGTACACCTTTCTGGTAGTATAAAACAATCATCAGAAACCTATGAAAACCGTTGGTTAACGTTCAAAGATTCTGAACGCTGTAATCCTTTTATATGGTGGTGAAAAATTTTAATACCTTCTGATATTTTATCTGATCTTAGTTCGTTCTTAGGTTATAGGGTCTGTAACAATGCACAGACGATTACACTGATCATAAATCAACAGATTTACATGAGTGCGTAGAGTACATGTACATATTTTCCAACCTTTGATGCGATATCGTTTATATTGTCGAATAATTCTATCCTTGTAGATATTCAAGCTGTCGTATTTAAGATACAACATAAAGCATTCACATTCATTCAAAAAATCTGATTCTTAAAGATATACTTCACATTTGACGAGTCGCCGCTATATCGTACAGGTTGTGTCAGAGCATAACTGAACAAATATTAGAACGATAGAATTAGAATACGTTGTTTTAAGAACAAACGAAAATTTTAGAGAGAACGCTTAACCGGTAACACTTCCAAGGTTTCTCTTATTATTATACCTACTAAAACTAAACTTGATTGAATTATGTATCATTACATTAGTGGTGCTAATCTTAAAGATTAGAATGGGTACTAGTTGTCGTCATCTATTAAACTAAAGATGACAGTCGTTTTATTCGAATTGGAATGTTCGGCGAACGTCCAATACAACACCGAGTTTGTGTGCTATTAGATCGTGTTGTCACAGTCGTAATGATGAAGAACTCTATAAATTCAATAGCCTGTTTAATATGTTCAAAGCCAATTAGTAAAACATCCCGCATCACTGTATACAAATGACTGTTATCTTCCCCAAAAAGATGTACCAATTTCAACTGACCGTTCAAAGTTTCCGAACTGTCCTGTTCCATACATATCCATAGTGGTGTCACGAATCAGGCCTTCAGCGAAGGTACATTCCTATTTTTCTGTTCTCATATAAAAATACCTAAATTGCTTGCGATATTGGCGTTAAATTCCCACGATTTGGGAGCTCACTTTAGACAGTTGTATGAATTCTATCGTCGCCAGAAAACAAGCTCATAAACCGCCGACGCTATGGATCACAAAAACAAGTTTCAAACAATTTGTTTTGAGGAATGAATCATAAGTGGCAACTATTTATGCTGTGTCAGGCAAGTACGACGTACATAGGCTGTGCAAAGTCAAAGAGCAGCTATCCATAACCTAAATGCTTCAGTAATCCGTCAGCATAATTAAAGAAACAGAGCCGACGATAACGCTTGTTTAGTGATAAAAAGATATGCTATATCATTCTTTACATGTCATGATTAGACCTTCAGAAGAAGTTTAACTTCCGTCGAGTATTATTAGCATGATGACTGGCTGTACCGAAATCCGGCTGACACAATTTAGAACGTGCGTGTAAAATGTTCACATTGCCCTGATGGGCAATCTACTAAAAACCATTTATCGGTACATTATTGTTGCAGTAAAAAAACAGTAATTAAATCAACAATGACTTTTTACTAGTAGAAGTCAACGACAAACATAGCGATATGTACTACCGTGACGGTATTCGTCATTTTGAAAAGAAAATACAACGCAGAAAATTAACCTGACCACCATAGGCCTAAAAATGGCGCCAATTCTTATACGTGTAACATTTTTGTAGCCGGCTGTTCAGTTCAAATAAACTGTTCGCATGGTGGTGGGGCACCAATAATTATTACTGAATTATATTTCACTGCAATGGCATAACGATGCTATTAACATCCTTGAGTAAACGTTCGTTGTGAGACAGACAATATCAGTTACTTGTGTATATACAATATGAGTAAAAGGTAAATGTAACCTCAAAAGATCACAGCTCCAGACGACCAAAGACTCTACAATGTTATTCCAGGAAGTCCTATAGAAACTCGCTTGGACAATTTCACGTTAGTGTCTAGATCCGCAGACGCATTCAATCAACTTATCATTGTATATGTTAATTATTCTACGCGTTATATTGTAGACTAATTATATCCATAGATTATATATGGTGCTACTTGCTATTTTCTGCCGTACAAGGTCAGTGACGTCGGACATGTTCAAGAAGCGGACTCGTTTTTCACTTGACAACGGCTGCAACGAAATCGACGGTTCACCTTCGACATTTTGGTGCGACCGATGCACCAATGCTGGCTCTAAACTGTTCGGTAAACCACTAAGCGGATTCATTTTTCTATTTTTATTTTTTTTTTGTATTGTTTTTTTTATATTTTTCAAAATTCACTCGATTAAAAACACGAATCTTCGCACTTCATCCATTATAGTCGTTCACACACTTCAACTTTTAGTTCTAGGCAAAGAGACAGTAGCAAAATACTATTTTCAACACCTTGCTACTACTGATTGATTAACTGATTGACTGATATGGACTGTACAGTTAAAACTTTGCCTGCCTGCCTGGTTCTATTGATTGCCCATTACTTTGTTGTCCACTGTATACTGCCGCGACACTCTCAATATTAGGCGTCACTCAATTTGGCGCATAAACCGACGGAACCAATGCATAGCACCGAAATATTGCATGAACCCGGCTGGATCTCGTTCCTTGCATTTGGCTCGCTCGCCCCCTCGTGTCGGTGGTAAATTGTGTTGAACTATGTTATCATGCTTACCAGCTGTGGGTGTACTCTGATTTCATAGTGTGAAATGATAGCATGCAGTACGTCAGTTTGTCTATGTGTCGCTTACACTTGCAGAGAATTGTAGTGAGGTGATCGAAGAAGCGAATGACACTCACGTGACTAGACAATCGGAACGACAAAACAGTCTACTACAAACATACACGCGCCCAGTGTGTATCATTACCACTGTACATAGACTGGTACTTGAGTTGCCGAGACCAATCAGAGTGAAACTTTCAAGCCTCAAAATAAAGGCGAAGATGGAAAACTGTGAACACGCCTTCACTGCTGATGGCGAAAAGATATCTATATCTAAGTATTTACACTGCACTGTACGGATAGATAACCTACAGTCTTGTTAGTAGCATCACAGCATGGAAAGCCGCCTCTGTTCACCCGGCCGGCCACGTCAAGCCGGAAGTACACGGCGCATATGTGGCTCTCGAGAAACATTACACCCGGAAAATCATCACTGCTTATGCCTATATTGTAACTACTGTTGCCGGCAGTCTCTAAAAAGCCGGTATAGTACACCACAGAGTACGTTCTCTTGCTCTTGGTGGCAACTACTGATAGTATAACTATTGTATGCCGTTCGGCGTTTTTCACCGACTTGACGGCCATCTAAGATGTGTTAGCCAAGCAGTTAGCTAAGAGAGCAGCAAAAAGACGAAAGCCAATGAAAGCACACCTTTACAGTGAGGAAGTAAATTGCCATAGCAGCTCGTAGCGGGATATTAATGATACTATATTTTGTCGGATACACTAATACACATTGTATTACTAGTATTAGGAAAATACAAATAAAAACAGCACGACAGTTATTATGGTGGACGTTGTTTACCAGCTTGTACTTGTTTAATCTTCTGTAGCGGTTGGTCACTGGTGGAGACCTAGCGTTGTTATCGTGAAATTCCCAGAAGTCATTACTTAATTTTTAACGGCCAAGAAGCTTTTGGATTACATACTTACTGTGTTTCTAACACTGAACGGTACACGGAAAGCTAAAGAGAACGTGTAGGCAACATAATTACAATGTTTTTTATAAACATAAAAAACAGATTATAGCAGAGCGCTTCTCCAATTAGTATCGTTGTAATGTCACGTGTCTACTGCATGAGTCATCAAAGTACCAATTAACCTAATGCACTCCGGAACTTGTTACTACGTCAAGATTGCCAAATATGTGGCAAAACAGGTTGCCCTTTTCGGTGCTCTAGTGCGAATGAGTGCCAGCGAGTCATAATCGTTGGGCTGGAACGCAAAACCAGACTCAACTTTCAGAAATAACTTACAATCATACATAGTCTAATGAATGCATCTACTGTGGCAGATTTACTGTTGTTAGTTCACGGTGGTCTTCCAATTGTTGATCTCTTTATGTTCATATCTATTACAGCCTTTTGTTAGGCAGGTGGGTACGTACCTTTGTCGAAAATGTGACATCGGGAAGCAAACTGCTACTTGCCTCCACGATTCCACTGCCGGTGCTGTCCCGTTCTGTTTCGCACTGAATTACACTATTGGCCCCTTGGTCTCCCGCCCCCTGAGTGTCCATTTTGGCGGTTGCTGATTTACCGCCAGCTTACTCCGTCAAACGTTATACTCAGGCACCCACACAAGGATGAAGGAAATCTCTTTTGACTAGAGACTCTTCTTCGGCACTATTCTACTACTCCTATTGCTGCTGTATTCGATTGTACCAGCGAAGCTCTGTGATCTTTGTCGGGGGAGTTCCAGCCTTACACCGTGCAATTCTTTCTCTTGCTCGTAACCATAGTCTCGATTCTGCCACTCAGTAGCTGGATAGCATGAGCCACATGAAATCATCGAATCTTCTCCAGACCCACACTCACACCAGGGGCAATCGACTCTGCAGTCGCATCGCTCACAGAAACACTATTCGTTTTACTGCTAGCCGTATTGTCACTCTGCTGACATGCATACCAGCTACAGCACCAGCTGCCACATAGGAGTAGAATGTATACATACATGAACAGACACGCACAGACACAGATACACACACGCAAAGACACACACATATACAGACGATAAACACTTGATATTCACAGAAACTTCCCAGCAGTAGCAGCACCTCCGTCGTCTGCTACCACTCTGAGACAAAGCCCATGTTAGCGATGTCCCTCGCGCATATTCTTGTGCCAGTGGTGATTTCATAGTATATCAATTGAAATACTAACAGAAACACATACAGGGTTCAGCTAAAGTACGCCCTTTTCATCACTCGAAATCTGTAGCCTGAGTGAATATGATTAGTTCGACGAAAACATTCCCATACGATGAAAACTGCATTTGTCGGCTATCACTTAGAGGGCGCAGGGCAGGCAAAATCATGTTTTGTTTACATTAGACACAAACCGTCTGCTTGAGATTTCGTTCGAGAGCTTGTTAGTTGGTTAGCGAAGTTGGCATGTTTTCTAATCTTTTTGGTCATTTTTTGTGTGTCTCAGTGTGCTAACCAGCGCTTCAAAAAAACGTGTCAAAAGTGTGTAGTGCCCCGAGTCTCCGGTCGGCGCCGGTCAGCAATGTCCTCACCGGACAGCAACGCGCCTACCGCCGACTCTAACTCGAATTTAGATTCAGCCGCTGACGAGAAAACCAAGGACTCGATCATATCACAGGAGTCTCATAACTCACAGAATTCTTCTAAGATCTCAGATAATCCTATGGAACCACATGACGGAGTGCTGGATTTTGAGGAAGACGGTCCGGAGCCAGGAGACAATAAGTACGATGATGCCAATTCCCGCTCGCCTTCCGTTTCGCCGTTCCGATCTGGTTGTGGGAGTCCGGCCGGCGGCAAACCACCGGCTTGTGATGACGGTAACGATGAAGTGAGCAAAGACGGAGCCGACGAAATTGAACTCCCTGAAGAAGGAGAGGAAAAGGAAGATCAACAAGACGAAGATGAAGACGAGGATGACAAGGTGGTTGAAAAAGAAAAACAAAAGAAAAAACGTAGTGAAAGTGACCTCGAAGACGGCGAAGTAACGGATTCTGAAGATGAGGAGGGCGAACGTTTCAGCAGCCCCTCTAAGGCTGACAAAGATAAGCCGGCTGTGTGCCGATTTTTCAGTCGAGGACAATGCACGTGGGGCAATCAATGTCGTTTTATTCACCCAGGTATGCAGCCCGGTGGACCAGGAGGCCCGATGAGCGGACCACCTGGCCCTCCCTACGGCGGCCCGCCTCCACACCCACCCCATGGGCCACCGCCACGTCTGTTTGGTGGGCCCGGTGGGCCATTTCCACCAGGACCCCATTTTCCGCCACCTCCAATGGCACCTGTGGAGTCCGCATGGGAACGCGGTTTACGTAACGCGAAGGAAATGCTCAAAGAGGCTAATCGGCGGCGCGAGGAGGATCCCGCCTTTGAAGACCGCAAGCTGCATCAAGGGTTGCAGGCATCCCCTGTCAGGGATTTGTCACCTCCACGCGTCTCACCATCACCTTCGCCACCTCTACGTAGCAAAATGTATGGAACATACGAACGGCACCGTGAAGTCCCTCGTTCCTTGTCGCCGGTAAATGTCGATCGTTTACGACAGGAGCGATATGCAGCGGCTGAAAGGGAACGAGCACGTGCCGGTCCTGGAGATGTCTGGAGAGATCCGTGGATGCGGTCAAAATCACCGATTCGTGGTCGCCCACGCCGCAGGAGCAGAAGCTGGTCGTCACGAAGCTCTTCTTCATCATCAGGCAGCTCATATTCGTCGTCACGAAGTTCTTCATACTCAAGATCACGTTCTCGTGACCGAAGACGTAACTACGGCGGCCGGAGTGGTCCCCCCATGGGAAGAGGACCACGCGGGGGTGGTGGGGGAGGAGGAGGCGGGGGGCGTCAGAGGTACCCGTCGGAACGAGGTGGGCGACTGGTTGCTAGCCCGTCACCTACCCGATATAGACGAGGGGGTATAAATACGGCTGGCACTGGAGGCGGAAGGGGTCGTAGACGATCTTCGTCCTCAAGTTCATCGTCCTCCCGGTCTCCCTCGCCTCGTCGTAGAAGGTACAGCCGCTCCAAGACACCTGAAGGTATCCCACGCAGACCCCGGCAAGTATCACCACTTGGTCGTCCGATAGGAACTCAAATAAAAATGAATTTACTTGACAAGTCAAAAAAGCTTCCCGTGAAGCGGCCGTTCAGCGCGAGTCCTAGTCGATCGCCATCCCGCAGTCCAAAGAAGCTTCGTGTTTCACCGTCGCCACCGCCGAAGGCAGTCGAGAAAGAAAACAAGGACAAGAAAAAGGAAAAGGACAAAAAGTCGGACGCGGCGAAACGCGACGAACTGATGCGCCAACTGAAGGCTGTTGAAGACGCCATCGCTAAGAAAAAGGCCAAAACCTAAATAAATAAAACTGCGATAAAGCCGAGTATTGCCGATTACTGATTATGGGGTATCAAGTACGATTACGATTTTGATGACTCTAATTCTGTTGGGGACCGGGAGTGCTTGAAGCTCCAAGAAGGATGTCTTCAATTGTTGCAACTGTATCTAGATTTTGTGAATTTCTCAAGGCTTGTATTTTCCGATAAAGTATATTACCATAAAGCGCTGACGATTAAGAAAATCATTATTAAACTATTATTATTATTATGATAACTAGTATAATTATTGTACTATTATTTTATAATTACATTATCATGGAGGCAATGTATATCAATAAATTCGCTAAGCACATACTACCATTAATTTTCATTTTTAAGGCTGATAGACATATATGATAAACTCCGTTCGTTTGGGGTGAACGAAGGGATTGAAGGCTATAGCGTTCGATTCTCATTTCATGATTAACGTTTAGCTGACACTTATATCGATGTGCTCCAGAGCCGCACACTATAGAAGTTGACGCCGTGCGCGTATCTTAAATGTGTACAGCGTTTCATGGAAATGTTTAGAGCCATTAATTAATAGCCGTGTATGATAATAATAAGCCGCTACGGCAGGCGGCGGATTTGCTATCATTCTCCGCAGCCGTCAACATGGAGACGATAGCCTATTATTCTCGCTAATCCAACTATTAGTATTATGAAAACCAACGGAAACGCAAGACTAATAGTGGGAAAACTATGTAAAAAGTATCTACCATGTTTCATATTTACTTGTGCTCTGCGACTGTGTACAACTGTGCCCTCTCCGAGTAATTCGTCATCCGAATTGTCACAACATCAAGTACTGTTTCTATTAATAATAAGTAATTGTTGTCAAAGAAATAAAAATGTTTAGTTTTTTTTTTGTCACCTTTAAACATTAAAGTAACTGTATTCGTTCGGAAAAATACAAAAGTCACACACTGCCGCTGGAAAAGTTTCGAACTGGTAAACTTTACTTTTCACATTGGTAACCTAATAAAGGTAAGAAATGATTGTACAATGACTGTAATGGGTTATATGGAAAATGCGCCCGCTATAATGCTCTGTTTGCTGTAGTGATGGAATGCGTTCATTAATTAAACCCTTCAACTGTAAAGACTAACGATAGACTGAATAAATTCATACATTACACATATTCACTTTGTTGTACCTACCAAATCATTCATTTGATTATTTCAAAACTTATTTACCTCGTTCGGTTATTTTTGTTTATATCCGAAAAGGCATTTACGTCTAAAACTGGCCATGGAACTGATATTTTTTTAACGAATTCGTCATTATTTTGGACAGAAACTGGCTCATCGAGGTTAACGAACTTGCGTTTCTGAGAGTAGTAAAAATGTGAAAATCTAAAGGAGCGAGTGGCTAACGGTTGGTAGCTAAATTATTATAAACTTATGTGTATGCTGGACTTCAGATTTTACACGCGGAATTTTAGCACGTCTTGTCAATGATGTGTTTGTAAAGGCTTAATTTATTTTTATTAATTTTGTATTCACAATTTTACCTTAAGACAAAAAAAGTGTTTCGAAGAGCGTCAGAAGTGTATTGGAGAAAAACTAGATGAATTTCTTTATTCTTGCCCTCGGCCTCAATAAGCATTACAAAATTCTAATCAACTGAGTACATCAATTGGCTAATTGATCGATAGTGTCTTAAATCCACTCTAGATACAAGTATAAAATTGTGACGTTTCATAATTCTCGTCAGTCTCATCGTGTTTTTCTAGAACTGTACTTGAAAATTATTGGGAAAAAATCGAGTTGGAGTTTGCTCAACGACTACTCCAGAGCGAGCAATGATTAGTTAGTGAGAATTTTGGTAACTTGTCTATATCTAAGTGAAAGTGTACACTTTTCTGACACTGTTGTACTTCCGTTGAGTTCTGTCCGATTGCTTGTAAAACGACTACAAACAATACCATTTAGATTAAATAGTTCGATAAATTGTAGTTGATAATTTGTGAGGATTTGTAAAAATATATTATGTATTACTATAATATATTATTATATAACAATATTATTTTTGTCACTAGTGTCACATTATTATAAACATAATTAACAGTGCTCATTTAAGTGCTGTGTCAATAAAAACAGTGAAAGTCCCATTTTTTTTGGCTGTAAGAACCATCTATTGAAGATTTCTGTTTCGATTCCCCCTCTATAGAGCGTTTAGCTTTGCTTTAAGCCTCAATATGCGGCGCAGGTGTCGGCCGTTGGTACAGAGTAAGCTTAAATACTAAGGCCGTGTTAATACGTACAATACCGCAGTTGCATGACCACTTCTATTAATCATGTGGGTCGTCAAAGGTCTAGACTAAGGCTGGTTATCGTAATTTTCAAAACAAAGTTACCGATATTGTAGAAATCGGAATGCTACGGCATCCGTCGTTCGAACTATACCTCTCATTTTCTACCTTTTTTCCTAGCTAACAACCGCACATTGTGCACGCTTCCTGGGTTTTGGCTTCCGGAATAAGTTCCACATGAATGTTCGGAACTGGTTTCGCTATTTAAACTCGTAATCGATAAACGACGATTTCTATAAAGTCGTCCGTTACACTGAATTACTGGATATTGTGACAGTAGAAGTTACTTACTATAACTGATACAGATTATATAGGGAGAAAAGACATGGTGCTAGCAATGTTGCCGTCCAAAAATATATAACTCTTATGACGTGAAGCAGTGTCGGGCTGAGACGCCACTTACTGTTGCCATCGGCTGTTGTCTGTCTACAGTGTAAAACGACGGCGTAGTCCACGAGGTTCTTGTCGTTAGCGTCCGGTAGTACCTTTAGCCGTCTATGCGATTGCTATGTTCTGTCGTTTTTGTCAAGCTAACCACGAAAGGGCTATAAGGGTCACTAAGGTGAGAGAAAACGTGAAGAAACGAAGCATCCGAGTAAGTGATTGTAAACCATATGCATAACAACGCTTTGAAACTGTTGAACTCGGTTAGTCAGTGAACGATTTTGCCAAAATAAAGGCGATTTGTTCGATTGACTGACCGCTGTGGCCTACAACAAAGTGGTTGGCGCTAGCCATTTTCTGGACACTCCCAGGATTGAGCGAGTTCGCTCAACAGTGACCGAAAAAAATAGCTTGTCCGTTGTGTCCCGTTGCTGTTCATGCTAGACGTAAGCGACGCGACATCGTTCCCATCACTAGAGTTACTTAGCAACGTAGTCTTCGCTGCGATCGTCACGCACAATGCCTAGCTAACTCGGTCGTATCTCGCAGTTGTGGTTTGTCTCCCCTGTTCTCTATATAGGTATTTAGATCTTGTGCTTTGTGGTTTACGACTGTATCTGCCAGATCAGTAAAGACTCAGCGACCAGTTGCTGTGCAAAAGTCTAGGTAGAAGCTCTTTGCGAGAACGCACTTCCGTGTTCGCTGTGCGCTGTCTTCGCCTTCTGATAGCCTTCTCAGCAACTTCTGGAAGAAGAGGATTTCATCTCTGTCAAATGTTCCTGCTATTTGACATCCAGTTATATTAGGGAAGACACTCAATCATAGATTATACTACTATGGTATAGCATGGCGCTGACAAATTTTCTAGCATGAAGCAATGGTTGTCTGGTTTTGAAATGGTGATCGTACTTCTGCACCGCAACATGGTACTTGGTTAATTGGATATAATCAGAGGCCAAGTGACGGTAATTAGCAACTTGTGTACATAATCTTAAATGCTATACATCTATAACAATGTGACAATACGGTGCTAAAACGGAAACAACGTGGATGAGGTCATGTCAGTGGTACTTACTAAATATAACAAGCCGCCAGGAGCATTAAAGTGTGAAAGGGCTACTGGTATATGTGACTGCATGCCGATTTTCCTATTTCATTAGGTTGAGCTTTTGACTGATTTCTAATCGAGCATTTACCTCTGTATGCGGCAAGCGCAAGCACAAGTTAACGGTATCGGAAGGAACGCACCGACGATAAACTCGCGTCTCGTAGGTAATTTAATCAACGCAGATGTACAAACTTTACCCATACACGACACTGTTTTTAATTCTTCAATTAACTTTTATATCAATGATAGGTAAAAGAGAAAAAGGCGACAGTTCAAAAAAGTAACAGGACATGTTAGGCTTTTGCTATGGAAATAGCTAATAGCTTTTGGCCAAATTGACTATTTCGTAGCGTGACTCTTGTTTGCTCGTCCAGTTCAGTATGACTATGCATCATCATTTGAGTACTGAATAAAGTGACAGTAAACATGACACCCAAAGACCATGGTAAACAACGTCCATAGTTCCAAGAAAGCAGTCGCACGTCGTCAATAAAATTAGGTCGTGCTTTTCTTGGTAAATTCATTTTGTAGAAAGGCAGTTTTTGGCAAGGGGCAACACTGCCCATGTGAGCTATGCGATTTAGTGACTATGAGCCTTTTAAATAATATCGATTTTAATACCCCACCAATGTCGGAATAACCTTAGGTCTATATGAAATATCTGCATGCAAAGCGGCTCCAAGCAGAAGTGTTTCGGTCTTGAACTACGTAGAACATTACTGAAGTGATTGTGGTTATTTTAGATAGATTAACTGAAGGATATGTTTTCTGTCAGAACCGCTCTAGCCTTGTAGTCTAAGAAAACTTGCAGTCGTGGAGGTGGCATCGACATTCGTTGACGTAGGACAAAGCGTAGGACAGCAAATTTTGTAGTATATTCTCATAGAAGCATCTTTTCCTAGAAGTTGATCACCAAGAGTTTAGAGTGGCATGATATGGCTGCCAATAAGAGTAATTTTGTTTAATTTTTATGAAATTCATTTGTTGAATACTATTATCCTATTACCGTTTTGTCACAGAGTTGATTAAGTTTTTAATATTTTTCGCTTATTTATTTCCGTGCTTGAACGACTATCAGTATTATGAGTAAACCGTAGAGATGTTTTAGCGCAAAAGTACTCTGAAACCATGTTTCAACACATATTACTAATAATTAAGGTTTGCTGCATTTTTCTCTCAGTGTCATATCAAGTAAATTAAGTTTAAGAAAATAAGATAAAGAAAGCAAGTACTTTCGCCGTCTACCTTGACAAACACTTCGAATATATGCGTTAGCGACCAAATCCAGTAATGCAGAAATATACAAGGGGTGTGACGCTGTTGTAACGGCTTACTTTAGGTCAGTTTTATTTTCTTTGATGGCAAGTCCTCGTATCCGTCTGTACTAGCAGTTCTAGCTTTAAGCCGTTATAGTGAGTATTTAATTAAGCCTGAAAAATCAACCTGAGAGCTTCGATGTCATTTAACAATAAGCTAATAAAGTTATCGAGATTACTTAATTAACCTATAAGGTCTATATATATATAATATAATGATGTGGCATGATAAGCTACTTAAGCTCATTACTTGTCATTTTGAGTAAAAATTATACATGACCGCAACTTAAAAACTCACCTAAAAGACACCATGAAGTAATGCTGACTGTTCAATTAAGCGTTGCAAGTTCTATTTATAGTACAGTGTAAGGAATTTTTAGCATGGAATTTACTCAGTTTTACGAATCGCCATTGCAAGTAGATGGATTAATTGTATTCTAAAGTTGGAACGAATTCATTTCTATAGGCACAGTTTTACCGCCGCGACAGTGAGTTCGAGTGCACTGAAAATTTATTTGTGTAAAGGCTGTACCATTCCATTATCTTATTCAGCTTTCATTCATAGAATTTTCCGGTTAGAGGCTATTGTTATATATTTTCATAGATTCTACGGTGAGTTAAGTAATAAGTGATTTTGCGATGATTAGTTCGACCAATTTTTGCGATTTTTTTTACGATACAAGTAGCAAAAAGTTTGTTTAGAGCATACCCTATCTATTTCCTTTTGTATGACTGAAAGCAGTTTTATTAAGAAATTCCTGGGGAGACGCACGTGCAAATCATCGAATGGCTCAATAGTTAACTAGGATAGAAAATATTCCTTAAATCATGTACCTATAGATTAGACCTTAGTTTATACTAAGAAGGCACTACTTCAAAAATCTTGCAATGTGTTGTATATTTTGCTTATAACTTTTTGCAAATTTCGTTCATCTTTAATAACAAAATTTGACAGCTTTGTTTTGCGCTTATTCTCAGTGGCGAAGGCAGCTCACAGAGCCTTTTCCAATCTTGTAAATTATTGTTGCTAAGTCTTTTTATTAGGCACATGATTTTCACACAAAATTGGTTTACCGTCGCAATGACATAAAAGCTAAAGTAGAATGGAAGCTAAAAGATATTCTTTCTAGTTTTAGTTTGAATTCGGCTCATTTTACAAATTCCTATAGAGTTTGATTGCTTTTTTGTATCCCTCAAAAGCTATCATAGATAGCAGAATATTCGCTGAATCAAACAACAGCCTCATGCGTTATCTGGTGTTTCTCCCGCGATTACGGAAATTAATTATTTATCAATAATCGAGTTGGGCAAAAAAGAACCGTTAAGTGCACTTGCACGAGCTTCAGAGAAATATGTGCGCGAATTATCGTTAACGCGAGCCGAATCCTTTTGTATCGAAAAAGCCAAGAATCTGTGACTGAGCGTTATTGGCACCTTTGATATTTTGATGTTACGCTAACACACATGCGCTGTCATATCATGACTGCTATTAGGGGTCTCCCGGTTGTCGATCCATGACTCATTACCGATTTTGCCGAGGTGTCTGCGTAGCTTCCGACCTCAGACGTGATGCAGACGCTGGTCACGTTTCTCGTGCTTATCTCGGCGGCGACGGCATTTACGTTCAGCAATCACCTGAAGGGTGCAGCTTTTCGGATAACGGTTTCGAATAACCACGTTCCTCCAGCAGCTACGAAACCATTCTCACCTTTCCCGCTTCCATTAGCAACTGCGCCGCCTATTGTTCCAGAACAAAGAATATATCCTCGTAACATTTCGCTTTTCTCATCATCAAAGGGCGCTCACAACAAGAAGCAGAATGTCCAGGAGCATTTCGGGCTTAAATCAGATAACGGTAGCAACGTGGTGGATCCCGACAGGGGCAGCAAACAGGTGGTAACTGCTACGGTACCTGTTGTACCGGTCGCCCTTTCGGCAAATGGTATCAGCCCCCCGAAGTGAGTCATATAATAATGATAATTATAATGAACCTGTTTGTTCACAGAGATTGTGTAGTATCTATGTGTCGTTGGGGGGTTTGGGGCAGCGACTCCTGATTTATTTCAAATAGAAATGTAGCTGCCCAAGCTAGCACACTGAAACTGAACAAACTAAGTGAGATAGTCATTACACTAGACGTTGTGCTTAACATAAGCACGGAGAAATGATTTAATCCCATTATACATTCTGCGCTTATGTATCGTTTGAATATATATATTTGCATATAGTAGTACTAAGCACAAATCGACGTGAAATAAAATAGTATAATATAGGATTCGATTGTGCGTCGGATATTATTTCCGTATAATATAAAATGTACCTCGTTAACGTTTTTACTTGTTATATTAGGTTTGTCTACATACCCTTCCTTCGCCGCTTTGCTTGGGTTCTTCAGAATATGCGACCTTCACAAGTGGGGGGTGGTGGTGGACAAACTGACACGGCAGCTATTGGTCCCTTCACCCCACACATTCCCCAGCAATATTCTACTCGAAGGCCGGGCTTTATGCACACGCCGGAGGTGCAACCCGATATCGAGATTGCCAGTGGTGGGCCACAATATCCATTTAATCCTCCTGGAAGCGTAACACCAACTTCGGCTTCAACAACCACCATACGTCATCCTTTGCCGCCGCAATTTGAATTAGCATCTAGGCCATCGATTACGTTGCCCATGATAGCCAACACAACTTCTGCGCCTACCCCGATCAGACCCATTGCCACATACAAACCACCGGTAAGAAACTGTCAGACATAACGGTTGATATGTAGAAAAAGGTATAGCTGAGCCAGAGTTGTCTATGCAATGTTTATTGTAGAACCAGTGTGAAACAAAGTTTCTAAACATGCAAAAAAAATTATGTTAAATCTACTGCGATTGTAGTGATTTCTGCCACACTGCAACATCCGCATAATTAAGACTGAATTTAACTTAAGCCAGATAGTGATAGAGTGTGAGTTCCGCCAGTTTAGATAAGTTCCGTCAGACGCGACGCAACTTCTCAAAACTGTACATATGCACATAAAATTTCATTTAATTCATAAATAATACAATTATACTTTTCAGTTTCTAGTACTAGAAATAACAAGCACTTTACTCTGCTCCAGATGGTTAAAAGGAGTCTGTGTCTATTCTTAATAAAACACTTAGAGAGTGCCTTCAATATTAATATTCTTCATTAAAAAAGATACCTTAAACTTGGCCTCAAAGTTGCTGTTGGTAATCTCATCACTTTTGTTGACTGTTTGCTAAGCGAAGCCCCGCTTTGAGAATATGAAGTCAACTACTACAAAAAAATATTTACCTTGATTAAATAATTTTAGTCTCTCATTAAACCACATATTTTCTTTAAAGGACTATGTGAAAGGACTATGAAAGGACTGTAAAATACGTACTTAGTCAGCACAACGGTTTACAGCTTTGTAGTTCAAAATCAATGGAACTTTTTGGTATTTACATCGCAAAAATAGGATGAAGATAACGAAAATTTACAGGTGCATTAACCTAGCAGCCTTTTTTTATAGCACGTTGTTTTTATGTAACTTTTACAACGTAGACATACGCGATTTCTCACTGGCACCAGCCATCTAAAGCAGTTGAGCACGGCAGTACCAGACGTAAGATGCAAAACGTTCATTTACTTGCATTGTAAAATGATATATATATATATATATAGACCCGTATATATTCTTATCGAGCATCTTAAAATAAAGTCGCAAGCTTCCGCGTATCGGCTGACAACCGCTGTGCCTTTCATGTTACGCTTAACTTATAAACCTGTAGTTTGCCCGAAATGATCGCATCGCACGACAAACAGTGAACTTCTGGCGTGGTTAGTGATATTGAGGGCTACTGTACAACATCTCGAAAGTTTCGAAGCGTTTTCGAAAAGTACGCTATATTTGAGGAAATTTACACATTAGAATTAATTAAAGCTATTGAAATTAGAAGTAACATCAATGTTGGGACTATTGATATGTATTTTTGAGAATGTTATACACCTGTTTTTTCGTTGGCAGGTAGCGACTAGATCGCCTATGAAGCGTAATTCTTGTGTCGTCGAAGCTCCATTTTGCTCATCCTGCTTGGCAAAAATTTCCTCTTCAGAACCCTGGTTCCCCTATCCGCCTCCTTTGTTTATTCCAGCTGTATGTTCTCGTTGCAGCATCCTTCAAGTGAGTTGATCATCTTGTAAGTATATTTCTCTAAAGAGATAGCGCTCCTTCTGATGCATAATATCTAAATGCCACCTAGCGAGGTAAACACATTTAGCTTTAAAGAGTTATAGCTCTTTGTATTGAGCTGGAAAGTTCGTTTTGTATGCATAATGTGAATATGAACTACATAATAACTGTTTCACAATATGTATATAAAATTCCAGACTACGCTCTGAAGTTCTACGTGGGTTGCTATCTCTTTTCCGTAATCTTTTTTGTTGCATTCATATTAATGTAACAATGTATGTGTGTTGTTCAGGCTAGTCATAAAGACTTGTAGATCGTTGTGTTACCACGTTGATCTTATGCTGTAGGACTATTTAACAAGGAATACTGGAAAACCTTGTCCAATTTAAATAGGTGATTTTAAATCGATTGCCGGAAGAGGTGACTGTTTTCTCGGACATCCTCAAGCTGGCGTCGTTCGGCGAAATCGTAGATTTTAACGAAGTTCTCACTGAAGCTAACGGTAAGTAATGATTCCCTATTACTATCATCCTACTATTGTCTACTATTGCCTACTATGAGTACTATTGTCTTTGTATTGAAATCGAAGCGGCTCCGCAAGTCCAAGCTGAATATTACATTTGACTCTTGCTATAAATATGAGCTTAATAGTCCTTACCCGTGAACTTAGAAACATGAAATCTTTAACATTTTACCAGATGGAATGTATAATTTTATAACGAATATATGCTATTCTTCAGATCAAACTGTAGGAACCCTGTGTTTAATTAATTTTTATATCAACACTAAATATATAATGCTATAGTATAGGGTAATTCGGAGTGATCTTTTGGAAAGGTTGTTCTCAAAATCTATGGCTCAATTATGATGGTGTTCAAACCTCTCACAGGCTCCATTCGACTGTTCCTGCCGTTTCCGTCGTATCTTCGTTTATAACATATTTTATTATTATATCACCACAAAATTTGATAATGTGAAGCAGTTTTCTCTTAAATTTTGATAGGATGTTAAAATAAAGGATGTATAGGACTTTTATTATCCTATACATTTCTGTATTGTCCCGCATATGTATACTTAAGTGTGACAAAGGGAATAAGCATTAAAAAACTCTAATATTGAGATCACTAAGTGGAATGACGTCAAATACCAAAGGTATTGAATTTGACGGATAAGGAACCTATCCACACTACATGAGACTATTTTGTATCACTATGAATTGCTACCTATTGAAGTCGTTCTATTCATTATGCAGAGGAGAGTGGGGCTCACCATGTTGCTAGTCTTATGAAAAAGTAGGCTTCTATTGAAAAGGAAAATTATTTTGACTACTGTCAAAACAAGCACTGCTTTTCTACGAAATCACAAGACCTAACATGCGTTATTTTGGTGCAGCCTTTAATGCCACTAAATCGTATTTTTATAATCGACACTTTAATGGTGACGTACCGTTTTTAAAAGCCCTTACAAAATTTCTTCGTCTAGCTGCTCACTTCTGCATACGTATATTTCAGTCAAACCGAGCGGACTCATTTTTTTATTTAACCGAAGTTTACAATTTTAATTCACTCCACAACGCATGGTTTTTAAATTTTTTTCAAATATAGAAAGACCTACGGGCTTGTCTAAAGACACCAGTTTTTTAATGAAAATTTGAAACCAATGAACGCAAAATGCGCTGAAATGAGGAATCCAAAATACTTCAACGGCCCCAGCACATTCCAGTTATACAATGAAAAAAGTCTACCTAATAATACAAATTCTTAGGTGTTAGTGAACAATGATTTGTTGATTATAATTTGAATAAATTGTGATACAATTTAATGTGAATGTTTGTGCGTGTTAGGTCAGGTAACGGTTCTGGCGCCAAGTGATGCAGCGTTCGCGTATTTGCCGATTTCGATCGATGATCTTAAACAGCGACTTGTAAGAAGTCCCAATGAATTGCGTCGCTTCATTCTCTATCACCTCCTGCCTGGCTATGTCACATCGAGAGATTTGAAGCCCGATGCGTGGATCGCAACATGCTTATTTGAAAAAAGCATTTATATCAACAATGATCGGGTATGGCGAACTTTTTTAGTCAGGATAATATTTGTTCGAATTTTATGGAACCGTTACAAGTGGCGAATAGTTACCGGAAATCTGCCTTCAACTAAATCTGTCTAGTCTTGCCATACGGGAACAAAATTATCACAAAGTATTGTGGCAGATCCCAAGCAGACCCTCAAAGAGTACCGTTGTCATAAAACACATTTTCACTTAAATCTCTACACAAAATTCTTTGAAACGTGGAGATTGTTTTCGTTTGAAAACTTCCAGCATCTATACTTTTGCTAATCTATATGTAACTACCTGTCATCAAATAATAAATGACTAAACGCAGTCCTCAACTAACGCTCAACAATCTCTGCATGCACTGGTGCAAACAAGTGCCTATAAAATCACTTATTCCCATTCAAAGTAGATATTGAAATTGAGGATTTCTACAGGTTCTATTAATCCTACGTACAAAAAACACAAGGTTGATGTTAACCAGGTGGAGTGATGATTCACTTTCGCATTGTTTCAGCAAGTGAACGGAGCGCCTTTACAGAGCCGAGACATAAATCACAAGCACGGTTCGATCCATACTCTGGGTCGTGTGTTGTGGCCTGTGGCCGAAGATTCTGTTCAACTCTACCTAGACGCCAATCCTTTTCTCTCACAGTTCGCTTCATGGTACCGCAATTTTGCTCGCGTGTCAAAGAACGACATGGTCACGGTGTTTGCACCAACTAATGCCGCATTTGAGCGCGTGGCTCCCTCGATCCGTAAAAATCTAGCGAAGAATGACGTTCTGAAAGCAAGTGAGTACTTGCAGGCGGTTGGCGGAATGATTAATACAACACTATGTTGCAGCGACGCGAACACATATTTGTGTATGACGTTTTCTTGTTACCTTTGCCTGTTAACTTACTAGGAACGGTTCAAAAGCATATAGTCCCCGGCCTATGGTTTTCATCATCAATATCACCTAGTGGAGCTGTCCTTACACCAATGGATGGGCTCAGTGTTACCTGCACGGCTATCAAATTCGAATTCAATGATCCCCACAAATATCAACAGAAATCAGGCTTATCTAAAGCAGGTTAGTGTTTACTTTTTAGTCAACGAAACAAATCGGCTTTTTGCCTATCGATAATCGTATTGAAAATTACTTTTCATACACAAACATCCATCTTAGAGTTCATGTAGAAAAACGAGAAGTAACGCAAAAAGCAAACTGGAAATGTTCTTTTATCAGCCATGTGTTGTACGTATGTGCCTATCACGGGACGTAAACCAGCTCACATGCACAAATCATGTATTACAGCCAAATTGGTCTCGAAAGTGTTCAGTCTTAGTAGAAAATCACAATTATCTAGGACGCGAGATTGCATGCTTATAGAACCCTTAGCTATATATTATATTTGTAAATTCGAATTATATATGGGAAGTATCTTTGAAAATAGATTTTTTCGGAACTCCTTCGTTTTTTTTGTTAAAAGATAGTCATTACTTATAAGTTAGTTTAACTGTAGGATCTTTTAGTGGATTAAAATTCTTCTAAATTCTTGGCTTTTGTTTCAGATAAGCTCTTGACTTTTGGTTCATCGCGGGTGATCGCGTCCGACCAATTTGTCACAAACGGGGTTATCCACATTGTAGACAAGCTTAACACAGACCAGTTAGAACTGTGTGGCTTCAGCTAATCAGCAGTTTTCTCTGTTCACAAATAGTCGCCCAACTACACTCTACCATCTACTCTTCCATGTGCAAGAATAGATGACTAACAAAGAGAAGTTAATCTATTATTATTATTATACAAATGCCGAGGCCGCAACTTAAAGGATTTTAAACCATCGTGCTGTGCTTCGAGCCCTAAAAGCCGATATCTGGATACGATTACTGCTAAATCGATACATTCTCGCAAACTCTGAACGAGTAACATCGATCATGATAGATAAAGAACCATGATGATAGGTCAAAAAAACTCAATTAAAAGCGAAAAATCTTGATACGTAGATATACAACACAGAGTAGGTTATGTACGAACGTCAATAGGTCGAGTACGACGACTAAAAAATGTCTTAAGTTATTTTGGCGCTTTGGCGCACAAGATGCTATCATATGCAAGCGGATGAACGGTAAAGTAAGCCTGGCTTACTTTCAGTATGGAGCCACATATCGTATAAATTTTGACGTAAAATTACTTCGTGACCTATTCGTGTTTACCCTAGTCGTCCTTCAGCGTGTTTTGGCTGTTTAAAGCTGTAGGACCAAAGTAATAGGTACAGGAATCGGTCGTATATGAAAACCACTTGCTATTCCATTATTGGTATTATATGGTAAGCTGCGTTTACTTTTCACAAAAGTCTTTATGAATCTCAAGTGTGATTGCGAGAGCCTATCAGAAGCCACGAATTAGTAGAACAAGGTTCGAAAACCGTTTGCGCTAGACGCTACAAGGCTGTGTTTTGCCTCTTATTTGCTCTGTCCCACGTATACCCACGGTCGACGTTATGCACAATGCGCACATTATAAACTTTAAACACAATGAATTTAAAATTAAAGCCTCGGTACAGAGCAATAATGGACACTAGTCCTCATAGACACCATTTCTCGGTAGGGAACAATGATTGTACACCATATAATGTCACACATATTGCTTCATCGGATTTCCCGGCATTTATTAAGCAGCGCTAAAGGTTTTCTTTGCCAGTGTTCTTTGACTTCATTCCTCCCTCAACCAAGAACCCCAGTACGCTCTTACCTATACGAAAGGAATGAAATATAGCAGAGCTTTTGAACAAACGATGAACTCTAGCATAATAATTAATTGTTGCTTCTCGGATTTCCATGAATAGTATCGAATACCTTGCACATAATATATAGCAGTTTGCAGATCTCTTCTGTTGGGGGTTTTACTTCATGATTTTCCGCTGCATTGGCCATCGGATTGATACGAGCAACCGATTGGTGCAACGGAGTAGATTTGCAAGTAGATTTACGAAGGCGAGCGTGTTGCTTTCGTACACGTGTATTTAACCGTTAGCTATGCTAATTGCAAAAAATGTGTTAGAGATGATTTGAACTCTAGTCGAAGCTATTATTTGACATTTACTGATAACGTTATGTCGGTTGATTGTACATAGGATAGGTTCAAGGTACATGAAATGAACTAATAACAGTGTGTTTTTTATTGATAAGATATTGATTTTCTATTTAACCTCTGTTATGGCCAGTTGTTCCGTCCTAGGGTAATTTAAGTAAACGACGGACCTAGGAAAGAGAAAGCGAATGAGCGTTATTTGTAATTTTGTTGAAGTTCTTTGATTCATTTTTTTTTTCTCATTTTCCCTTTTGCGCTCAGTAGTAGCAGTAGTACTTATCGAGAATAGTCCTTTTTTACAACTCAGTTTGGTGGAATTGCACTGTAGCAGTTTTTTTTCTGTGAAATGGACAGTACGTCAAACTGCGAAAATATAGTCTCACACGAACCAAGTACCGTGGATATACGTGGATACTCTCACAAATTCTATGAACAGATATGCGTGGTTAATAAAAAAAAAACGGGACAAAATCTATTTTGGAAAAATACATTAGTAGTAATAAAAACCAAGATGGCAGAAAGAGACACCGTACTGGAACACCACTAGAAGAAAATGACCGCGAAATCATATCCATATCGATTCTTCTATGTTGATAATATAGAAAGCGCTTTTTGCCTCTAGACCTCATGTGGACTGAATTAGAAACTTAAACCTGTTTTGCAGTCTGCATAATTAAATGCGTATTTTATTACCAATAGTTAGTACCAATAGAGTTTGCGTGTTATTTATTCCCACAATGTATATAGACAAAGCATCACAAAGATTTTTACCTTCCTGTGGCAAAAGAAAAGCATGAATGACTGCTAGAAATTTTCGCCTTATGAAGACAATAGCCCGAAATATAGCTGCCCGATTTTGCTCCAGTAAATCCCAAGTTGTCTGCATAATGCCGACATGAACTTAAGGTACTAAAAATAATTAGAGTTAACAGATCGTGCATGTATTATGTATATATATATATATACATATATATGCACGTGATATAACTAGGATAAAGAATATAAATACAACCAATAAAAATACTCGGCTGACACTTACCTTTCCAAAATGAGTCCTTATTTATTTATGTTAAATATTTTTAATAAATAAAATATTAAATTGAATCCTGCTTCTTCATCTGTGAGCCTGCGACACTTACGTTGCATTTACGTGGCAAATAAGAGAAGGTCTGTTGAGTATATTTATGTTAATGTATCGTAAATATGTTTATCTATATATTAGTTACTATTGTGAGGCATATTATAGGTACTCATTGCAACAAAATGTTGTGGACTACTCGGCCATTTATAGAGTAATAATACAATTCAGTACAATATACAAGTATATAGCCAGTATGTAAGAACGGAATAACGCCTCAAAAAAATGACGTAATGCAGTATTTATGACATATGCCTGACGGATTCCTTTACTAATTGTGTACGCCAGGGGAGAGATATTGATATGAGGCTTATTATAGAACAATCCATTTATTTACGTTTATAGAGCGTCCAAATGCCAGATATACCACTCCATCACAAATAATCTAGTCTTTATCATAGGGCTATTTGCTAAACTATGAAACTAACGGTATAGATATTAACAGTATCGTAAAAAAAAAAATCAGTCCTATGCCCAGCCGATGACTGCACGTATCCGCTGTTTTTCTTCGCAGCTAGTTACTATGCCAGGCTGGATCTCACTCTTACATCAACGAAACAGTTATCATCATAACGGTCCGGACTGACCGCGACTAGGTCTTCCTACACGGTTGGATAGGGTCAGCTACATACACTTACACCTAAATATGCGACGACACATGACTGTCAGGCGAAGCCCGTAGTTTACTGTTTATAAATCTCTCATACATCATTAGGGTTGGCCTGGCTAATCAGCTTTGATATATGTTTTTTTTTATTTATGCATCTGTGTACATTTATATAGGGCGTTTGTGTAAATTTGCACAATGTAGTAACACAGCCTTTCCTTATTTCATAGAACTGTCGAGCAGAGTGAGGTATGTACGATTGTGTTCGAGGGTGTCATCCGAATGCCATTCACCAACATGCCTGGGTGGCAAGGTGCGACTCTTTCAGTGCGTCATCAAGGTAGCCATGAATATGCTGTCGGTAGTTCAAACCCCAGCGTTAACAAATGGTGACTATAGCATAGTATTACTGTACCCTATGGCTCAAGTACGGGTTGAGCGATGACGATGGCGGCGACGGTGCGTCTCTAAACGCCGTCATTGTTCATATAATGTGTTTATTATAGCTTTTGGCTTTTTCAATGTGAAAAACTAAATGTAAGCTTAGGAATACGTGTAGTAGGTCGATGCAGCTGATCGAGAGCTCTCGATTGTTAAAAAACGACTCTCTACATAGGCCTCCAAAGGATACCATTCGGTCAGAGAAACAGATCTTGGACAAAATTATCTTCGAACTAATAGCCAACATTGGTTTCTGCACCTTGCTCACAACGCCTCCCAACATGTTCCGGACAAAAAACCCAAAAAGGCGAAAAATCAAAAACAGATTTTTGATACAGACACGCATATTAGTTTTACAGACACTGCTGGGTATAACAAGTAGATACACAATATTTTGCACATGACCGTACATTTAGTGCTAAAGAGAACGATTTCAGTCAGACAAAGGGGGCGCCGCATCCTACCACCCGCAAGGACCTATTTTTGGCCCTCAGCTGTAGCTTCGTTACACAAATTTTATTTACGAAGTATATCTTATATGTGTACCTTTAAGAGATCTATTCAGATGAGATTAGAATCTAGTAATGAATTACACATGACGGATATATTCATAGACCTTTAACTAAGAAGTTTAGACCTTAATCACCCTATAGAGCAACCATGCGTCAGGTTTTTTAATGCGTATATTTTGCCCATTATCGCACATGCCATCTCTGTCTGCAAGCCAGAATTCCTATACAGCAGCAGAGTATGTACTGTCGATATTAATAATATTTTGACCCATATATATCCATAGCTATTTTGTTTTGCTTGATTTGGCTTGCTTTAAAGAAAAAAATTCTCGGTAGTAAAGCGACGATTCGTTTATCATCACGTACGACGAAATTACTGTTGTTTAGCACTGAGTTTATTCGAATGTCAGCTGTGGTTGCAGAGTTGTATTCCGGCAAAGATGTAAAACCTATATGTGTAGAAAATGGAAGAATTTAGACTAGACTGCTGGTGAGATACGCTGCGTGTGGGAACTGTCAGTAGTTAGTCAGTAAAATAACAATAAGAGCCTTCTGACTGCTGAGGCAAATCCCAAGCTTGTGCTCCGGTCGTTGTTTGCTATGTAGTTCCGAGAAGGTTATCTTACCGACAACTTTAATGGTTATTCTTATACCAACAAACAATTCCACAAGGAAGTTAGTGAAACTGAAATGTTTCTTGTGGGTTCGTTTGTCTTTATTTATATCACGTTTCTAAAAAGCTATTGCTTTTTTATTGAGATTTATGCAGACCGGTTCTACCGACTGCGGCTTTTGTTTGATATTATGAGGCTATTACCTACCCATTAAATCCAGAATCTCCTTATCTGGGGCTTTAGCTTGGTACTTAGTTATATTATTCCGAGACCAAAGGCTTGCAGGAACGATTAGTGCACTATTATTCCATTAGTCTTGTTTCTATTTATTCACCCGTCGGGTTCTCTACCTCGCCAGACGCGTTAAGTCCCGGACAATATCTGATTCTTAACTCTTCCATCGCACTAATGTGTGTAGCAGTATATTTTCTTTTTGTCCGTCTCGCATTTGTCCTTTCGTTAGTCTATTAGGGCAATTTTGGAGTCTTTGCTTCTTAGCCATAATGCCCTAAAAGGAGGCCGTAATCCTCTTTCAGTTTTCTATATGTTTAGTCATTAAATCTAACATTTGTCGTTCATTTTTATTGGAACCTTACTATGTGTTGGTCTATCCTGTATTCCGTCACGTGCTTGACAGTGAGGCATGGTGTGTTTGGCGTCTTGCCAAAACTCTCAAAAAAAAAATCTCAAAACAAGCGTACGCTTACCTGAATTTTGCTCTTTTCCGCCATGTATACTTGACACTGGCCATGCACAGGCAGTATTTGACATGAGTGGGATAAGAGTGATATATCGAATTTTAATCGCTTTTCTATGAACCTAAAGTAATACGGTTAAGCAATCATTTTCACTTTAAACCTAAACGTGGGTGCTGCTTTGGTACTTTCGTGAACGGAAAATTGTTGTAATTGATGTTCAGTGCTTTTGTCGTCCATTAATATATACGTATAGCATTCCCCATAAGCTACACAATAATGCATAAAGCATATTAGTCTAACATACACGCAGGATATCGAAATTAAAATGTCTATGACATGCAAGTATAAATTTTAAAATATAAAAACGTAAATAATAGACTAAAATTATTTTACTTTATTTTAGGTAACTCAATAACAACTCTAACAAATGCGACGTAAAGGACACTTAATTGCAAGATATATATATATATATATATATATATATATATATATATTCCTTTCATATAAAATTTTCAGTTTCCAATCGGTTTCGTCATTTCCTTTTTGTAGTGAGAACACACTAGTGCTAGTAAAGAATAAGGTTTAATTCGGCGATACTTCATACATTCCTAGCGATATATAGCGACTAACACATTTAAAAGTTAACATATATTAACATCAATTCAAAAAATGTGCGATTCAGAACCTTTGTTGTTACCATAATTTTGTGCATATTATTAGCCAATGTTAATATTGTAGTACCTTTTGAGCGCCATTGTAGCTTATTTTTTGTTATTATAAAATTCTATTTCGAAGTCGTTATTGACATCAAGGATCCTGTTGCAACAACATCTGCATCAGCATTTGACAAAGCTCGAACACAGCAAAACGCCCGTAGCTTAAAAGCATCTGAGTGAGCTGCGCTCTTCTCCTCGCTCACATACGGCTTCATGAAATGTTTTGATTGTAGTTGGGACCCTTCGTCTCAGAAGAGTTGTTTGTAAACGGTGTTGACTGTTTAAGCACCCGTGGCTTATAAAACATAAAGACAACATTTATTGTGAAATGGAAGGGTTATTGTTGACAGTATACATATACCAGACACCGGTGAGTGCTGTGAGTGAACTGTAAATTTCTGGCTATCCAATTTATGTGACAATTCTGCATACAGTAATGCTACCGAAGTTCGTTGGGAACGCAGCGCTATCTCGAATGCATCGTCTGTCGTATCAGAAGCCTATATCTTACCTGACATAACTTCCCTAAAGGTTGACCGTTTCTATGTGTAAGTCTACAAGTATTCTTATTATATTTCTGAATAAAAATATTAGCTCGAGTGTTATGACTGACAACGAAGCTTAGTTACCACTATTTAGATCTGAACATTGTTTCATTATTTGCAAACGGTAAGCCTAACGTATTCCAACCAAAAATGCATTTTTCTAGTAAGATTTTGGACAGATAGATCACTAATTTATGTGATACTGATCTTTTGTATCGCAAGATTCCATATTCGATGAAAAACTCGTGGAAAAGTTGACTGGTTTACTTGTTGTACATTATTATATATACCGTGATCTGCCATTTTGTAACTTCGGTATTAAAATTAAGCATAGCAGTAGTTGCACATTAAACGATTCTAAGCCCGAACTATTGAGCTCATAGCTGTTTGCAAATATCTTAAAAAAAAACAGTGTATGCAATAACTATGTTAGTTTGCGAGAATCGGACTCAACTAGTGAAATACGAACATATCATTATGAAAGAAGCATATATATATACATATATATATATATATATATATATATATATATATATATATATATATATATATAATAAACGGGATATTGGAAGAAATTGTACATTTCTTGTTTTTCCTGTTCCTATCAAAAATGGTAGGAATTAGGTGGAATCGAAAAAAAGACACAGTTTTCACCCAAAACGACAGCTCACGGGATTACGGGCTGGAACTTACCAAAGATGTCATTTCGTGATTTCGATATTACATTGCGCAAGTTATCTTTTTCAGAAAGTGATACGAAATGCTTCCAAAGCAGAGATGCAATAAAGAATCACTCGAAACCAATCAATCCTGTGCAAAGTACTTGCAAATATGGTGTCTGTAAAAAGACATCGGAAATCAGTGTCCACCAAAAAAGACCACCAAATGCTAAAGGATTTTTACTTTATAAATTATGAACAGGCATTTTCTTATGCGCACCTTTCTAATGGATAAGATAAATATAGTAGTTTATGCCCTTCTCACAAAAATATATAAGGACCTCAACAAAGATGAGAAATTCAAATTATCAATAAACTAGTTTTTGTTTAACTTTAATACCGAGATCTTGTCTTCGACGTTAGGTAGAAGGTGTGGATTAAGTCGACATGACAAATGCAACAGTACGTCTCGTAAATGTCCTTCTCGTCTTGCGGAATGTCCGATCATGGTTTGTACCAAAATTACAAGGGCTGAAGTTCGAACGCGTTAAATCGCACCATCTGAGCGGCCAACTATGGTCGACCAGGAAACGTTTTGTGAAATAATGCCATTATTTCACGCAAAACACAGCAAACGGAACCATTTGTTCAGAACCACTTGTTCTTGTGGCTCTTAACGTCTATTCGTGGCTTAAAAAATTGGAGTATCATTATCACGGAACGGATATGGATTTATTTATACTTTCGTCATAACAAATGAAATAATTCCGGCTGTTTGCAAAGTCATCAACATGAAAATGAGCCTTATGACTAAAGATGATCTTGTAGGCAAATGGATTGTGCACTCGTTTGCAGCTCTATTACTCAATTGACGAGCTTTCTGCTGTTCGTAGTCTATATGTTCAAGCCGTTAAGTAAGCTAGATTTTGTATAAAAACATATTTTTCTTGAGAGTATGCAGCATATTGTTTTTAAAATGCTGAAATTTTGAGCACGGTGTCGAACGGATGTGTGCGGGCACAGTGCAGCAGGAGGCCGTTATATTTTCTATCGTTTGTTCCCATCGAATCTATAATATTTATAAACAACGATTATTCTTTTCCCATTTAATGTACTCTGTACATTTAATGTACAGAGTACATTAAATTACTTTTGATATATCTATATTTAATGTAGATATATCAAAAGTTGGACTCAATTTGTATATAGAGACAGCTAAGCTTTATCATCCTTTTTGAAATAACAATGGGAACGTACTATTGTACTGAGTAGCGATCTATTTTTAAAAATGGAGGGTGGTATGTCATTTAACTGACATGATGACTCGGCCATTTAAAATACAGCAGTAGAAATAGCGCCGAATTTAGCGTGAAGAAACGCTCTGTTTTTTGCTATGTTTTCGGATATATAATATTTGTGAGATTTATTACCACCAAACAGTAAGCATAAGTAGTGTTTATTCAATGGGATGATCTTCTAAATAATAGCTGATATGAATAAATAAGTTTGGAGAATTTTCGATAAGGTTAAATGGATTTAGTAAATTATTTGTAATATTATGATGTCTACATTGCAATAAAAATGTCAGACCGACCTTTCATTACATTTTAAATGTTTAACAACGACACATAAAATAATAAATGAAATATGTGGTGAAACGTTTCATGTGTACGCTTCCGAAAATATTCTGTAAATGGCAGCCAAAAAGTTTGTTTTTTTTTTTTCGATTTTAATTCTTTATTGTTTATTTACTTCAGCGTACTGAAAAAAAATTGATGTGCAAATTAGGTAATTACAATAAATATACTTCCAATAGGTATGATGTGATCGAGGAGGTGCCTTACTCATAACTTATTCGGCTCACAAGTCGCTACATAATACGGGGTAACGAAGATGCTCATACGATATGCATACAAGACCCCCTACATCTGAACCATGGATATCAATAACGCCGCAAACGGGACTACCCATTTTGGCAACTCCGGAGGTATTAAGTGACTTTTTTTTCTGGTAAACTTCTGACGTACTAACTGATTTACATCTAACCAGGAAAAAACTAAAAAAATTCTTAGAACCGACCGTCCGAGGGCGACATCGTACACCAAGTTTTCGATGTCCGCGAATGCCTCCACCTGATCCCCTCTGATTTTAAATTTTACTATTTGCCGTGGAGCGATCTAATGATCCGTTTAACATTCTGACCAAGAAACCATAAATCGGCGTGTTTTAGGAACTCAGCCGAAACAGCACTCATCCCGGATTTGTCGCATAATTCTTCAGTACAGCATTGATTTCCAAACTACGAAACAGCCGGCGCCCTGAAGAATCGGACAGCAGAGAAGTCGCGCAGGCTCGACATAGTGTTTGACGGTCATGCACGTGGGCAATCAACCTGGAAGTGGCCTGTTCTTACACTGACAACAGAACGCGTCGAGGCAACGACTAGTAAAGCAGGCTACGCAGACCCAGCATCTTGATTACCGGCTGGTCACTGTCCTCTGGCGTATAAAGTCGGGCGGCCTATATCGAGACGCTATACTAAATCGGGTCAGCCACCGCTACGATGCTCGCAAAGTTTCGCTCTCCTATAGTCGCTTGCCTCCAGCTAGTCAATAAGTCTCCTTGGCCTTGTTGAACCCCTCGGACCCTTCCTCGTCGCCCTCTTATCTTCATCTACCTAGAGACCTTTTCTGGAGGGCCGACCTCCTCCAGAAGAGAGTGTTACTAGAATATCTGTTGAAAAACGTCTTAGTGTTCCGCCCTCGTTACGACTTCTAGGTTATACTATGCGAAGACCGGGCCACGTCGATACGGCTTCACGCATCACTCCCCCTGTTCTTGTGAGCACTGTGGATCCGTAGGTATTTCTTACCGTCACTTAGCAAAACTTCTTTTTTTCATAAAATAAGGTTCCGGCACCCTCAGCCCCTTGCAGAATCCTCCGAAGCAGTTTTTTTTAAGTTTAAGCTAAGTTTACAGAAGTGACGAAACTCGACCGCTAGAGACTAGCGATTGAGCGGCCGGTGAGAGAAAACTTACAACCTGCCGAATTTGGAAATACATTTCCTATAAATATAAAATGAATACGTTAGTTTTACTACTACTGTTTTTTATTTCTGTATTATAAGTGATCTATCTTTCTTTGGTAAGTTTGTCGTAACCTCATTGTGTAACGAATAGAGTTTCGCGTCGGCTTCAAGCTCTAAAAATGGAAGTTTTGGGTGAAAAAATATACTTTTGACACTTCGGCTTGGCCTGTTGCTGAGGTTAAACAGCTGCTGCAGAAGTAGCATGAAATATTTATGTGTATACAGCGAGGATTCTAAAAAGGCTGCATAAAACTGACTTGCAAAGTTGTCTCCCCGATTGGCCATCTGAGGTCGGTGAAGGTCGATCGAAGACTTTTTTGAAAGAAGACGGGGGGTAAGTAATTTGTTAATTGGGCGAAAAAATAGACGGCGATCATATGAATATCGTTAGGCACTTTAAGAATATACGACTTACCCAAAGATTGACAACTCTCACAAACTGAGTAACTATTGCAAGGAAACACGGCGTCTCATTACCTCTAAATATCTCATTCGACGATGAGTAACATGCATCTATAATAATATATTTTCACACAGAATCGTCACTGAGAAGTGGTATCTTTATATCCAAGTATAGGAATGAATGGATTGCTCCAGAACATACGCCCAAACATAGGGTTAAGCCAGATCTTCATCCCAGGAAAACAGTGATTTGTGTTTGGTGGGACTGGCAGGATTTCAGACATTGAAATATACATGAGAAGAACAAAACGGTTAAGATTTGTTTGTGGCTTGATTGTATTGAGGAAACAAGGTTAACCAACAGAAATGACTCGATAGATAATGCTGGACCGGCACTTCTCTCGATAGCTGGTGAATAAAAATAGTAACCGTATGTCGAACAGTGAAAGGGGCCTCAACACTTCTGTTTTTAGGAAGTCGTTAGTTTTTGTTTTACGCCTGACTTATGTTCGACTCAATATGATCGGGGCCTGTAAGGCTTCTTGATGATGCTGCAAAGCCTTTTGCACTGAGAACCTCTAATTACTAAAACTTTACCCGCTTCATATTGCATCTGTCCGGTTAGCGACCGAAAATGGTTCTGCTATACGTCGGCCGTATAATTCTCTGAGCAAATATAAATAAAAACTCAAAAATTATATTTAAACCATGTTTCGTGGTCATTGGCTGTGTTTTTAATTTTTATTTCTGCTGACGCTTATAGCTGTAGCATTCGGGTTGCAACTTCTTCCATGATTTACCATTTTTCATAGCTTTCGAGCATCATGTTCACCCATTTCATATATCTCATTTTACGGGCCAGTTTTCGGCGTATCTCTCTTCCATTGTCTTACTTCAAAAGTCACTTTCTGCATGCATCCGGAAGAGGCCTTTTTAGGCCAGATAGGATGATACCCGGGCGTGCGTTCTGTTATATTAGGAAACAATTTCTAATCTAACTTGTAGAGATCACTGGGATCGACAAAGCTGGTTAGTGTAATTTTTTTCTTTTTGTATTAACCTTTATTTTATTTGGTGTTGCTGAGAATACTCGTTGCTGAGAGATCAATCTCGCAATACTTAATGCTGCTTTGTATGAAACAGTTCTGAACGATCTAGCTGCTCCTATCGCGACTTACCTCTTACGGTTCTTAAGCTTGCACCTGCTGGTTTTCTTCTGCATCATAGTACTCCATAATAATTCAGCATATAGGTCGGTGCGGTTTGTGACTAAAGCTAGTAGCTTTCTAGCTCTTGTGTCAGGGCGCTGTGTTATTGGAATTTTTTTAATGAGGTCTTCCACTGCTCTAACTACTTCTATCGTCGCATAGTTGACATGGGCTATGTCCAGTAATGGCCACTTCTAAGTGTTTTAGTCCTTTATAAAACAGAACTGTGTAGCCATTTATGTAGACTTTGTTTTCACATTTTTTCTGCCATTTAACAGAGCAGGCTCGGTCTTTCAAAGCCTACTTTGAGTTAGTGCTTCCTGATCTAGTTTATGATTATATTTATAGTATTATCAGTTTTCACGTTGGGTTCGATCTTATCTCTGACTATGATCACCGATTCCGCAAAGGCTACTATTAATACCCCGTTCAGGTATTTTTAGTTTAAGATATCGTCGTATATTACATTCCACAGTAGCGGTCTTAATCGTTGCGTGACCCCGTGCTCATTTAATACGTATTACCATAACGCACTATAAATCTCTCCTACCTAAGTAGTTATTTATGTAGCTAAAGGCAATGCGAATATCTTAATGCTGCGCCTTTTCCTTCTCCATCTGCCTTTTATTTTTTGTTTTGCCAGACCTATAAGCTTTTCGACGGTGTCGATTGTGAACAAGCCTCAAATGTGTTTTTTAGTTTTCAGTCATGGGTCTGTTTGCTATAATGTTCCACAACCTTATTTATTGAATTAAGTAGACAAATTTTGTAGACAACGTTTTGTAGACGTTTTGATGTATGAAATTGATTTTCTCATCCCGCTAGTATTTCTGCTCATATTAATTATGTCTAACAAAAGGTACGGGGAAAAATTTATTTTGAAAAGGGATCTTCAAAATGGTGGCTGGTTAATAAGGTGATGCGAGAGGCTTAGTTTCGTGTTTTGAACCTTCCACTCTGCAATTTTCCTAGTTGTCGTTAGTGTGCCCATTGTCGCATTAATCAATTTTGTGAAAGTTAGGGAACCATCATTGACTGTGCACCAATTTTTCTGTTGTTGATAAAAAATCGAATGTGCATTGATGTCTTCGTATAAACTTACATAATTGCTTCTATCTAGGTTCTACCGCAGGAACTTGGTCATTTTGTTATGTTTTAATGCCGTTCTTGTTTTTAGCCGTATCCCTGAGTCCGATTTTATATACCAGGTACTTGCTACTTGCAGGTAATAAGCTGTTAGCTTAGTGTCCAAAAGTTTCGCGATGGAAGAAGTTTACCACTTTCATGCATTGCTTGAAGTGATGACACCTACTTTTGTATTTAAAACACATTGTATGTTTTGCAAGCAGTTACCATTAAGTTGCATAGATCGCGAATAATAATGCGATTTTATTTATCCGATCACGCGTTCATCGCGTCCAATTTTGAACTTTCCTCAACTGAGGAAATTGTCCGCTATATTTTAGTTCGTTATTATGATTGCAGTTTATATTCCGTTGGAATCTTGTCCAAGTTTCTGTATTTTCGGCGGCAGCTGCCTCTAGATCATCAGTTGTCATTTTTTGTGGCCAACTTAACTATTGGATCCGCTAAGCTCATAACTGTGCTAACAAACTTTTTTTTTTTTTACAAAGTACGTGCACCTTCCTTAATCAGTAGATGGAGTTTGACGTTTTCTGATGAAGAAATTTTCTCTATTTCAATGTCCAAGTGTGTGGAGCAGAATGTGGCCCTTATATTTGGCAGGACCTGAGGGCATGGTTGTTCTTGACTGTCTGTGGCTATTGTAATCAATCTGTTTTCGTGTCTCAAACCCTAGCTGGACGACTTCAACACTAGACCCAAAATATCTGTCGAAAGAGTAATTGGCATAAAAGAGAAGGTTGAAATGGGTGATCACGAATACATAATAAATTAATTTGGTGCTAGCATCTAAGCAAAGCGCTGTACTTTGAGACAAAACATCAAAGTTCCAACCTTATAAATTACAGCATACGTGAGGCTAATACTTCGCGATATCAGAGAAGATATGACAGAAATTCGATTTTTTGTCTTTACAAACATTAACCCGTTACGATTTTATATTGTTGAAATATCTGAGTACATGTATTTATATAGTTCGAAAAAATTTCACAACTTCTAACAATATCATTGGCATCCAAAAAGTCGCTTACAACTTAATCTTTTTAATTTTTCAACTTCATTATTATGCGTTTTTGTTGAACAAAAGAACCATATAAAGCACTACCTTAGGGGAGGTTCTGATGCGGACATTGCATTTTAAAGAAAGCTGTTTGTCATCTTAAGAAATAATGTTTTTTGGCTTAGCGTATCACGTGATACTCCAGAGGATGCTTACTGTATGTTCCAAAACAGTTAATTTAGTAACAGCGCTGTAAATGATATCGGCAACTCAAGATGGCCAGCCACGAAAAAGACACAAAATAGATTAGTCATAATGGAGGCACGTGTCCCTGTAATGGTGCATAATGTTAACGTATTTGCTTGCTAACTCTGAGGACGTAACACGCTTCTTTTGACGCTGGGAGCGAACCATCGAAAGCAATACTAATACTAGTGCCAAACGCAAAAAACTCCATATATATTTATTTCGCATCGAGAAGCAGCTAAATTATGATCAGGATCAGCCAGGGATGCAAATAAAGCAAAAAATTAGAATTTTGAAACTATGGATACACTAAGCCATGTCGATATCGTCCGAATACCCTGTGAAGGTTAACTGTTTTAACATACGTCTGAATTTTCCATAAGTGCTAACCGATGGTTCATTAAATAAAAATGTTGAAATGAAAGGAGACATCAGTCGAGGACAAATTATCTTTATGGAGGTTGGCATGCTTATTGCATGAAAGATTCCGGTATCAGGACTCTCTTCAGTTGGTTAATCAAATATTATTACGCCTGCTTAAATTGTGCACTAACGTTGTTATTACTAACTTGATGGGCGTAGGAAACCTCGGTTTAACATCTTTCAATTTCGTTTCAAGTGTCCTCCAATTTAATTCCTCGTACTTTTTCTATTGTTTCTTCACTATATTAGCTGCACTCGTTGTAAAAGCTTTTTTATTTTCGAATCATAAAATTCTCAGAGTTTAAGGAAAAGCACGGGAAAAGACATTTTATTAATTCATACATGATGGCTTTGAAGGTCCTGCAGCGCAGGGCCTGTCTTATCGTTTACAACAGTGTATGCACCTGGAGCTGTAATAAATTCTGTATAGAAATTAGAGCAATTTCCGTCAGTGTTGGCAGACAGCTTGCATCACAGATGTCAAGGAGACACGTTACCAGTATGACTATCCATTGATAACTCCAGCGTCAGCAAGCAGCGACGGATTAGATAGGTAGCGTCGACAAAAACTGCGAAACTTTAGATTGAGGCTGAACGCATTTTTGGGGAAGAAAACAGCGTATTAAAAATCAGGCTTCGGCTGAATGTGCTTGATTGTGACATCAAAACTTTAAGCTTATTTACGTCCTGCTCAATAGAGAGTGGCAGATTTTAAACGCATTTATAAGTTTATTTGAATGTATGTCACACGGTATACAAACAAATATGCACCTCGTGCAGTTAATATGAAGGGTAGCTTATTAACCTTTTTATCTATGGCCTGCAGGATGAGACCCTCTTAGAACGCGTGAAACCTAAGGATTGAGAAAAGAGGCCATGCAATACAATTTTTAGTATGAGTAGCTGCAGGTAATTTAAAAATGTTAGTGTGAAACTATTCTGCTAACAAATCTATAGTGTATTTTCGTGTAGCTTATTCTTGTGCCGCATCTAAACAAAAAGTGGTTGCTATAGTGTCGTATTAGGGTCAAAAGTTTCAGTCTTAATCTACTCTATGCACAGCGCCCATTTTAATGGCGCATTTTATCCCGGTAGTGTTGTGTATATCAATAGTATAGGTCAAATCCTCGTAAAAAACGAGAACTTACTGCCAGATCATAGCTTAGACTAGAGTAACCTCGACTAAATATTATACAGCTTGCTGCACAAGAGACAAGATATGTACATCCATCAATATAAATAGTAAAAGTCTTGTTAATAAATACGAATGACTTCTCGACCACTTCGCTTTGCCCCCGAAACTCTCGATTCAATGATAGATAGGTCTAAAGCTTAAAAGGCGCTTTGTCAAATGGCGTAGATCGTAACTCGATCAATGATGGCCTTGAACTGAATCAGTGATATTATGTGAAATCAGTGAAACTGCGACATAACTGTCGCAGTTAGTACACATGCCAAAACAATGTACGTTGTATAGAAAGCCAGCCCTTCCTGCGCGTTTCTTAGTGTCAAAATTTTCACACCTTCCAATGAACCAAGTTCAACCAACAAGGAATACAAGGCTAAGTTACCGTGATGATATATGCAATTTAGCTTTTCGATTCGAGGTCTAGCGAGCATTGAACAAACAATTAACTGAGAAGAACAAACATATCTTGACCACAAAGTTAGTGCGAATGAATTGCCCTAACCTTCAACAAAATACAAGACCGTGCGGATAAGTGAAATTTATTCTACTGCGGATTTATGGTAGTTCTGTACCGGTTTCCCATGACCATTTCTGTTAGATACATTTTCACATTTACATTTACATTGATAGAGACATTTTCTGTTAGAATTGTGTGTGTCCCGATGATAACCTACTGCGTCACTTGTTCGCCTGCAAAATTTAGCAAGATGGAGTAGTTTAGGTCCGAATCCGGGTTTCGCGCTAGGAGCTAGCTATCTGAAATAATATCTAAAAAAGGGCTGTTGGGCATAAAACTCGAAAACAAAAAAAAAGGTAAATTTGATCCATCACAATTTCACGTGCGCCGTGTTTTTTTTTGAAGTTAGTGGTAAACACTGGCTTTATTATAAAGTTGAATTATGTTTTTATGATTCGTTCACTAAGTGAACACGAATCTTTTCAACTGCTTTTAGCAGCTTTTAAATGAATCATCGGTTTTTCTAAAAATATGTTTTTATCTTCAGGTTAGTTGTGGCAGGCCAAACATTTATTAGGCTTAGAAGTAATGGTTTCCTTTTATGTTTGCAGAAAAAGATGTTCCGAAATGCCTAATTTGCTTGTGGAAGGACAGAGTATGCAGTCCATCGTTGCCGTTGAAAGCCTTTGCATAAGGGTAAGTAGTATCAATAAAATTGTAATGTGATGCACTTATGCATAAAATCAGTTATTCCGTGTTATATTTGGTGTAACTATTGTTACTGCGCTATGTTCACATAAACAAAGGAAAAGAAAGAGAATCGCTAGCACCAAAAAGCCTAAATACATTTTCCAGCTAATAACTGTGTGTGTATGGTTTGAACATCGCAGAACGAAGACAACAACTCGGGTAGGATGGTAATTGCTTCAGTGGAATCATTGGCGGCAGATGTGCCACGAGCGGACGGCATCAAGGTGAAATCCGCAGGTCAGAATGGCAACAAGACTGGTCACGATAGTCAGACAGGGAGAAGGCGTAATACCCCTGCTCAGAGTCATGCGTTTTCTGGCCCTGCAGCCAAAGGAAATAGGGTGTGGCTAGCAGAAGTGATTGAGCTTTCGGATAGCGATGATGAAGTGTGTGTAACCAAAGTTGAAGCTCCCAAAGTAGCAAAACCAAGTCATCCTATCCCAAAATTATCCAACACAGACTCAAACTTAAGTTTGCAATCGCCAGTGATTCGCACGAATTCATGCCGTCCAGTGCCAACTGCGGTAAGGGGAGCATCACGCCCTGTAGCTAGCACACCTGCCACTACAGCTGCTCTGAACGATTCGATTCAGATACAACCCAAGGTGCGCCCACCAATACCTCCTAACACAAGTTGCGGAGTTCGTCCTGGACTCATGCCTCGATCGGGAGCAGGTATGGAAATCGTTTATCGAAATTTCTTTTCGCCGTCAGAAATTCGGGCTTCGCACTCTCGGGCGTCCGTGGCAAGCGCATCGTATTCTGGGCGCCGCGGTCGGCCTCCGTTAGCGCGTGCAGCATCTCTCCTACACAGTATCATCACTCAGTCTACACAAACAATGACCAAAAACGCGAACGTGCAAAATGGTAGAGCTTTACATGTTCTTAATGGTGGCCACGTTCAAACCGAGCGCCCGGGATCTAATCCAAGAACTATTTCTGCACCTGTTGTCCTCGCAGATGGTAAAGTGAGACAGACTCGACCGTGTATCATACAATCCCCTGCCCAGGTTGAGCGTACTGCACCTCGACCACGAGTTGCACTGCCTGACTCCTCAGTGCCAAGGTATCCAACAACACCAACTAGTCTTCGAAGCGGAAGGTATACGCCGTATATGGATAGCCCTGCAAACGTGATACACGTATCCAACAGCACATCACGTCCAATAGAAAATCCGGCATGCGTATCTGCTACAATACAGCAGAAGCCATATGCTGTACTGTCTTCAACAATGGATGCTTCGACACGTGGAAAACCACCCCGCATCACTGTACAAGTATGCTACATTTGTGATATTTATTTGAGCCAGTAATTCAATACACAACTGTTAAAACCTGGTCTTTTTTAGAACATTGGTCTTAGTACCTATGTGGCCGACCGGAACGAGAAGAAGTCTCAGAGCTCTGTACTGTAAAATCATATCCGTTCTAGATATATTTTATTTACCGGAATTTTTCAATAGTCAGATTAGTCATTAATGACCTATTTAGTAAAAGTCAAAGCCTCATTTCTTCATCCAGGGCAACCACCCCTCTATTAACCTTAGTGCAAATTTTTTTGCCTTATAGCCTTCTTTTCATTTGCTTGACGCTATGTGGTATTCATCACTACGAAGACAAATTCAGTTATATAATTATTTTACCACAGCGCTTTTTATAATCGTTTACGGCATTCGTTCCGTTGAAACTAGAAATTCCTAGTTGAAACCCGACGGAGTTTTGCATAAGCTGTTCTTATAAGAGTTGTTGTTAGTTAGCAAAGTATTGGGTATGCATACATTTTTCTCGTATATGAATTATATGGAACTAGTGCTATCGAACGTTGCGTTAGTTAGTGTTCGAACGTACTCTATTACTTACTACGTGAGGATGCTTTACCCGCTTTATGTTCGTGTTGAGATAATACGCTTGGAGTCCACAGGACAGGTACGACATGCACGAACTCGGCATGTTACTAGATTGTAATGCTTTTCACTTACTCATTGTCGTATACGAGCGTCCTTCTGTATCTACCATTCACGAGCGACTGCTTCGTCAGGATCGCTGTTGCCTTTTCCACCGCTGCTTTCTCTTTCACAGTCTTTTTTCCTAATCATCTCCTCTCACAAAAGACCATTTCATATGTACCTCTCTCGCCGTCTCGCGAGATACAATGCGTTTACGCGTGTATGCACTGATCTCTATCAGATGGGCATCGCCTTAGACATTGAAGAAGTACTGGTTCTAGCACGTGTCGTTAACGTAAACGGCCCAATCAGTTTACTACACTATTGAACTTGGTCTAGCTTCAAAATCTGATCTAGCACACAGTCTTGTTCTAACTGGAAGCTAGCGTAAGTTCCCGACGTATAATTCTGAACATTTATACTACCGATTCAGTCCACAGATGCATACGTTTCACGTAATATCTTCCAGTGATCACTCGACGGATCTAAAAATAGGCAATCAAGATTTTACCTGCGCCGAAAAGTACAGCGGTAAACAGCTTTCCGGTCCTGGTTACTAATGGGGGCCCTACATTTCAAGATATCCTTTCCAATACGAAAATGTAACAATAAATAAGATTTCATAATTGATCACGAATCTGCATAAAACACATTTTTACGATTTTTCGTAATTCAGATTTCTGTCACTAGCCGAGATGCGAGCTAGTATTAGGTCCCAAGTAAATAAATGCATTATTTAATTATTTCATACCTGAATACTCAATTAAAATAAAACGCTCGCTTTTAACAGATTTTCTGGAGCCCCACTGTTTCATAACCCGCATCTTCCCGATATTAAACAATGATTCGATCGTTTTGCGCGTGGTCCAACGTCGAGTATGGGATTTTCTAAATTTGTCGAACCCAGTACTTTATGTCACAAAATTAAATTACAATATACACTCCTAGGCTCGATTTCACTCCATAGTTATAAAAATGTTCTACTACAGTGTCAAGCGTTCAATAATCTGATTATCGGACCATCTGGCCCTCTGTAGGTGTCTGTCCAGAAGCAACGCAGCTGAATATTTTTTGAAGAGGAAGATCGCCTCTCCATTCAATGAATACCCTTAACCTTAACGTTTTTTTATACCACAAATATTTCTATATAATAATAATAATTTGCTAACGTGACGTCCTGATAAACGATTCGTCTCTATCGCCGCATTTAAGTAACATCTGAACATCGCGAATGAACAGCTGTTAAAATACGGTTAGAGCTATTATTTTCGGAGCCGCTTTTGGGTTACTTGCAATGATCCTTTCGGTAGGTATTTTACTCAGCAAAAAATGAGAGTCCATTATAATGATTGATTATCCTAGACATTATAACACAACAAGCAACAGCGTTACGTTTGCGTCCAGAGATTTTCTAACTCCGAAAACATCTTTAACTTGAACTTTAAAAACATCTTTAAAATGAACGCGGCTGTTTAAAAACTATACAGAAAAGCAATGGTATTTTCAATACTGTCCAGATCGCTCGCTTACTTTTGGCGCAATAGAGAATTAATATTTTTTATGCAGTCCTTCAAGATGGGTACGTTTTTATAAAGCAAGTCAATGTGCAATGTTCTTGAACAGCGTGTGAAGTGTACTGTCAAAATTTATTGATTTCAGAGTCCGCGAAAGGCTTCAGGCATCTCGAATCGATCCGGCACTCTAATAACGCATCGTCGAGTCACTAAAAAAGAAGTTAAAAACTTACATTTGGATCAAATTGACGCACTCGTCATGAGGTAGATGTGTTATCGCTTCGTTATATATAGTACGAATGTAGTGTTAAACTATAATAGTATGCCTAAAAACACAAGGATATATTTTTCAAATCTATAATTTTTCAAGGGGACTTCATTATTCGACCGAGAAAAAAACGAAATGTCGCGGTTAAACGGACAGAGGACGCAAATAACAGCTTTGGTTTATAAATCGAAAGCATCCTTTTTTGTTAATAGGTGCACCATGATGTGTTAAATAAGTTGAATAAAGGCCAGCAGTTTGGCAAATAATCTTCAAAGAGGTATCTAACTCATCAGTGACAATTTAAATGAATATGCAATTTGTCTTTTTAGGTACGGGAGTGTCGTACTGAAAGAAATAACATTAGATGAGATCGTCGCCAAAGGTATGGGTGAGTGGAAAATACCCAAGAATATTAAGATAACTCCACGTCGGTTTCCGCCGCGACAGTTCAAAGCTCCAGTCGCTTTAGCTGATCAAATTGTGGTAAGTTCCTTATCAAATAGACATGAACTTACCATGAATTATTATTATGTTTCGGGTGAGAAGCTATATTTTTGTTGCTTAACTGGATTAAAGGTCGTCGTATCTCTGAAATAACCAGGGCATTTAATTTACCTTTTGACCTGTAAGCAGTCGGACGGCGCCACAAGACTTTGTGAACTCCATTTGGAGAAACAGCGATGAGCCTGATGTAAATATGGTCCCCATTGTTAATAATCATCACATTAGATTTAAGTGCCGATGTTCTCAGGACCTTGATACTCGGATGTTACATTTCTTCAAGAGAATGCGGATCAACCTACAAGCTTTCAAAGGAAATTCATTCTAGACTCGTCACAGCGAACTTTGCGATGATTTATAAGATTCACGGATTAAGGATATAAACTTTCGGGTCTTATTCTACTTCACTAAATTGGAATATCTTGTATAAAATATACGCGCAAAAGTAATAGTAACGTAGTTATTACTTAAATGTGGTTTCTTTGCGGAATGCGTTGTCTTTCTTTCTGCGCGCCACTGGTCTTCTTACTAAAGCAGTTGCAAGACAAAATTTACAGTTGCAGACTTTTTTCTTATAGGGGTAAATAAAAATCTTCGATACTGGGAGATACCCCATCCGTATGACGTGGTAATTATCGAAATGTATTAGCTATGAAACGTTTATGTTTATTAGCTAGGCCAAATTTCCGCTAGCGTCTCTTAAAAGAAACATTATCATGCAAGATGCAAACGAACGCTCAAGAGTGCTTTTGCTTGGCTTTCGAGGAACTTTCTCTAAAATCAGCAATGGCCGTACATGTTAGCTATATAAAGGCGTTTAGCACGCTACACTACGATAATCGTATACTACTATCTATGCATAGCAAAAAAAAAGCTTGCTAGTTTTTTACTCGCTTCCTAATGGCTAAGCATGCTTTTACTATCCCCGTATCCTCCATCATTCAATATGATATTTATCTGTATCCTTAAAAATTTAAGAAACTTAAAAAAAAATTACAATGGTTCCCTTTCCAAACGACAGCTGTGTAAACAGTTTAGCAATCTATTTCAATCCACGGCTAAAAGGAACATTTGTTAATAGTACACTCTATATTAAAAAAAAAAATGAATGAAGGTCTATAAGGCATGTGCCGAACAAATTGCGTCTGAAATGAGTGACCGATGTCGTTGATGAGGTTGTTTATACTGTCTGAACATTGTATTGAACACAGGATACACTTCATTTGTCTAGCAGCAATAAAAAGGGCTGACTTATTACCATGAGTAATTCTTATCACACTGTAAATTTCTCGTTTGATTGACACGATGTCTTTAATTATGACGGCTCTTCTCCCTGACGAGCAGGCTATTTAAGCTTTTGAGCCCTTTTACAAGCGTTTTTCATTGATGCTTGTGTTGGGAGGACTTTCTTACGACATAAATGTAATAAAAAAATGCCTTGATTTACAGTAATAATCACAACATTTCCCTTAAATAACAACTGAAATCGACGATCGAAATTCATTCATCTGTTGACAAACAAGCGTTTTTAAATGAGTTTATTTATAGATTTGTATAATTTTCATTTTTATTGACACTTCGAGACTCGAAAGCAATTCACCATAGCAAAAAAGCTGGATATAATCGACATACATACTTCATACTTCTCCTATAGACACTAGCATGCACTTGCGAACATTTCATAGGAAATATCCTCGGATGATGACGACGACGACGACGACAATGATGCAAAATGGTCGCCAGTCAGAATTAAACGTGAAAAGGTTCGTTAATGTTCTGCCACTTCACTTGATGAAAAAAAATCAATTAAATTTGTCAGTCCTATTAGAGTAGTTTGTATCTAATTACAGTGTGTACATTGTTTAATATGCAAACAATCTTATCAAGGCCTAACAGAAATTTTTTTGCAGAACGTATTTTATTTTCTCTACTAAGGGCTAAATCTCTCTGATCTTCCTGTTTACAGGCGGACTCAGACGGGTCAATGTGTCCTGGATCAATAAAGCCCCAAGTTAGTGAGACAGCAGCGCCAAAAGAGCGATTGATGGCTGGGCTTGGTTTAGTATCAAAACCTGAAGCGAACCGACTGCGAACAGTTAGACCCTTGAAGAAGGATATTGTAGCTGTTCTCAAGGATCGGCGAACGATTAAGAGGTTGATTTCCTTATTTGAAGTAATATTGCGTACTCAGATAGACAAGCAGTTAATGGTGTGCCTATGCCATTAACCTCTGTCCTGGTTAAAGCGAATGCTATGCAAGCCCAGGGAAAGTAGAAGATGTCTGTGCAACGAGAGTCAATCGCAGAGAAATTGAGACAAAGATTTTCGAGCATCTGTTTCTATGTTGCCAAAGGATGACTTGGATGTAAAGAAGCTACCAATGAACTGAGCTTGCTCAGAACAATTCCAGGTAATATGAACGCCAAACATCTTGCAGAAGGAGCTAATTGCGTTAATGAACGAGCAGAAAAGCTGCTAGATCTTATTTGGATATTGAACCAATAAGTCATGAAATTGCGTTTGGGTTTCGATGAGCAACCGAAGGTCCTTCCATTACATTCTCTGACCATGTTACATGCGCGCTTATGCCAACATTGGGCAGATATAGAGCTTGAAACGGGTTGCCGATTTGTAGAAGTATCTAAGCGAAACACATGAGGACGATCGTTGCAAGCGACAGAACGTTTTAAGATCGGCTGTACGAACAGAACAAAGAGCAACCACTAAAGCTAGATTACTGCTTGTGACTACCGGTCACGATTTCCAGTGAACCTATTTGATGCACGCAGTAACGGAGCACGCATATACTGAATGAAACTCGGACCCGTCACGGAGTCCTCGCAGATTTTGTCGTCTTGAGACTAAAAAAAAAAGGTAGAATAAAATAGAAAAAGGTAGAAAGTTGGGACAATAGTATACGTCTTTCATCGATAGGTGAAAAGTTCCAAAAAAAGAATTCGGCATAGCATAAGCTTCTACAGTATTAAAGCGAGCTGTACGGAAGCTTTTAGGTGAGCTATTACAATGCATGAGTAAGTCGAACGTAGACCAAGTCAATCTCAATGCTAAATGTTATCACGGGCAGACAAGAGGCCGGAATCGTAGTGTGCCTCTAAGCAACAAAAACCTAATCTTGCGTTAAGAATTGAGGATCTTGACAGAAGGGCAGGGCTGAGCTAACTGTCAAACAAGCAGTTGCAATCGTTACCTAAGGCAAGGCAAGCGACTTTAGTATAGAAAACCGAATGGTATTTGGATAGGACGAATTCCCAAATGAATGGAAGGTGAAGCTGTACTGTTTTCCAAATCCATAACAGATTTGCTCTTCGGTTTCATCGCATGATTGTCAAGACATCACACGCAGACATGGCTCTGAAGAGAATGGAAACAGGTGTTGGAAATGGAATAATTGGCATGCTTATAAGCAACTTCGGTTGGTACAAGACAATCTTCTAGGTCTCATAGGTGATGTTATTAGGTTAAAAATGGGCACATTTTCCAGTTTTTTTGGAAACATAAGGGATATAGAATTTTTCAAGTCATTTGGTTGAAAAACAGCTCTGGTGAATTTCCATATGACTAAGAATGAGAAGTGCTACGAACTTTAGAAGTGTGACTAAGCAGAAGGTTAAAAGAAGTCCTTAGAAAGGAATACTTTCCCTAACATTGCTCGTGATATATATTACATATGTGAGCAAAATGAACCAACGAGGCTTTAGGCTTTGCCCTAACAGCGATGCACTGTGAGTTAGTAACTGGGGCAGCGGTCAATCGAGTCGACGCTGTACATGGACGGGAGTCATTGAGGTCCAAAGCTGGGTAATTGGCTGAGCAAAGCCTGATAGAGAACCAACATAGCCTGGCTTGTAAGTAACCCATTGTTGTTAGTCTCTTAAGCATGACCGCTATTATTTTCGTCCTTGATGAGTGTAGTGTGATGCCTTTCAATTCAGATGAGAGTAGTGCTTAAAAAGCACTATATCACATGTGAGCAATTTCGAATTTTAGCTGTATTTACCAAAGGATTAGATTTGGTAGCGGTTAAGAAGCGAAAGCAGCTATAAGCTAAAGGTTGCTGATCTCGATTGAGCCTGTGGTGGACATCATAGGCATTGGCTTGAGAATGATGCTATGCGAAACCGTAAGAAAAAAGGACATGGACACCAGGGCTTACATTTACCGAGTTCTACCCCTGGACAATTGCTGATAGCAATAAGATAACTTCATTAACTGATGGGTCTTTCAAGACGGCGCAGGTGTATACTGATTAAACGATAACTAGACCACAATTGTTGAAATAGAGTTGCAGATAATTTCGGGCGAAGCTGGTGGCCACCCGCGAAGGGTGCTGCTAAGCGAAGTTTGCCGATCAATAGTTTAGCCCACAGATTAAATCATAGCACGCTGTTAACAGGCGGCTTTAGACTGAAGTTAGTCTGCTACTACAGTAGCTTGCGTGGGAGACCCTAGAAATCAGAAAGATTGCAGGCTCATCAAAGTCGGTCTTCAGAAGAAGATATGCACGAAAACATTATCGATCATAGTGCCATCACAAAGAGATGGGCGTCAAATATATGGGTGTGCTGTGTAGCATGTAAATTACCAGAACTAATACTTAGAATGGCGTTGCTTACAAAAATCTTGACTGTTATTTAGGCGCACACAGGTGAAAACATTAATGCACCGGAGAATGCACCAGAAATGGTCCATCGATTAAGTGGTGGAAATGCACTAATCCAGTATGCTACTTTATATACATAGAAACCATATCAAATAACACGTAATGATGGTGTCAAACTTACATACCCTGTAGAAGCATGGGAATCAAAAGGTAAATCAGGGTACATTATTAGAGCAATAGATTTTTTGAAACGAAAACATTTTCAATCAAATTGTCATATGGGTCAACAAGGTGCGCTTAGTTTCAAAACTTCTATACGTGTACATTTCTGTTGATGTGCAATCTGTTTACATGCAATGAGTGTGAGACCTCTGATGTAAGATTTCACACTCCGATATGAATGAAAGAAATAGAAGGCCATACCCACAGTGGGCTGATTTGTGGGCACTTGTAATCCTTCCATCGAAATTTCTTGGACAGCACACAACGGCCTACACGGGCCAGTTTTGCGGGAATCTCATAAAAGATGCTCGTTTGTGTCATGCGCTTCTCTGTTGGGGCTCATTATTGGATGTTTCTGGCTGTCTTTTTACAGGTATATTACATGTCCGTTAGTCTCTATTGTGAAGGCGGACTGTATTTATAAATACGTTTTAGCCAAACGTATAATGAGACCCCAGGCTTTCCGTTGCACGCGTCAGGAGCCTAACAGAACCACAAAGCAGAAGAAGCGGCGTAGCAAATCGACATTTTTAACTAAGCTCAGAAAGAAAGCAAAACCAGATGTAAGGGTGGAATCCGCGGTGAAAAATGAGGTAATGTTAGCCGAAATACTTACCAGTTTAATTTTTTTTCCAGAAAAGTTTTCCATGTATAATTCCAAAATCATGTAATTTTAGATTAGGTTAGAGGGAGAAACGGAAAAATATGCATCTCCAAGAGCCTTTATTTAATTTTCATTGTATGGTCATCGTTCGGAAAACTATCTGTGAATCGTTCTTCTGAAGATCGAACAGGTTGCCGAAATCTAATTTAACACACTTTTCAGTTAATATCGGCGAATTCGGTTGTTAGCGATGGGGGCAGTGATACCGAGATAGACGCAGATTTCAATCAGACGTCACCTTTACCACAGCTGAGTGCGTATTATTGTTATAAAAATATTGTGAGCATTATTTTCAATGAAACGTCAAAGCACTTGCTTAGAGCGTGTGGTTACTGCGAAGCACTGCATCGACGTAACGGAATACTATGATGTGATAGCTGAAGTTGTCGGGTGGGAATCACCGCTTATGAATGTCTACGTTTTCTGTTTTCGTTTTCTTTTCAGGATCATCCGAATCACTATCTAAGGCAGATATACATGCGATGTCTAATATCAACAACAGGGCAGAACTCCAAAAGGTAACTAGAACGTCATACTTTTTTTGAATTCATGCTTTTCAAATACGCTTGCAGTATTGCAACTACCAGATTATTGTCTCTATTGAGGTTCTACACTATAACGGTTAAACTAAGCAAACTCGTGCATTACAAATCCCCTGTCTCAGTCAACTGCAGAATGAGTAGCACGTGATGACGGAGAAAACCATAACTTCGAAGTCCTCTGTGTCTGTCAGGTATACGCTTCTTTCTCTGCTTGTGTAAGGGGTCAAACGATGCTATTACTTGCAGTGTGAAAAACACTGGGCATGCGATGATTTGCCATGCTTTATATGAAAGTATAGCCTGTTCATAAAAGCTTATAAATTTTGTTTTATGTAATAAAAACAATAGATTCAAAAAAAACCAGCTGTTTATTAGTAATTTTGAATCGATCAGAGTCTCTCCGGAACGACAAAGATACGAAGTCGGCAAACCCTGCTATTAAACGGTTTCTAAAAAGTATCAGAAGCACTTGTGTACGCCAAAGTGTGAATTAGGTCTGGAAATTAGCAGACATATTTAAACGCATCAATACTGTTTTGCTCCTAGTCACTTGTAGAAAGTTACCTGCGCATTGATAAGAGTCATTCTTCAAATCAACTTGAATGGTTTAAGTTCTGAATCGAAGCAGATGACGGCTAGGTTGAATAAGTACATCTGTCAAGGGTGCTGCTGTCTGTACACGAACATTTTATTCAAGCCTATATTTTCAGCCATATACAGCCTATAAAGAAGTGATATCGAATTAGTTAAGATTTAGAATTCCCACCCCATAGAAATAATCGTTAACAATTCAGACTAGAGTAAATTACGGTCAGCAACGTATTTCGAATTGCTCTTGTTACAGGTCATAGCTAATTCCGAGGCGGCGTGTATATGGACGTCCTTCAGCACAGCACAGGCACAGAACAACACCTGGTGTCCTATCGTGATCCTTCGAAAAATCAATATTGACCATATGAACACCATTGAAAAGTGTAACGCGCTGGTGCGTCCCACAAATTCACAGGAAAAGAGAAGCTTTCAAGGTCTGTAGATGCCTTTTTAACATGTATGGTTATTTTACTTCTAATCAAAAATATGCACCATTATTATTCCCCGTTATTTGGACAATGGCTTATTTGTTCCGCTGCTGTGGGAATCTGGGTTACGGGAATCGAAATTGCCTGTGTGTCGTCACGTCAAAATTTTATCAATTTTTGTTTCAAGAACCAGTGAAGATTTGGGTAATCTGTGAGAGTAATGTCTGGTGAATATGGTAAATGACTGAGAGTTTTCAGTTGCAACGTTTCCACTGTTGTCGCTCTCATGATTACGGTGGGAAGTCGAGCGCGATTACGCAATAGAAGTAGCTCATCTCTATCAAACTAATCTTGCTTGTTTCAGTTACTGATATTACATTTTCGGTATGAATCGGAACTTAAAAATGTTCAACTTAAAAAAGAAGAATAGCATGCGTCTCTATGCCTCTACATTCAACACCGAGTTAAATCATGTGGCACGAATTTGTCTCAGTTCTTTTACCTTCTTAATCTAATAGAGATGGAGGGTTATACTATGATTCAGCTTTGCATCGGGGACTCCACGGGAGTCTATTTTTTTGGAAACCGTAGTAGTGATTTTTCACTGAATACGACGTTGCAGGAAGATATTCGTACTTGTGAACCGTTTGATTCTCCGATTTCCCTTGGCTCATTGCAACCTAGCGGTTAATAACTCGAGTAAGAGCATTTTATACTGAACCATTTATTACACACACACATACATACAAACATATATAACGACAAGGAGCCTATAGTTGAGAATACTATCAAAAATAAGTTTAAAAAAGGCACTTTTATCTAAAGAATAAACACCACTTAAATTCCCAGAACACCAATTTAAGTCGGTTTTGATGGGCAATACTTGCAAGATAAGCCTACATCTCTTAATACTATAGGCCTTACTAAGTACGCTGAACAAATACTTTGGGTTGTATCGTCAGTCCTTGACACTGAAAAAATTTAAGTTAAAGCTAGAATCGAAAATGCTACGTTCTGCAACTTGAGACATCGGTCTTTGGGATCCGGAGCAGGTATTCTAGACATACCTTTATTTTGCCGTTCTATTTACAGGTGCGCGCCCCATGGAAAGGCGGTGTTGTCATTGCCGGTTCAGTTGTCTAAATATGACGAGCCTCCGAGAACATTTCTGGGACTCCCATGGCATCAAGCTGTCCGACTGAGCTGGATCACATCCGTAGAGAAGAATAAACCACTGATACTGCGCGGTTCGACGACGAAAACACTGTTTAGCCCGCTGTTTCCTTCAAAGAAGAGTAACTTGCTCAATACTTTAGAGCCACATATCTCTTTGTTTGCCATGCTACAATGCCGTGGCACAAAAAACTATTCATGAAGGCTAACCGAGGTTCGAAGCAATGTTTCGAAGCCTCAAACTTGCACAGTATGAGATTAATTATTCTGAAACATGAAATGTTGAATTTGTATATAAGATAGTTACAAAAGTGACAATGCCATATTCGCTTCGACACAAGTTACAATGTGATAGAGTCATGATATGTATATATGAATGTACAAAATAAATTGTCTATAGATGATAAATGTTAGATATGTACTCGAAACTAAATACTTTTAATAATCTATTCCATTAGTATTTGGTTTTCACTTGTACTTCTGCTGACTTAACTAGCACCTCCCGTTGAGGGCAGCAAGACACTGTCATGCTCAGCAATCATTTGGTTATAAGGTAATGGGATGTACGTCGGGGAATTGTTGCATGAAGAACGCAGACTATCAGGACATATGTTGAACGTATAAACCGTCTATAACCAGACGTTGCCGTGATGGCATAGTGGGTAACATATGAACCTGCTAACCTTAGGGACAGTAGGATGGTCCAGCTTCGAACCCGGTACACCTAGTTTCGTGCTGGGAGCCATGTAATGCCTAACGGCGATACTAGACGTAACACTTGAGACATAGAGATATCTAGAAGATTATTTATTTTACTTATTTTGACAGAAGAACATATATTTTAGATAGTACTGCAAAACGAAAAGAACGCCTAAGCATCACAAGGGTTTATTGTAAGCAGTCTGAAAAAACCGTACCTCTGTTTTCCGTTGTAGATTTGCTTCGGCTTATGTTTTCTGACGGAGTTGACTATATATGTACGTAACGAAATTGCTGCATAAAGTTTCGGGCAGCGTAAGCTCAAGTTCTTGTTCTTGCGATTCTGCATGTACATGAATGAGAATGTTACATAGGAAAGGTGGCCGTCCGGCTTCGCGGTTGTCGATGTCGAAGGGCGTGATTGCCACGTATCAAATAAATGGTTCTATTTACCAAATTAGAATATTAACGTATATTCATGATGCGGTGACCAAGTGTATCACGTCCAGATAATTGCGTATACTTCTAATCGAGAGTATGTGGTCTATATAAGCTAGAGGTTTGAGGAAAGGGGTTCCGCTTCGTTAATTTCGAAAAACGGCAACTTTCGTACCGGAATGCGTTCAGCTAGAAAACTGTTTCATCATTATACCTATAACACATTTCTCTGGAAGTGATACCGTAAAAATTTAAGCAGAATTCAAATTCCACAATCAAGACCCGAACGAAAAATTCGAACGTACCACAAAAGACATTCGGAACGTGCGTACCTATACTAAAACCTTTCATTCAGCTCGTTAATTTGGTGTTTCATGTTGGAAGTGGCCGCTTGCCGCCTAAAGCCGACCTGCTGAACTAAAACAGTAGCACTAGACCTTAAATATTTAGTACCTTGCACCTAAAACAATGGCCTTGAATACATGGTGTGCTTTGGTCCAAAAAAAGGATAACAAGGAAAGCATAAATTTGCTTTCCGCTTTAGCAGCACATCAGTTTTCGTTCGTAATTTCCGATTGAGCATTTCTTGGCGCTGCAACGTAACTAGCTTAATTCACCTTTTACTGTCAGTGAGTGCCAATTAATTCCGTACTATAGAATTAATCATTTCAAATGAAAAAGAAGGTACTGATCAGCAGTCGCAGGAAGGACGTTGCCTTCATCTGTGTGGAAAAGACCAGAGGAGGACCGGTGGATGGAAGCTCAACTGGCACCAGTGTTTACGTATCATGCGACGACCGCTAATACCTGTTATTTCGTGTAGGTCGTACTGCGGGCCCACAACCAATAGGCTCGCTGTTGTTGAACGGACACCCGTGTGGTTCATCGCATCAAAAATTTACCTTTCAAGCCACACGTAGTACACGTTCGTTTAACGGACAGCTACTACCTCAGCAATGGTAGACATTAGGATCAAAAATAGAATCTTTCCATTTCTCATATTATTAAGTTAGTCTTAAGATCCCACAGATGGTTCAACCGGAATAAGTTTTGCAACCGCATCTTTGTTGGAATCGTCGTTTGGTCTTAGTCCACGACAAGTGACGCATCCGGATAAGTAGTATAGATAGTAGCAGTCTTTTTACGTTGTCATGAGACGATTTCTAATTGACGGAATCAATCTGTGATTTGTTGACTTCAGTAGAAGCAGGTAATGGGTTATTGAATAACTATATGGATTGAACTATGATGGTGTCTTCTAATATTTAACGGCTTGCAGTTGCTTTGGATAATTTGACTGTGTACTTCTTTCGAACATGTCTTTGCAAAAACATTATAGTGCTGCCCTTCATATCGCTGATGCGAGGAAGGGGAAGAATTAGCGTCGTTAATATCCGTACACAGGGGTAATTCGTATGTCGTAGTCCTCTAAATTATTTAGTTTGATGTATATTAAGTCCGCACGGGAGAAGGCTGACCGTTCACCTATTGTTTTTCTATGCTGCAGCACTCATAGACATCGAAGGGCCCACAGGGTTCCATGACGTGAAAATCATCAGCGTTAGCATTTTTTGTTTGGGCTGGCGAGGCTCACTTTGACAGTAGTTCGTTCGTGAACCACACATCCCCCAGGCAACAGTAAGGCCAGCAACAGTAATGTCGGGCATACTTCCCCTGCAAACTAGCGCCGCTAAATAACAAGGAGAACCATACGGACGACGAACGATTGCATACGACGTGTAGCTAAAAGCGTTCTATCTACCTTTAATTTACCTCGATTTTTATCGCTCTCATAAACCATCTTAGCTAGAACAGAGCCCAAACCAGCTAAACCGGACCCCGTCGAGATCATACCTGCAAAATAGAACTCTGTGCCCCATCTGTGTGGTACGACTTCATACGTCTCACAACGCGGCTACTGAATTACATAGTAGTCGTTGTAGCCCTTCATTAGTTGTGCAGGAGTGGCTTTATCGAGCTCTTAGTAATGATGCGCTAGAATCGGCTCGAACACAACGTATCTGCTTCAAACGTTCAAACCGAATCATTCGGATACAATCATGAATAGGAGTTGATGTATATGAAAACGATTTTCTTCTTCTGTTTATTAATATTGATCTTGTTTAGCCTATTAAACACTTTCAGCGACTCTAAACAGAACTCTAATATCTACTTTGGAACCTCCTCGAAAGAAAGTTTCTATCTTAGCTCATATGACCTCATGTAATTCTCTAAGATCCGACAGTTGGAGCATACATTTTCCACTGTCAGTACTGGCACGGAAATCTTTTCCGCATAGGAAGCTACGAAAAAAAAACTTGTTTATCATTAAGGTCGTGTCAAAATACTCTCCGGATCCCACTCATCTCTTTAGGACGATCCGTCGAAATTCTGATCATCATGAATACTCGTTCGGCTGCATTCCAGTTTAGAAATTCAGCGATAAAGCGCCGAGGTACGCAAAAAATCCGCTTCCACTTTGATGTCCTAAGCCTTTTAATGCTTCAAATAAGGGGCCTAACGATGACATGAACCTCTTGTTCGAAGCCACACTCGACTTGCATTTCATATTCGAGCTTTAGAGGCTTAAAGAGTTAATGGATTCGCCAGAAATTTCAGCACGGACTTTACACGCGATTAAAAAAAGGCGAAAATAAACTAACCCTTTTTACCTCCAACGAGGTTACGCAGCAAGGCCGAGTGCTCTAGACCTAGCTTTTTGGGCCGAGTACAATTTGTTGAGACACATAGATATTATTGCACTAAGTGAAACATAACATTATACGTACTGGAAAATTGGCCTTTTTCAAAGAGAGTACTATACACTGCTTTAGTCGGCCGACCCAGGAGGTGGCGTCCACGTATTACTAACAGCAACGTACATGCATTAATATTTTTCTCAGATATATTATATATTTTGATATGTGATGCGTATTATAATGTTTAAAAAATTGGAAGTAAACTTCAGTTGTCCCGGCAGATGTATTGTTATTAGAATTCTAAAAGCCGAACGCGACCTCAGCTGTTGGATTGTTACGTTGCTAATGCTAGGAAGCCAAACGCCCAAATTGAATACCTCTGCTGTAGTAAATTGTAGGGTTGACGCCGCCACCGCAGTTGTTTGTGATTCAAATTTATCAAAATAAACAGCTTGTAAAAAAATATCTGTCCCGATTGCGGCGCTTAAAATCCTCACTTGTTGCAGGCTCATCGTTTCTTGGAGCCATTCCTGATCTCTCTCTCTCTCTCTCTCTCTCTCTCTCTCTCTGCCGCTGTTGGAGTCTTTGCTCTTGAGATTTTAGAACAGTAATACTATTTGCGCCGTGTACTTACGGATTACATTCATCTCACTGAATTTTGAGAAACTATAGTAAAAGATAAACCTCGAAAATTAGGCGCCCAACATGGTATTATTGATGGAAAATTTGTTCCTTCGTAAGTACTAATAGTTCCATACTTAGGTATGTAGACTGCTGTCCGAATTTTGTAAAAACAGTTACTATTGCTGCTGGCCTAAAGTTTTTCTTGTGTAAAGGCTAGCACACTCCGATTATTTATAAACAATGTATATTTCTGGCGGAGAGTAAAATGGAGACGTAGAAACTGTATACTGCCCTTAAAGTTTTGTCCAAATAAGTCAAAAACATCGTTGTAGCTGGGAAAAAAAATTGTTTTTAACGGGACTAATTCTCTAGAGCATATACCCGAACGGAAATTGTTCGGTGATCTGCGGCCTACTTGAATAACTAAGTACCTGAAAGAAAATGCCATTTGACTTCTGCCTGAAATAGTAGCTTGAAGAAGCAGAGGATTCTGCTTGAATGACGATTACTTTCGTTCATATAACTGTGCAGCTCTTATCGACTAGAGAGAATACTTGTTGGAAATTTCGGGGGGTCGTCCTTTGCTGTGTGCTGAGAACCTGCTGGAAAAAAAAGTAACAGAAATAGAAATGAGTGCAAAAAAAAGACGGATACGTTTGAAAAAGTGTCATATATTTATTTTGTCGAATAAGTCTCCATCCGTACGGGATCGAAGTGAATAATACATAGGAAAAAATGAATTGGTACTGATTTTATGTCGGCATTAATCGAGCTAGGCGTCTGCCCGCTTGAACGTGTCAGATGCCTTTGATAGTTTCGTTTACAGATACATACAGTTACCAACACGCATATATTAGCGTAGAAACGTGTATTTGTATTTCGGGCTCCCGAAATAACGTTTCAGTTATAAACGTCGCTTTGTCTGCTATTGGTTTCAAGTAAGCGAAACTTCTAGTTTTCGATTCATAAAGATACAAGAGATGATTGTACTAATGGATACGATCAGTAGTGACGCTGATACGCCGGAAGGAGTTTCAGATGTTTTGGCATTGTCGATGATCCGTTTCCAGAGATACCATCGCAGCTCGATGGGCTATTTGCCAATTTTACAATGTGAAAGAGCTGCTCCTATTGCCGCTATATATTATTATGTAAAATTCTGTGTTTACGCATTATCTAAGTACTTAGTGAAATAGAAAAGACTGTGCACCATCTTAAAGTCGACCAAGCCTACAAGTGGGACAGATAGATTTTTAGAATTGCTCTAATGTCGGAAAGCTTGACTCGGAAATTCATGTAATTTCTTAATAATGAACTCATTTATTTTCTCTAAACCCCACAATAATAAACGTAATGAGGTGCGTTTAATATATTCATTCGGTACGATATGTATATGGGACTGATCTTTATTCGAATCAAGAACGTGAGCGAGAGTTGGCAGGGTCAACAAATAGATATAAAATGAAATATATATAAAAATAACAATATAAGGTGTCGTCTGCTTGTCTAGATTTTAAATCGGGCAACGAAAGAATCCAACGTGCAGTGCATAGAGGTTAACTAAAAAATAAGAAAGGTCGTACGCTGCTTGAAAATTTACACAGCTTGAACAACAAAGTTCAGACTCTAACGAACTACATATTAACTATGTTTTCGACATTGTAAATTAACCAAAGAGATTGAAAAATGGAGGCGAAACGATCCTAATATTTAATCAATCTACCTGTTCGGTGTTGCTTTCATTTCGTGCATTCATTCGTGCTATATCTTTCGTGCTGGACATTGATATTATTGGATCATAATGTATTAATATGGACCAGGAGCCACGCTAAAAGGACACACCCAAAGGGTCCAGTGCTGGAAAGCGAGTGGAAGTGTTTCCTCAATAAACTTGGAACACTAGGATGGAAAGATGAGACACTAATTCGAGTCACTTTATTTTCTTTGCACGTCTGAATACCTAATATTCAAGTTATTGACCAGTTTTTTTTTACCAGACGTGTTGGGCCAATGTATTTGCGCATGACCGGGATATCTGAAGCTGTTTTCTTTTATAGTCTAATTGATTGGGCTCGAGTGTAGAACGCCTTCATTTGTCCGCAGACATGAAACCGTACTTTGATGGTGCAGGGCATAATAATCCCTCTGAAAACTGGAACTTGGAGAATTACCACAGTTAGTCGTATGAGAGGTTGCCATGTTGCCAGCCTAGCGGACTTGGTAGATCCGGGATGAAACATTTCCCTGCTCCATTTGTCATCCCCGGCTGTGACCACTTTTGTTGCCATTTCTGCATCGCTTGTTGCTGTTCTGGCCTTCGCCAGATACGTATCGTAGTTCACATATCCTTTCGCTCTTTCTTCTACAGGCATATTGCAGGGTGACTTTTTAGTGAACTCGAAGATCACTATAGTGCGTACGGTCCCGAATACTTTTGATTGCTATCGCTTTTCATCCCGTAAGCAAGATCTTCCTATTCCTCTGTTTGTCTAGGCCGACATTCGCCCGTATAGGCTCAGCACACAGCCCTGCAGGTCCTACCACCGACGGTAGAGAATATTTTGTGCCTTCCGACAAGCCTTTCATTCTAGGCACAAATCGCATCAGGTTGAGCATACTACGGAGTGTGCATGAGCTCTAAGTAACACATAACTCAATTTCGAACGGCTATGTTAAGCATTTACTCTATTTATATGCATGCTTTTCGCGTGATTTATGGTCGCTGGGTTAATTGTAAATCTTCTCCTCCGCTATTCGGTTGGTCTAAGAGGCTCGACGGGTTAAACTCTAGTTTATCTATTCAAACGATCTATTATACTAATAAAGCTCACTGTCGATCTATCCCAACGAGCCCTCGTAGACTCACTATATTTTGGAGGCTGATAGAATTATATCATCAGCTGAGCTAGGCGTAAGGTCTTCCCGAGTGACTGTAGGGTTTTCTAGGAGAAGTGTGGTATAGTTAATTTCTCGGATAGATTTAGACATGTTGTTCCTTTTTAAAAATCTAAAAGTGAGGTAAAATTGCTTTTAGCAGTTCTAAAACAGGCTTGAGTTCCTTGCCCATTTAGTAGTGTTACAGCTGTAATGAGTGGGCTAATTCCCAAGCATAATAACAAGGGTACTAGAATATTCCAATAGAAAAATGAAACGGGAATTAGGTCACTGGCACAACGTAAGAAAAGCCGAATCAGAAAAATTCAGTTATTGTAATGGGGTAGTTGCAACGGAATAGCAGAATTAATACAACAGGATTTCAGGAGAACTAGGATTTGGTATTTTTATATGTCGACCTGTAATCGAGCAGTAGTTAATACTAGGTCGGCTGTAACACGAGTTAAATATCTTTGGACATTAGAATGGTAAAGAAGAAACAACGCTGTCAGAGCATCCCAACGAGACATTGTGATAGATGGTACAGGTAAATGCTTCTACTTGAGCCAAGGTCTGAATTCGAGTGGCTGTTAGACTAACAAATCAGAGTAGTTAGACAAACAGCGAAACCGCTGCTGGTATGCAACGGGTTTGCCTCAAGGGAACAATTGGGAATGAGAAGGTGTTCCAGCAGGAAATGGACATCACTCCAGTAGGATTTACTACAGTAGAAGACCCAACCCCTAGAACAGGATTATACGATATAAGAAACGGGATTATAGACATAAGGTAAAAGGTTGACTAAATCGCAAAATAGGACTAGTGTAATCGGAGGACAGTGAAACTGAAGCATTAGACTGAACGTAACAAATCAAATTTATTGATCCGCACAGAATAATTCAGTAAGTCAACAGGATTACCAAATCATTTTAATAGAAGAACGGGACAGTTGTAAACAGGTAATCGGACAGGCAACTGTTGCTATATTATAATTATAATTAATTATAGGCTACGCTAATCTGGAAATGCACTAAGCAATAAGATCAGTTAGAGTAATGGGAAAACGAGACTGGGACGAAGCCTGCAGGCTACTCCAGAACAATCCTAAAATAGATTTTTTCCTGTCACACGAGTCACATCGGAGTTGCTATTGTTTCCCGGTACCGAAGGCGACTACCAAAAATAAGAACTGGTTGACAATTTATTTGTTGCGAGGTTCTCCTTTTTGTCTTCATTAAACAAAGTGAGTAGTCAAACGGCGAAGTACGATCTAGTATACAATAAAAACTCCGCTGCCCCCACCTTTGAATCTCGAGAAGAACGGACCGCCGTCGCATTTGCTATCACGGTCCTACTCCGATTTATTTGGCATCAGACCGCTCCTTATATACCAAATCGGGCTGTATTTATCTAGGATATATGTATAAGATTATCAGTACTCGTTGTGCGCACCTTTATATTAGGTTCTGGTACCAGCGTATGCTTCTCAACATACGCTTTTGGACGCATGGTTTTGTCCGCCTGTACCGGGCAAACGTGAGCAGTGTTTTTCTTCCTCGACTCTGTAGGGCACGCCATCGTCAGGCATAGAAGCTGAGCTACGAGCTCTTTCTTTCAAGCTTAAGACTGCTACGCGCAATTGAGGGTCTTTCCTCTATTCTCTTGTTTAGCTCGGGTCCATCATACTTTACTGGCGACAGGGTAAAGCCGTTAAAAAGGGCCTGCATTAGCGATATTCTTCTTGTGAACAACCTGAAAGTTGTAGTCCTGTTAACTCAGAGCCCAATGAATACCCAAGTTGACCGCAAGTATCTCAAGCGATGCTATCGATCCCAATATTGAAATTATTTCCATGCAGATAATGTTGGAACTTTTCGACCGTTTACATCACCACTAAACGGTCAGTCTTTAAGGAGCGACACCTAGTTCCCATGTCGGTCAGACAGCGGCTAGAGTATGGAATATCCTGTTCGAGTCCCCCATTAATCTGCTTTCAGCCCACGGTCGTCTGTTGAGCACACTTAGGATTCGTGCAAAGTCTCATATAAACCACCGGCAAAAGGGCCCAAAAAACTTTCTAAACGTTTGGCCATCGCTGGAGTAGATAGGAATTTCATTATCCGGACCTTCTCGCGGTACGCTTGTCTCGATGCATGCTAATTTGCCAGTATCCACTGGTTATATTCAGGCTACTGAAATATTGTGCACTGGCAAGAGTCACAGGTAGGGAGCAATGGATAAAAATCCTTTTTCATAATATCATTTATTATACAGTGGTTAAAATAAATCGCATCGTTTGATCTTCTGTCTTGACAAAGGGAACTGGAGGGAGTTATGCACTAAACGAGGGTTCGATGATAAACGTTGCTTTTGACCAAACCTTAACCACAAGTGCCTCGGCATCCATTTTTAAGGTTCTTATAATACTTCTACGAGAAGCATGGAGTGCACGCTCCGTTTTATAGCCAGCCATTCTTTGCACGTGTCCGTCCAGCATTGACAATATTTTTTTTTCGAAGGCATCTCTTCTTTTTTATCGCAAACACTTTAACCGTCTCAGTCTTAGGTCTTGGCCGTCATTATCGGTGTACAACCCCTTTCTCCTATATTCGCGCCTGCACCCCTTGGTGGGTTTTTTACGTTGTCTCTTGCTATCGCTCTTTTCCCAGCTCAGACGAACCGACCGTCAACGAACTTCTCTAATACTATCTCGCTACTACCTCAGCAATAACGTAGACGATAACGCGGTTGAACAACATGTCTTAGATCTCGCCACCTATAGTCTATCTGTTCGTTTTTTGGTAATTTATGGCGACTGTGTGTGGTTTAGTACAGGATTGTTACCGCATGCTGGCCAAGTCTGTTCGGTTGCCCGAAGAACGGGTCGTAACGGCTCATCAGTAACTGCACGACGCCACCGCTTAGGTTCAGAGTTGACAGAGTTTCCTCGTATCTTTGTGTGAACAACGCTGCTTATTCTCACGTTATAAAGATGGGGGCTATTGATTCACCAAGGACAAGAAGGGACGTAACATCGTAAATAATAGAGATTTTCCTTTCAAGCAACGTCAAAACGGTTATAAATACCGCTTTCTTATTAGAAAAATGCAGTTTCCTTTCTAACAATAAGTATGAAGCCACACATTGCTGTCTCGAATTTCGCAACGTGCCATATGTTTGCCCCAGTCCAATCATTAAGCTATAATAATAAACAACATATATTTTTTCAGTATTATTAGAGGAGTATGTCAAATAAATTGCACTTCTTAGGTAAATAAAAGTCTATTACGGAAGCGATTGCAAGAGAAGCATCGCTCATAAGATGGAGCACAGGAGTTGAGTTTTACCTTTTTACCTCTCGCATTTAAAACTCCCACAGATAGAAATATTGCGTGTCTAAAAAAATATAGAAGAATTTTGCAAAAATTTTATTTTTAAAGAGCAAATATCTTATACGAGTAACGAGAACAGTATATTAAGTATAAAACATTGGCAAGTTAGTGCCAGTTTAAGATATTTTCATTACCTATTGCACAATCTAGTATTAATCCATAGACCCTATTCATGGGCAAGACTTTGCCCAAACCAAAACATCCAGTCAGAATTTCCTTTTTTATCTCGAAGAAAACGGCTATAAAAACTAGTAGCAAGAGGTTTAGTATCTACCATGTAATATGTCTGTGACAGTGTAGTGGGTAACGTTTTTACCTGCTAAAATTAAGGAAAAGTATTGATCTAGATTCGATTCCGAGGATCGGCACACTTCCTTTCAAGCTGGAAGCCAACGGTATGAAGCAATGCTAAATGATTTTGTTTATTTACTACATTATGACGTTTAGCCGCTGGTTAAACATAAAGCTGAAGGTTGCCGGTCCAAGGCTCTTCAATGACATATAAAATACGGCAAAGCTGACTAAACAAGGAAGCAAGACAATCTAGTGGCAACTGTTACGTGTAAAATTGACATTGATCTTGGAAACTGCCGACAATAGATACCGTATTGTTCAGCTTTGAACTTTTTGAGCGCAGTCCCATCATAGGTCTACAATGATTTACGCCACTAAATAGCATGTATCTTGTATTACGCTTTCGCGTAAAAAGATCTTCAGTAGAGTTTATATTGATACTGAATGATCTACGAATTCTCTTCTGTACCAGCCGCGATTTTTTTGCTCTATCTAGTGACTATGATTTCTTAGTAGCAACGCACGAGACACTGGGCTCTGCCGGATATCCAAGGTTCTGGAATAATCTGAGTCTCTTAAAGAGGCCGTTTTTGATCCTAAATCTATTTTAAGGGTTTTAGCAGTTTTTTCCCGATCAATTAACCTTTAAAAACTTAGCAGGTTAAATGTCAGCCAGCCGTTTGCTGTGTTCCGAGTTGAGAATAGTATGAAACTTTACCTAAAAGCAATACCCTTGATATATAACAGTAGAAAGATCAGCGTGACTCAGCTTTTTGTAACGATCTTGTCGGTTGTGCCAAGTAAACAAAACAACTTAATTTCGCCGTGCTCTTCACGACGGCAACTCACATTTAGCCCTATATTGCCTTCCTCTCAATCAATCAAGAAGAAGATTCAATCAATCATTAAATAAAATTAATTCTATTAATTGATGAAGCATGAAAGCGTTGCTATCTTTCATACTCTTTGTCATTGCGTAAGGCCTGTGACACCTTTTTAAATCGACAATCGTTATGCTTTCAGCTAAACTGGACAAACGAGATCAAAGTCGTTCTTACTATATTTAGCTGACGAAGCACGATGTACAAGTCGATACTCTAGAGGAAAAACTAGATTTTTCAGATAATACTATAGTTATTAGTTAACCGCTGCTACATATCGTACATATGATGTATTTTGTTGTCTCACCTCTGTGTTGTTAATCCCCGTCAAAACAATGCACCTACCATTATGTGATTATCTATTTTCATGTGTGTAATGACCATCTAGTATACTCTAGTAATTAAAAAATGATAAAGTTAATTATGATAGTATTGTCGTGTTTGCGTAAATAGCTCTGGTAACTTCTGACCAACTTCCAATGTTTTAATCCTGCCACCTTCACACACATGTGAAACATTTCCGAACAGATACTGCTGCGCAAAGACAACTTACGCATTTAGTATAGGTTCGTTCTATAACTTTCGGCTCGAAACACCTTTAAAATCAGGCGCTCAAAGCCACCTATCTGTCCTGCTTCCAGTTTCAGAATCATCTATAACCATCTCGGATTTCGACATTTTATACGGCTCTTACGTACTAGCTCTCCAATGTACATGGATACTGGTTCATATTTTAAACGTCTTAGATGCTTATGTAAGCGGATCAACAATATCGTTAAGTTATGATATACTCTGAAATATTTTCTGAGAAAAACAAGTTTATCGTAGCATAATATGTTACAGTTAAAATTCCAAATGTAGCGTCGAAAACAAACACAATTGGCATTGTATACTCCATGTGTGCGCAGATTTTTTCAACGTTCAGATGGTTGTCTTCCAAGTACGTTAACCGTATGTTATTAGATAAAAAGTTGTTGATCTAGCGGTCAGAAATTAGTATAGTATTAAAAACGGCCACTGATTACGGCCTTATAATAACTGTACTGTTCCATACGACGCTGATTGCGCCTGTCAAAAACATAATTGCCTTCCTATTGACCTGAACAAGATCAACTGCTAGCATTCACCGAGCAGGTGGTAGAATCCTGTGTTCTCTGCATCCGCACGAAGGTATCCCAATCGATTAGAGCAGCTTTAAAGTACTTTATAGTCACAAGATTTGTCAATATTCAAGTTGAATATCCGCTTCTAAGTTGACTAGTTTCTCTTATTGTCCTTGTTCTAGATCACTAAAAAGGAGACTTATTTGCCAATTTCGGTTCGCGTTTATAGTCACGGCGGGTCCTGTCCAAGAAGGATAAAGTAGCTTCTTTATTGTCTCGACGAAACTCGGGAATGAAAATCCCTTTTGTCCTGCCTCCAGTGCTAGTTTTCATATATTATGATTTGTGTAAACGATTTTTAGCTTCATTATAATGTCTTTGAAATCTAAATCGATTGTTTGATTTTCGACTCTTGTATCTTTCATAATATTTAATACAGTCAAATATGTTCGTTAACATTATGGCAGCACCTGCAGTCGCTAAGGCAGCGTTTCGTGCCACAAATTCATCCAGCGGTGCCTGTTTAGATTACCGTAACATCAGCCAGTTGTGAACAGCCAAAAGTATTCCGTATACACGTTCTATACATGCCAATTGTAAGGTGCTAGGGATCCTCTCCTTAAATGTTATTAAGATTCCCTTGATAATATATTCGATTTGAGTTTAATGGGAAAAGTAAAAGTTTCCTTTGGCAAAACGTATCCTTTGTTTCTTCTTACGCTTTTTTGCTTGGCCTACTACTGCAATAGTCTAGGCTGTTTAAAAACGCGTATATATCTTTAGTTAATGTAGGCATTTCTTGCTCACCGCGCGATATCACTGGCTCCAGCATCTGCCATAGAAGCGTTGCCTTTTCCTGAGAGTCGTTGGTGGATTCGTTTTAATAATAAGTATCGTCGCAACAGCAAAATGCCCCAAGGGTTTGTGGACTTGAGGAAGTTATCTTTTTGTTTACTAATGTCTGTGCAACAGCACAACATGATATGCGACTTCATATCTCGATAGCGGTTTCCTGATATTGAATCGACCTTTGTGTTGTTATCATCTGTAAGGCCGCGTCTGCGCTACTTTTCTCTTAAGGCTCTAACGAGTAGACTATTACTTAGGTCCAAGGGCTTATGACAATGTTGAAAAGCCATGGGCATGACACAGTTGTATTGCTGGCATAAAATAGTTTGAGAAAAATGTTCTTTGCGAGTTTTTGTTGGAGGTATGGTCAACTAAAATCGAGCTTCCTTTCCGATAGTTCCGGATCTGCTCACTATCTTTCAACATAATATATAAGACAATCGTGACATTTCGGAATAAGCCAAAGCAGGCAGGTTTATTGTAGACGATCACATCTTTTGCATCAGATGCCTTTGCTTACGAAAATTTTTCTACTATCACAATATAATGGAAATTTCAGATTAAACAGAGCTGACAACCTTAAATACGGCACTAATGCTCCCCCCTTAAAATGCACTACATGTTATTATACTGAAACCCATCAGTAATTTGTTCTAAGTATAGTCTACACATCGATCCCTTTTCATACTTATAGCAAGATTTTTCTTGCAGATAGGTTACACCGTGACACAATCTCTGTCATGTTTTTCTACGAGCTGCACTGCCATTACGTTGGCTCTCTTTTTTTGACTAATTTTTTTGTAATAATAAAAAATATGTGATAATTTTTTCCAAACAAAGGCAAGATTTCTCTCCCTATGGCAGCGTTGAGATCACACTTCAACAATATTCTTGAATTACTAACATAATATTGTTTCGTTGTGGATATATTCTCTGGAGCTTCCGATGTTCCTAAACTTACCTTCGTCTTAAGAAGCTTAACACCTTCGATTTATTCCTAGTCTCCATTGTGGGTACAAAGTGTACCTGGTGTCCTTTACATAATTGTATTACTGTTTAATCTGTTGGTGTTGTACAGTTGCTCTAAACTTGCTCACTTGGGGTTTTCCTGGCATTTGTTGACGTTCTACAATCTTGACATTGCGTGCAAAGCGAACCAAGAGCTCGCTAACATTGCCGAGCTGTAGAGAAATTACTTGCATACATCAACATCTTTACCCTCCGCTTGCCAGTGAACGCAAAAAGCCGTTTTCGACCATGTCAAAAAGGACAGACGACACAGAGTCGTCCTGCTATACTCCTAATGAGCGTCGAATTAGCTCACAGTACACTGTGTTCTGAGAACATAGGAAGGAGTTGCCGGTAGACGAACAAATGCCAAACTTTTTCCAATCCAACTTGTGTTGCAGGAGACTGCAAGAAGTTATAAGTTTTCTAACTAAAAAGTAACCAGCAAGAAATAAGCACAACTGGCGCGCTCTTACATTGAATTTTGTCTGCCCTGCGCTACATAAAATCCATGGTGAAATTCTGCATGGGTCTTTCCATAGTTGTGATCGAAAATTGTTTATGCCACGCAAAAAAACCAAAGCTTGAGTCACATAGCCTTCTTACAAACATCGAGATCGTACGAATCTAAGACATTAATTATGTAGCATCGCTTATCGTAGCATATAATTACAAAAAGGCTTATTTAAATCCCGCCTGTTAGGTCGTAACATGTAATAATCCAGAATGTTCTGAGAAGTCTGTGATCAACTTAAAGGCGACCGTTCCTTTCGTGAGCGGTTACGTAGATGAAGACCAAGAAAAACATGGTCATAAAGCTTAGCAGGACTCCGATAGCCACTCTAAACACTGCGTCGACGCAATTGGGTTTAATGTCGTTGATTGTATATTTCTTCCGCCCTGATACTTGACGCTTGAACGTAAGCTGTACAACTAGAAACTCAAGAAGACAAAAGAATACAATACCTCCGCAGGTCAGAGTCCACGCGTCAAGTAGTTTCAGGCACCATGGACATGCAAGATTCATATAGGTTGCGTACCTGTAATTGATGGATAAATGGTTTATAATTTTTGCCTTAGCTTCTTAATGTCCATTAACATTATCGGGTCGGAACTTTGCATAATCTCGACAATGCCTTTCACTAAAATATGTTCTCCGAAAGTCCTACGGTGTAGATGAATTACTCTCCATTTGGCACAGATCTAATATTTTTCAGCGCCAATTCTTTCGTGAGAGGCTTGAAGATTTTTCGAATCTGACATATACAAATCAGTGGTATCTAATCTAAGGTTAACGTTTAACGCTTATACGAACTTAGTTTCTCGTACATTAAGGTGGTGATAGTGAACATGCAGACAACAATTATAAGAGCCCGAATGGATGAGCATCGGATAAACAGCGTGAGCCAGGCGACAAGAGCAAGAAGACCTGTAGGAATAATGTAGGCGATGAGGTATCTGTGATAGTTTCGTTGAAAGACAATTTTGACGCGCAAACAGGAAAAGTCGGTGGCATCAGCACTTTTTAAGCAATCACCATCCAGTGAGCTTTCTACTGCGATCGGCGTGAAGTTTGCATTGTTCCCATTAGCCGGCAGCACGATGGGATCATCTTCCCAGCTAAGAAATATGACATGTTTATCGTAGATGGCGCTACGCAGTGTGATTGAACAGATTTGTACATCAACAGGTAACCAGTTAAAACGCATCCTGCACGTAAAAGTCGATATCAGCCGCTGCGACTGTCGTCTTTTGCCTTCGCTGGTCACCTGCGTAGACCGATGCAGTAAGACTGATTCGTCTTGTGCATCCATGAACAGCTCCGGGTCGAATTCGTTTTTCGAAGGTACATTTTTGTCGGAGGTGTGAACATGTGTTCGATAGGGATCTTTCCATTGCGTTGCGAGCGTTATCCTGAGGCCCATTCGTTGGGAATCGTCGTCCAGAAACAGAATTTCGTCGATCTCGAAATGCACTTTCACAATTAATGGGTACACGCGCACGACACCTTGTGAGCTTTCTCCGGTACTGCTGAATGCGAGAATCCATAATATAAACAACCAGCAAGACCTTGGCAGCACCTTCATTATCATCGGTTCGCGTTTATAGGAATAACACCTTCTCTGTTAGCCAGCAGTTTATTATAGTAGTCCAGTCAGTGCAAAGGTATTGAGTTCACACCAGAGAACAGGCTTCTACACTCAGCCGACTCAATACAGGCCGTTGTTGTCACACTAGACAAGGGACGGCAGCGTTTGGGAACAATCGAAGGCCGACGCGTTCACCACGGGTGACATCGCGGAAGGAAAAATTAACTCTTTCCCAAAAACGAATCTCTAGCAAATGGGTCGCCACGCGGCAGTTCTTCGAACAAGGTCTAGGCAGGAAGGCAGGCAATAGCAGCAATCCGCCGAAACGACTCACTGTCTTCACCTAGTATAGAACGAAAAAGTTCAGCTTACTTTGCTGTTTCGTATCACTGCTTTTGTTAGTAGTCACCAATACACACGCACACATGTATGTGTAATAGCGCAGCGTTTTACATGAGTTGCAATTTACATGAAATTATTACTTCAACGGACACATAGCGAACCATTGACAGAAAGCGTAAATGTTCACTGTATTTCCTAGAGAGAATTAGCCTTTTTCCCATTGAAAATGGTGGACAATTATGCATTTCGTTAAAACACGCTAAGTGATAAAGTTCCGCTTGATTTTACACCAACTTATCTTCAATGGTAAAATGACTTAATTTATATATATATATATATATATATATATTTATGTGCGTTGTTAAACGAATCGTAGTGATAATAATTACTCAGCGAACTTTACGTTTTTTGTGACTACAGATCAGATGTAGCCGTACAGACGTCATTGAAGAGCTCTCCTGCGTGCGGCTAATTCGCTTTAGTGTGTATGGATCCATTAAAGTTTTCCAATTGAGAATCAGGCGTAATCGTCGATGCTCTGACTGAAACAATTCTGATCATCTGTCATACAAATCATCAGAAGGTTAGATGTTCTTTCAGAATCAACCGCGTAACCTTTGATATTTGTATTTCAATGGGATTGATTGAAAACGTAGGGGTTTGTTTACGTATTCTTATTTACATGTCGCTGTATCGATGGTGTTAAATTAAGTACAAAAAAAACTTACTTTTTTCGTTTATGTTCACTTAAATTTATTGTAGGTCACAAAAAAAAGAATGTTTGTCCACAGTCATTGCATAGTGAATTATGAAAAGAGTAATTTTACAGATTATGTAGAACGTGCGCCGAATAAATAGTAAAAAGTATTTTTAATCTTTTCGAGCTTTTGTATATAACGATCTAGTGTAAAACAATTTAGTCAATGATAGATGTGTTGGATACGTTAAATGGATTGGGCCAACAGCTAACTTATCGGGTGAGTACATGTAAGTTAAGTTGCCTGGCTGCAGGGCCGGTCAAAATTTCAAACTTCATTTAAACTAAATGATTGTGTAACTAAGCGGTACTTTACATAATACCAAAATATACAATCCGTAAAGTCTTAATGATAAAGATGCAGGACATAACGCCAAAAATACAGCTGTGGCCCAATTTTTAAACTTTGTGATTTTGTATCATCTGCTAAATTCTCTATAAATATAAAATACTTTGGATTTAAGCCAGTTACTGTTTACTATCGGGGGCAATGTTATTCGACTAAACTTCATTAACAAAAACATGGTAAGCTGAATTTGTTATTGCATCGCAAACACATAAGTTCGAAGCCCCTTCATGAATTTCATATATGGCAATCGTTCGGCTTAGAGGGAACAAAATGGTTGTAGATATTCTTGGAGCTCAAGTAAATCTTCGAGCCAGCTATGTCAGTAGGTGCTTTTACTTGTTTTCACTATATTTTGATAGCATGCGTATTTCAGACAATGTTACCGTAGACATCGGCGCTTGGATGTATCGGAGCTGGCCTCTATCCATGTCCAAACACAAACCATTAAAAAATAACCTTTTTTCCCCATCCTAAACTACTGATAAAGTGAGCGTTTAGCAAATAGGAATACTATAGAATAGTCCAGGGACCACATCCTGCACTAAGCAGGCTATTCAAACTTGAAAACTCGACGAGTAGCCCCCACTTGTTTTTGGAGAAATAAAGCTTCATCTAATCAAAATATATATTAATCTACACCATCTTCACTTGACTGAAGCAATGACACCGTTTAATACTAGATAAAAATAAAAAAAAAAACAAGTCTAAGTTGCAGTAAACAATTGTAACGGGAATAGTTATCGGTGGCTCCGATGTGCTCCGTTCACTCATCGGTGCCACTGGGACTAGTTTCTTTCATGTGCTTTTTGTGCTGAATCAAACGAAGCATTACGCAGCCTTCTTATATAGTTAGCATTTTATTTGAAATTGAATACGACTGACTATTGATCATTTATTCCCCAGTCAGCGCTTGGGTACCTCCTGAGTCGCGCTCTATAGATTTGCCTCTGGCTCCTCTCATGTCTCAAAGATATATACATTTAGTTTACGGGAATAGAGTTTTAACAACACTGTTGTCTGATACGTTTAATAATACAATCGCATAGTGCATCATAATGGATTAATGATTGCATTGACGTAATGTCAGTTAAAAGGATTTTGTTGTTCTGGCCTGGGTCTAAAAAGCTTTAACTCCTGGCCTTTAAATCTCATCATCGTATACTACTAAGAGAATTGTGGGATGTGCGCTTGACGTGCGGGCCACTTTGTCTCCACATACAGATCGGCCGGGCAACGTGGACGTATAGATAGCTCGCTTGCTATTAGTAAGGTCATATTCATATTTGCAGGCGTCGGAATAATCGAAAACTTTACGTTTCGGCTATTATTTTAGATAAACATTTATGTCCTCCGTATCGTTCGTAAACCAGCGTACTTCCTTTATTTTGTCATCTCGTTGTCCTACTTCGCACTTCAACAAGTTTACGAATTTCATTCCAATTCCTCGTCGTTGTGTCATAGCTAACCGCAATAGCCCCGGATTGATGCATGCCACTTATAAAAAAACGTGCTCGTGCCACCAATCCCGTTACCCTCGCAGCCTTCACCAGGAGAAGACTGATACGTATCTACAAAGAGAATGGTTGATCATCGAAGGCAATACTCTGGTAGGGGTACTGCAATTGCACGACGTAAACAGGAAATTTTGCTTGAATAGCCAACGTGGCTTTAGGTTTCGCTGTGGCTCGCCACGAGCCGAAGGACAGCAGTCACGACTTTCAGTTAGTTTATAGGCATGATTATTATTCATTTTTAATACTATATACTAGACAATAGATTAATACGTTTAATACTAGATAAATCTATTAGTCTGAATGGAGATCGTAGCTTATAGTATTTATCTAACTTAGCTGTTGAAAAAATATTTCATCAGCGATAAAGGTCTTGACCTAAGACAGCGCCCACTATAATAGCATGTACAGGAAATACCAAGACCTTGATTGCGTACACAGTCAGAGCAGGAGCACGCAACATCGCCTTTGCCTCCATGACTAGCTCAAGCGACAGATAAACTTTTGGATAAATAACCGCTGATCAAACTTGCCCAACCACCTAATGTATTCAAAGAAATGTAAGTACTCCCTACTGTTTTCCTTTTTTTTATTACTTAGTATTTTAGTCTGAAAGTGCTTCAAAATCTCAGAATGCGCGCGTCGAACGCTTCCACCAAGAGGATGATTGCCAAGAATCTGCTGCTCCATTCGTTACTTGTTATAAATGCGCATACACAGGATGCGTCTTTCAAAGTTCACAACGCTATCGGTTGGGGTCAGTTATGTACGCAGCAAGAGCTTAAACTTCGAACCGGATCAACGTAAGTTGTTAGCTTCCTTTTTTGCACATGTTTATGAAGATGTTTTTGTTATGATCAAATCGAAACACAAAACATGCTTAGGGACTGATTGAAATTACTTATGTTTTTAGTAAAACTATTCATATTTAATCAAATTATTCGGCGCCAGAAAATATGAATCTTATTAATACCCAATGCTTGCAATTTTAGCACATGAGAAAGGTCGAAGCTTCGACCAGCTGCTAGGTAAAAGATGAGCTTAGTGTGATATTTCCAGCAAATGTTCAGGGTGATGAGAAATAAAACAAGCGCCCACTTTCGCTTTTAGTTAATAATCGGATTGAGCCAAATTAATAATGGTACCAGGTGCTAAAGAACTCGTGCTATTTTCCTTTGTATGAACGAATTTGTTGACCGCCTACAAGATCATGTTGTGAAACCCTGCATTCTTTCTTCTAATTGTCAACGGAAGGTAAAGGTCGTCATTATTTTATTATGTGTGTGTGGCTTGCCATAATTAGTTACAGTTTTGGCCTGTGGGTCGTCAAGCTTTCATTAGTTTTCATCTTTATAGTTGTCCTCTTGCGGCAACTTGTCATCTTTGACACTACGTTATCGCCTTTGAGTCTCGTCACTTTTACTCTGACTGCGCTTCCGGCATCGACTCACCCGCCCCCCTTCAACCCGTTACTGCATTCATAGCAGAATGGCCTATTCTAGGCTACTATTGCTCGTTACAGAGGTTTCGTAAACCTTACCCCGACCATTTAAGTGTATTCTTTTTTAAACAGTTAAGTGGAGATCGAAGTTAGTCAATCTGGCTGACCGAATACGAAGTTTGAGTTTCATGACATTGTATAAATGCCAATGAAATGACAACGCCAAATTAGCACCGGAAATATAAACAGGCAAAAAAGAAAGTTTCACCAGATCATGAATATATACCGTAAACAAATTGAAGATCACGACTGTATATGGCTGGTTATACAATCTTGATGCTACTAATATCATTATTTTTTTTCTCTAATCAGTTAGCCCGTAAATAAAACGTTGTATTTTCTGGTAATGTTATATTATGATATGAAACGCCTTCGGGTAAGTAAAATCGCTAGTCTGCCTTTCGCAGTTTGTTATTTCCTGCTGGGCATATGATATGCACCAGCCAAGGACAATGTTTCGGTCCTATTATCTATTGGTCGGCTTATGAAATTCTACTTTGGTTTGGTACTTTGGTCTGAAACGACACACATTTCAGCATTACAATAAAAGTCATACGTAACATAAAAACAATCATTTAAAAAATGTCTAATCAATAACCGCTAACTGATTTCAGAAAATAATCAAAAAAAAAAATTAAAGCAATACAACGATACAAAACGATGCGATCTAAGTTCTGCCATCGATTTATACTATATGACACATATGATTAATTACATTTGTAGTAATGCCAAGTGTTTTCGTTTTTCAATATTTTAAAATCGGATTTCAACTTACTTTTTTTTACGTCTCGATTGTCTAAGCCGTAATGATTATATATGTACTACTTAATGTAAAACTTGCAGATTATTCCGTATAACCCGGTGGGCGGGGGCCAAAGCTATTTACATCAGATCGATTAGCGCAAATCATTCAACTTGACTAGTTATTAATTTTACAATCAAATCGTAGATCGTAGAACTTAACAGTTTGGTCGCGTAGCAATTTTTTGATTCCCAGCCGGTTAAGCTTAAGAATAAAAAAAGCAGCGTAGCTACCGCGATGAGAACGCTATCTTTCATTCAGATAAGTTAATCCTCTTTTATCTTCTCATTAGGCACAGATGTAAGCGTTGTTTCAGCTTGGGAAAATCACATATATTTGGTTTCTTCACTAGATACTAACTAAGCGACGGGGCCATCGAAGCCTTTGTGCCGTCAAATTCATCCGGAATTGTTTTACTCATCAGGGTATTTTCCGTTCTATAATAGATGCAGTATCCTTATTGTCTTCCTGTGTACATTGATATACATCAGTGTTTGTAAAGGGACGTTATTTTCTTGACGTGTTATAATAGCGGATAAAAACAAATTTGAATCAATAGCTCTTGCTAGATATCTGATCATGTTTTGTAGAAGTGCGAGTGGACCTGTGCTGTACACGTTTGTAACACCAGATACACTCAGATCTCAGAAAAACCGATCCCGTGATACCACAGTGTATAACGTGTTTTTCTGCTGTCCTTTAGAGAGACGTACTGGTCGAAATTGGAACATATCTGGACGTAGATACACTATGTTTCATGTTAAAAGCCAGCCGCTTGAAGTAATGCTTACTGGTTGTAAGTATCGGACGTGAAACACATTCAATCTTTAGGACCAAGACAGATGGCCTTGTTGTTTATCAAAAGAAAGTATTGCTTGCATATGATCAAGCGCTTTGCACTTCAGGACCAAAGACGTTTTCTTGGCAAGAAGTAGAATTTCAATTTCAAAGCTGACATGTATTCAAGTCTATGATTCTCTATATCTTGCACGCTTTCTCTCAGTATTTAAACATTAAGCGAAGTGAGTATTGGTCATAGCTTTGCGCGTAATTGTCTGAGCGACTATTTGTTAGTTTCATTGTTGCTCGTTTCATCTGGCACACTAGTACATAGGGCTTCTACTGAAGTAGTACGATTAAATGATCACGTTTGAAGCACCGCTTTCATTCATCATAAAATAACTGTGCGAGCTATTGAAGATGGTCGTGTGGTTGCCAACGTAACGAAAGGTAAACGGGAAATGGTTCAGGCGCCTAGGACCTCAATGGCTCTTTACTTACCATATGATCTTCACAAATGTTATTGCACTATACTTATATAAACGCTACCTTAAAGCAAGCCGCCAATCAGTGACACAAAACAATGGAGTTTAACCTGCTTTAGCATACAATTAAACTAAAAGTCCGATTAATAGACAAGTCTCAACGTTTCAAGAACGCTTTTTTTTGTTATACGAAAATGTACAGCTTAAATAATATAACATTGGTATACACGCTTAAATTCCATTTAAAGTTTGGAGTATGGGTCACTATTATGCCAACTTTCTACCCGTGTTGCATTTTACTCACGATAGTACCTATCAGCCATAGAACTCGTTCCGTTAAGGAGTCAGCCTAGCTGACTTATTTGCATGACTATTCTTTTTTGTCTGTGCTGCCAGTAGTTCTTCAATACCTTAAAATACAGAGCATCTGCGCATCGTAAAGGCTTAGTGAAGGCCCCCTTGTAGTTGCGATATATATCAGTAGGAACTTAAGATATTTGAGTTGGTCGGAGCACATGATGTCTAGGCTCACAATTTAGCCATTGTGGGTCAGGTTCGCGTGTGCTTATATATATATAAAACAGGCAACTTGTGGCCTTTGCTTCGCGCCTATTTTATTTTTGATTTAAGTAATTTTATTCATTGACACTCAGTGTAGAAAATAGACATTTTCTGATGATTTAATATTGTTATTTGCACTGATTCTCTTTCTAAAACGTCAGCTTAAAGGTCAAGGGTTTCTGTAATTTAAAAAAAAAAATTTTATTCATTACATACTTCGGCATTCTACTTTACTTATTTATCTTACTTAATGATTTAGGACTTTTCCGCACTAAAATCAACTCTAAAATAATCGCTTTGAGCTTGTGATTGACAATAAAGAATTCTTTTAAAAAAAATACCCCTAAACGCGTTTTCATTCTATTTGTATTTAAGTAAACACTGATACGATGCTAAATTTACGGTGATGGCCGTACGGTTGCGATACGAAGACGGCCAGGTCTGAGCGCAAGCTTTAGCGTCCTATTTTTGAACACACTTTATTTGACTTGTGTAGAAATTAACAACTAATTATATCTATTATAGTTTTAGTATTATAGTGAATAATGGCCAGCTGCTTGAAGTTGATAGCTCCTTCTCACCCAGCTTAGCTTGCTTGATCTAATAACTCACTCAAAAATATACTTCTGGAAATACGCAATACAAAATTATGCGCTACGTTTTAGACAGATTTTCTTTTTTTGCGAGATAGGTTGCACGATAACCAATTTACTATGCGGACCGATTTGTATTGTATAAAGAACGAGATACAGTTTTACAAACTTTAACGTTACAGAAGCGTAAGTAAGTTAACTAGATTGCTTTATTTGTGAGCATCATCGTTCATTCCTTATCGTGTTTCCTATGCCATGCAGGGCAGGCTTGCAATGAATTCACCGATATCTGCGGTGGATATTTGGCCGGCCAGCAGTTCTAAGCTATTAAAATCTCAGAATATACAATACTGTAGGATCTGTAACAACTTTTGCTCCTCGGTTATTTCATAACGGTGAATGTTGATGTTAAAATGAGCGTAGATCAAACATGACTACGTACGACCCGCACAACTCTTGGCCTGATACTGCAAAAAGCTGACACGACATCAAAGCCATTGAGAGTCTAGTAACGGAGGAATATCATGACGGAGTCTGCCTCAAGTCACACGGTTGGTAATCGATGAAGGAACATTAAGATTTAAATTGATGTTGTACCTAAATGTTATCGGAAATTGAGTTTGATTTTATTTTTTCATTTTGTTGCATTTCTCTAGAGTTTGCCAACTCGAGGAACACTTCTTCGTTCGTTTCGTAGTCCTTGATTCAACCGGTATCGTCTTATATCGATATATACTGTTCTTTCTTCAATTGACAGATGTCCCTTGGAGTCAGCTCAGAAGGTAATCATCACAAGAAAATATCGAGGTTCTATTTCTAAACTTTAGCTTCTAAATACAAACTAGTTTAGTCGATACGTTATCAGTTGCTATTAACTGCTAAAGTAACTCGTACATACGTATATATATATATTCAATTGTGGAAAAAGTTCCATATCTAAGTGAATAGGAGTCGGGTCGACGTGGGTATCATTTGAAAGCTACAATCTGCCGGTAATAGATGTGGGAAGATTCAAATGTCTTTATTCTGACTTGAGGCACAACGCCTCGTAAATGAGCGAATTTTCTCTATGTTACAATTTTATGACGATAAAATAAGGTCCAATTTCATTAAAAATGGCTTTAATTTCGAAACTTTCTATATTGTTCTCTGATAAAATGTTTTGCGCAGCAAAAAATACTCCTCGACCAATTGCGTAGGAAGTTCCACCAAGAAACTAAAAATCGGTTTTATATTACATAAAAAAAAAAAGCTGGCTACAAACAAAAAACTCGATGCGAAAAATGATTGACTCGGTCGTATTTTCACCTACAAAACTCCACAGAATCGCAACGAACTCGAGCCCCCTTTTTACGGTCGATTACGAGTGATGAAAAGTCGGTCACACATAATCACAGTGCGAAAATATTTGTCGCAAGCTCAGATTGACAAATCAGGTGAAATTGGGAAGGGATCGTCCACTATAAGTTGCCATCACCCGGCAAAACGACTGATAACAACAACTAACAAGTTATTGTTGGTAACAACCCTAACAGCAAACGCGTCGTTCCCTAGCATGACAATGCCAGACCACATACATGTCAGTTACCCAGGAAAAACTAGTACGAGAATTTTAAAGGGAAATCCGCCGTAGAGCCTGGATTGTATATCGGCTATTTCGCTCTCTACAGAACTTATTTAATGGCGACAAGTTAGTTTCAATGTAGGGATATAAAAACTACTTCTCATAAACTTCCAGCCATATAGTTCGACAGTGATGGAATTACGATGCTGCCAGAAAAAAGTGCAAGTTGGCGCATATTTAATTTAATGATGCTATCTTATAATAAAAAAAAAAAAAAAAACGTTTGCTTCAATTTCGGCTTAAAATGGTCAATACGTATTCAATAGCCCTCTGTTAACGATGTTTATGCTTTTTAAGGGGCGGAGTTTATGTACCGTGCTTGTAAGACTTGGTATAGTGCTAGGGGACGTTTACATTTGATTCTAACAAATATTGATTCTACTTGTGTGCTTTTTTCAATTGTTCTTACATAAGTGTCGTTCAGCTGGTGCTACATTTTGTATTATTGGGTTAGCAGACATAAATCCCTATGCTTTCAATTTTGGCAGCTCTAAGATCCTGTAAACGGCCTCGATATTTAGTTTGATTGGGATTAAACTGATTGACAGATATACATTTAGAGGTTTTCAGGGGGTTTCAAACAATATTTACTGTCGAATCGTTCAAAAAAACATCGTTATAAACAGGCTCATTCATTGTTTTTAAAGTGCACTCTTGGCTTTTTAAAATATATCAACTGCATATTGTGTGCGCTTGGTATTGACCTAAACGTTCGCAGATCCATTTTTCATAGAGATAGGCCATCTAAATAACTGTATGGGTGCTTCATTTAAAACCATCTACAATCAAATTCCCATCGATACATCGTTTAAATTTCCGCGCTTGCCTCAACGAAACGAAAACAAGGTAACGTGGAGCATCATGTACAGATGAACCGTAAACGATCGGCATCATTAAGCCTCTCTTCTTCGGACGGTAAATTCGTCACTCTGTGTACAAAATTGGCATTCTATCTTCCGATCTAGCGCTGCGATCGAGAACGTGTTCTCGAGTGAATACAGTTCCGCTGCCCCCGCAGTTTTGAGGGTACGTTACCGCAAATGAAATTGTGTATACTTGAAAGATGAGTGCACCAAAAGCATATAAGTTGGAGGTAATCTCGACGTTTGTCAGAAACACCAAAGACCTCAATTCCAATGGAACAAAGAAAAAAGCCATCGTAAATAAGCACAGAAACTCGAGCAATGTGGCCGGGACGAGAATCACGACATAGACATGATTTTAATTCAAAAGGCAAGTCTAATTATTAGAAATCAAAGCTACGGAGAACAGTTGCTAAATAGGATCGGTTAAGTTAAAAACTGGATGCCTAAAGAGATAGTCTTGTTTAAAAGATTACTGCCGATCTTGGAAGTTAAGACTAAAGCGATAGAAGGCATCGCCCAAATAGGAAGTAAGCTTGCAGCATCGTTTATAGGTCATCTTTGATTTACACGATGTCCGACATTCGGATCTAGAGAACTGTAACGGGTAGATGTAGCCGGTTTTCCTACAAAAAGTACACGTTTGTCTAGATACTATACGTAACGTACAATATATAAACGCATGTGGTGAAACACTGCGTGACCAGCAAGAGAAAATTACGTCTCAGCGTTCACGATCATTGTTTCAGGTGAAGCGTTCAATTACGACGGTCAAATATTATGGCTAATATAGAAATATATTACTTTGTATATGGAGCTCGTAAATAGAATAAAAAATATTCGGAAACTAATGCTCTGGTGGTGTTATTAAGTCGATTTAACAATTGCAATAAAAACATTGTTTAGTAATCACTTACTGGGACCACTGTGCTGAATGTTTATACGTGCCATTTTTTGTGGAAATAAGTTAAATCAGGCCAACTTCCGCCGGCATTTTCCCAAAGATCGCTATCGCTTGAACTACTCACTCTAGTTTCGTCTTATATGCGCTCCCAGCTAACTTTTCTCGAAAAGTTAGAGGCAATTGGTCGAACTTGATATTATTGTGGCTGAACCCATTGCCATTGGCGAGTCCATTATTTGCATACGATATAATATACCTTATGATTATTTATTATTAGATATAATTGCAAACGTAACGAAGTTACTCAACTGTGCTGTCTTTTTTTAATATTTTATATATACGTATGTAATTTTCTCATAAGTTGTAACTATGTTAGTTAGCTTTAATTGAAGATAAAAAAAAAAAAGCCATTTGGATAGTTATTTTTTAAAAAATAAAAATTCTGCATGAGAAGGTGCACTACAGTTTATTTCAGCATATTTAAACATCAACTGCACCACTCATATATAGATCTGAACCGTTCAAGGTATATGCAGAGGTGGGATGTCCTGCTGTGCATAGAGTACCCTGAATTTCCCAAGCTAATGTACAGCTCAATGCGATATACAGGGGTCCGGATGCATTTTCGTATTTGGATGACTGTCATCTAATCGCACCTCAGTAATTCACCAAGAGTCTAAACAGATTTCTTCCCTAGTCAAGTTCTTTGTTGACTATTGTCAGCGCCAGGATAACTTACCAAAATGAATGCTTGCGTTTTCAAATAGAGTCATCTGCAAGTACTTTTCGCAAAATTGTACGTCTTTTACAAAAAAAAAAAAGAATGAAACGAACTGGAACGCACATGAGGGTCGCTTGGCTACGAAGCTGGCGCACTCGGCTTTATGGTACACTCGGTATTATGCAAGGAGGCTCCAGAGATGAGAGTCAAAACACATCGCAGGCACGTAAGGAACAGCCCATAAAACATGTCCTGTCGCTTTTTAGCCATGGTCCTACTCGATAATGCAAGTTTGCTCGAAGCTATATAATTTAATTGGCGCCATTTTTAAGAAGCTCGACACACCGAATGTACCAAACCTCTCCATTATCAGTCCAACTATACGACACTTTCCACCGAACAAAAGTAGAGTTCACGTACATATCAATCGCACTAGCGCTCTTTTTCTTTGCTTTAAATTGGAACTCTCTCCATCTACCACACGCGTATTTGGTTTACGATATAACGATTGAATCTACTAGAAATATGCTGCCTGATATACTAATGGAGATAGTTAATAAAAGTCTTATTACATTGCTGTTAATTATGCTTACATTTCGCAAAATAGTCAAACGTAAGTTTATCTAATGACACCAGCAGTGTATCATGTGAAGAGATGACTTTGTAACGAATGTCCTCTGCATGATTTCTACGTTGACCACTCATTGCTAATCTGTCACCAAGTAAAAGTGACAATGAAGCTATCGTCTACTGTCTTTATCGCTTGGTAAGTAACTAGTGGTCTATGCGAGGGCTTCGGTCCCAGCCCAGTTGACAAATTTAGGCACGATGAAGGTGAATTTAGGTGGCCTCTGTACCTTTGAGATGTACCCAAATTGAGTACCAAGTACTCCGTATCGGCAGTTCACTCTTTAGCAAGGCCTGTCGTTGATATTTTCGGGTTACTGTGATAGTGATGTACGCGTACTTCGTATGTACATTTAGGTAATTCTATTGTGTAAACCGGTTAGTCAGTGACGGAAAGCACGCCGCTCGACATTGCCAACATGCACATGTTACAAATCGTTACAACCTGCAAATGAAACTCAACATAATACCCCTTACAGGAGATGCTTAATTGTGCAAAACGTTTGAGTCTAGTCAGCGTGTCGAGTCTTTTTGTAAGAAAAAAAAAGGTTAGCGCGTCTTCTTGCGACACTTGGCAGTTGCGGCTGATGAGTGTTTCTTGTCTTTGGCAACGAAGAACATCGTAGGACCGTGTTGTTGACAATTACATACGAAACTATTCTAACTACAGCATTGTGAATTTTGATATACCGTTGTGCCAAAGGGGAAGAATATCATCAAATGAAGATTGCAGGTTTGTTGCTTACTGCAAATCGCTTTATTCGCTTGTTTATTGGTTTTGTCTGCGTGATTCATTTTTAATTTGATTTCTATTTGATGTTGTAATGATGTTTGTGTTGTTTCACCATTAGCCGGGACTAATAATGCGCTTCAGGGGCCTACCTGTTGATTTACACGTCGCCGAGTCTGACTTGACGCCAGTAACTCCATGCGTACTACTTCTGCCGTGCGCGAATTGCAATTACGTGAATCCATCGTTCCTTGTGTGCCTTAAAAATCACATAATATGCAGGCCGTGTTCAGTGCAAAGCACCTCGTCCGCGAGCTCGGCGTGGTGCCCGATGTGCAGGCAGGTCGTTACGGTCACCGCGGTAACCATTGATCGAGACATGTTGGCCCAGTTACGGTTCCGTTGTAGGTGTGGCCTAGAGCGCACGTTGCCTGATCTAAGAATGCATGTTTTAGAGAAAGGAGTTCACGAGCTGCCAGCCGGGAAAGTCAGCTCACCTGATTTACCTACCGGATCCGCACAACCGGAGATGGTTGAATCTCGGCTCAGAGCTATCGCAGTAGAGGAATTCAAAAGGCTTAAACACGAACTGGAGCATCCAGAGAAAGCGGAAGACGAGAAGCACGGACTTCTGCAGAAAATCGAGGCAGATAGAACGGAAATACTGCAAAAAACCGAAGAGGATAAAAAGGAATTACTGCAGGTTATTGAGAAGGCTAGCGTCGGAGCGAAATCTGCTGTTAACGTGGAACACCTTCAGGAGACTGTCAACGCGCTTAAGGACGATATTGAAAACCTGAAGCACTGCAGGCCCGCAACAGCACAAAGAGCCTACTTTTGGTTCGACTTTGATGACTTAAGCAAACGCTTCCAAAATGCCCATGACGGCGTGAAGAGTGAGCTGCAACATTCGTTCATAGGAGGTATACCCTTCCAAGCCTGCATTAAACTGTGGTCAGTTGATAAGAAAGAATATCTCGATATATGCGGAGGCCGCGCGGATCACCACGAGATTGATATACCCTTGCCTTTAAACCGAAAAGTCGTCTTAACGATCCATGATACCAACGGGAAAGTGTTTGCAACGAAATCTTGCAATTCCTATATTAGTGGACAGTACTTATTCCGCTTTGGGTCTAAAGAAGCTGGCCTCTCAAGAACTACCAAACTGATCGAGGTCAGCTTACTTACAAAAAATTGCCTCATCAACGGAAAAATGTTAACATCGATTGAACTACAGCCTATGGATTCGTAGAACTTCACGTAAGGTACTTGCGGGCTCGGAATAGAACTGCTTGCTATCGTAAAAATTCTTGAGGAGAAGGTAGGTAAACTTCTGTGGCCTGTTGTCATGGGCCTGATGCGGCTGTCAAACATAATGGTGCAATTCACTTCAAGCATGGAGTAAAAATAGTCCTACAAAACCGCCATGTCTAGGCCGTCATGCATGCCGAAGAATTAACATGAGTTGAACTAACCGGCAGCATTGAAACGATCTTTTGATGGAGCAAGCAAGACTATGTTGACAATCAAATAAATCAAAATCCACTGCACTTTTGTTGTACGTAGGATAGCCTCTGATTTAGTAGACAAACAATCGATTTGCACCGCTGGGAAGTCTGCAGCGTTTGTCATGACTATTTCGTATCCTTTAGGTTAAATAAGCAACCATATGACTGGTGTTATTAATGGCGTAAGCTCAAGCAAGTGGTTGTTCCACATGAAAGTTGGGTTTCATAGATTCGTTTAGCTTTTTCTATTGCTGATTGGAGGCCCAGATTAATATCGACAGCATTTCTGGCTGCTATTATTATTATTACCATGGCAGCAAAATGATGTAGTTGCGCTACGTGGCACCTTATCGAAAATCATCTCCAAGAGGTTTTTTGCTAGCAAAAAATTCGAATTGGATTTTCGAAATTAACTCCTCTTGGTGGTCGTACCCTGAAATTCGTATGAAAGTTTTGAATTTATGACAGCTCTTTAATACGGGGGTTACGAATAAATTTTGACACTGAAAACAAACGTTTTCTGAATACGTGAACGTGAAATAACTGTTATTATGTAAGAAACTAGCTCACTAGCTACAGGTTTATTTTTGGGAAACGACAATTTTTTGCCAATAAAAAAATATTGCCGGCAAAGAAAGTGTTTACGGCGAGTACAATTCGCCATTCAACTTCATTGTGGATCGCTCTTACTGAAAAATCGCTACTCAGAGGGTTTACACTGGAGACCAGCTATTGAAGACGAATTAGCTATTGAAGTTTAAAGGGTGTTTGGTCTCTGCAAGCATGGAAATGTGCTTGATGTAGGTGTAGTACCAGAGCAGCCTGAGTCCAAATTTCCTTCAACTTCATCTCAAATAGCATAGAATAAATCAGCCCTCAAGAACAGTCAAATCAATCCTCATTAAAAAGGATTAGAGAGGTAACAGATTTTTACTTAGATTACAATATGAGTAGTCAAAAAGCGGTTAACCATAGCTATCCCATCCAGTCTTCTTACTAAGAGATTTTTTGCCGCGTTATATTTTTCGACAAATCTAATCAATAAGCTATAATTAAAAACAATTTTATTGTTCTTAATGTTGTTCACTATGATTTCCGTTTGCGTGAAAAGATCGTACTTCGGGGCTACATATATTGTACTAATAAAAGCATTCAAAGCTGCCTCCATCTGAGGCATATTTTTACGGACCTGTTTCTCACCCTTAAGTCTATTGTATCCTTCATGTTTACTGATTCCCAGAAACGCATCTTGATGCCATCTACTTTGCAACTTGAAATATTGTTAGATGGCCTAACTTCATATCATTCCATGTTGTTTCAACTATGAGGTAGAACGACATCGATTTGTCGAATCGTGGGCAGCTCGGTTATACATAGAAATATAGTTGAAATATGCTCAACTTTATTATTCAGTATATTGTGGCTCTGTGAAGAAAGCGAGGACAGTCTCGTCTCTACTTATATCTAATCTACACCCAGCGTTGTCCAACCCTCGCAAAAAGTATACCTAACCCTTTACTGCTTATAGCGGAGTATCGCATCACTTTTTGACTGTCCTTTCTTACAATTGATTTCCTTCCGGTCTCTTGTGATACCCGACATCGCCATAACCATAATTATGTGACTAGGTACATTGTTCATTACTCAGAATTCTATTTCCCTCGATTCGATGGGTTTCCGCTCGCAAAGCAGCGAAGGGCATATTCATTAAGGATCTGTTTCGGCATAACAAGTAGGACAACATACCACTCTGTATCAGTCTCTTCATCCATCTTATATCGCAGATATGCATGGCACAGTATGTTTGCCATTCGACAATGTGGGCAATTCTACACCGATAACTTACGTGTTCGTAAATAGTATGGAGACTCCTGAAATGATTGATGTACTTGAATACGAAGAGCTAAAAGCTTACATTTATATGTGCGCCTACTCTAGACAATATCGAACCTGAAATATGTAACAGCTAAGGAGCAGGCCCGTCTCTAGGCGCAGTGAGCAATTAGAATCCTGATCATTCGCTCCCGATGTATTAATGCGATTCAAACGTTTCGCGCCACGACAGAGTCGGCGTCCGAGACGAAACAGTTAAGCTTTTGTTATGTTGTATAATATCTTTCTCTTAACATACATGTCCTAAGCGCTGAACTGTTGCGGTCTTCTTTTACAAGCTTTTTTTTTTACAACAAGCTACCGAACCATGTCCTTTGCTGGTTGCATGTCAGCTCGGATATATATATATATATATAGAAGGTTGTTTTAGACTTAATTGAGGAGATTGAACTTGTTGTTTGAAAAAATCGCACTAAATACTTTGCTTTCAATGGGACATTCTCAATTTCAGTGGGCTCTTCGTTTTACGTAGACAACGTCTACGCGATATGGTCGAAGCCACTGGACCTTTCTAATAGGAATTTTAAACCACCAGATAAATTTGTCTATAATTTACGTACAGTTAGAGAATAAGCAATAGCAAATTTAAAATGTATGATATATCTTTCGTGTAAAAACAGGTAGTCGGCGTATTTCATTATGGTTATTTGAGATAGTCTTGGCCCGGTCACCTCTTTGGCCTATATTTAAAACATAACAGCGAGCGTTAGTGTTTACGACCCAGTTTCGATGCTGTACATACCTGACAGGGTCGTGTCATTTGTCACAGCTCGAAATCGGTGCATCGGGAACGGAGAACTTCGCAGCTTTGTGTTATGGTACGCATGATAGGGATCACTCATGATTACAATTTTCGGTATTTTACACCATACAATAATAGAGTTAGGCATAGCTTATCGTTAAAATTGTTCAAACATATAAAGTAGGACATCTAATTCACAAAGATTACTACTGCTACGTTTTCATCGTTAAAAACAGCGATTGTGCTTACGGAAAAATTGATATGTTTGCTACTTAATCCGCATCAAGACGAGTTATTAGTTTATGTTTAAAGTGTTCGATGAACAGAGACACGCTAGAGCTTGTAGCTTCACAACTTTGAAGACACATTCTTCAGAAGGTGTAAGAGACCGAAGCGTCGAACACGCGCTCATGTTGCCACAGTTCATTGAAGCTTGAAATCCAACATTGCGTTTGACCTAATCGACTTACATAGGAGTTGCGAGACAATTTTTGGTTTGCCTCATAGAGGTCTTTCTCGACTTTTTTAAGAAGCCGTATCGAATTTAACAATGGATTTTAGAATGAAAATTAGGTTTTCAATATCGCTGAAGCTTCGGCCAGCGCGAAGATAGTAGGCCGTAGCTGTCCTTTGCTCGAGTTCCGAAAAGGGCATACAGTTTTCTATTATGTCGAGTAACTTTGTGGTATTACTCTAAGATGAGTAGATTTTCTTCTGGTAGTAAAACTAGCAGCTGGACGGATGCCCACCATAGTAAACAGCCCCTAGCAACGTTTACCGAATTCCTACCTCTTCTCTGCCGAGACCATTTTTGTTCACCGATATCGTCTAAAACATAAAAATGGAATCATATTATCAAGGACGTGTACTTCTAGCTGGGCTACTCTTTATTAATTATATATATTATGTTGTCCATCTGAAAATCTCCAAAAGTTTATATTGTCATTGGCCGTCCGTGGATAGTACCGTGACAAAGCCTAACAATTAATGCGCTATAGCCTCTTTCTGTGCCGTTCTGTAATCTTGTTGTTTTGAAACAATGTTGTGCTTCATTACTTTCTTGAAGAGCTCTGCTACGTGGCCCTGTATTTCGCTATATTCTCCTGTCGGACTGAATTTTTGGAGATAACGGGATTTGGGAACTTGCAACTATGCAAGCTTAAACCAAGTCATACTGTTTGTTTTAGAGCCTAGAAGCTCACTTTTGTACCTTCCCGGTCGTTCCCCCGCCATAACAGACCCATCACAATTTTTTTCCGGAGCATGTCAATAACAGTCCAGCATAACAACGCCCCAGTCGTCACAGTCAAAGCAGAGCTTTGACGGACCATTGTTGTGCACACCTTCTAGTCCTTGTAGCTTCACCACGACCTCGAAAAATTCCTACTTTCACTATACCCAAATGTTGACCCCTAGGTACTGCCTTGTTGACATTATTAATAACCGTGCTGAGCAACGGAGAAAAGTTTTAAATTTCTCGTTGCACCGAACTCTATTAGCTGATTTTCTTCGAAGTGAATTTCCAAAGATCTAATATTCCGGTCTCCTGAGGATAATTTATGATACTCTATATTTCATATCAGAAGCGTAAGTATTAAAAGTGTACTCGATACGATGATTTTATCTGCACATATGGACTATTATCAGCAGCTTTTCCATTGCATATGAACCAGAGCAAGATTTCAGTAAAAGGAACTGAACAATTTCGATGTCTGATTGGCCGGTCTTCTTATGTCTGACCACTTAAGTCGATTGTAAAAACGAATAAGGTCAACCACTTGTACCCTGTCCTGGTATCTTGCAGCCATTCACTACCTAGCTTTTGTGGTCTGTCCAACCAAGACCCCAGAAGTGGAGCACGTACACCTGTACAGCCGGCCAGGAAGTTGTGTGACGCATTGTTGGATACACTTTGTAAACTTCTTAATTGTAAGGGACCCAGTCCTATACAATTTTATAAGGTCCGCATGAAAAAATCAGGTAATATTACGTCACAAAAATGGTGTGGTTATGGTACGCGTATCCCACGTAAAATTATCGCTTCGCCAAACTTTTCCTCCAGTTACTTCAGCGTTTCGAATATGCAATGGCAAATAACACTGTCTCCTTAAAGCCACATATTGTCCGAGGTAAACTCGTTCAACTTTTATGCTAGAGGAGATGTTCGATCGGCGCGGAGCTCAGTGACGTTTGGCTTCCCCAACGTGTGGTCACTTATTGCATTAACCGCTGTCCCCGTTTAGGCTTTCCTTGAAGCGCGTGAGAACAGGCACCGACTCGTCTGCAATTTCCTGCAAAATGGCCCAATTTAAACTTTTTTAACCATTAGCTTGCGCGGTACGGTATCGTTCGGCCATTGAGTAACCGTGTTTGTGAGAAGAGCTTGCTGAACTTAAGGCTGTGATTTGGTTCTATGAAAAAGCGACATTTTATTGCCGTTCCTGTGAATAGTTTGTCGTTTGTATAGGCAAATTAGATATAGCCTAAACGTATGAATTTCGGGAATGGATGATTCGATGTGTGTCCAATGAACAGCTCGAGCATAAGAAGTTTATGAGATTCTGCTAATGATACCCGAAAACGTAACTTTTTTATAACTCTATCCATTTGCTATATATCTAAATTCTATCTATATATGTATATATATATATAGATATATCTAGTCATCGAGATTTTACAAACGCACGTTTATCGATTAGACAATGAACTATATATCCTCGTGCGCGGTGCAACTGTGTTATTTCGCCGAATCAATAGAGATATTTTCTTCAATTACGAAATAAATTACCCGTAAAACTAGAACAATTCTAGGTCTTAAATTCACTCGTTACGGGAACGTGTTTCAGAGTCGAACTTTTTTGTCCTCGCGTTTACAGCCTTACAGTCCAGTATGAACAAGCCTATCGTGCTTCCCTATAGAAAAAAGTTCAATGCAACAGACAGGATCCTTCGGTTCGCTGTTATCAATGTAAGTTCAATTATGCGTAGCCAAGTTACCAATTCGAATCTCTAATTCATACGAAAATTTTGCGAAAAAACGTCTATTTTGAATCTCTGTTAAGTATTTGTCCGGTTTAATTATCTGGAATTATCTATTAATTATATGGAAGAGAGTGTTTTGCGATGTTGGTTGTGTTGTCAATTGAGAGAAGAAACTGGTTTCTGCAGCATAGCTATGAGACTTCGTATATTACCAATTAAAGCGGATAGCCACTAAGACCACAGCTTTTCGCCACTCTTTGAAGCGCTTACGTTACAAATTTGCCCAAGATACCTTGTCACACTATGGAGGACATCAATGATATTCAAAAATATATATTACGCATAATTGAAAAAGAAGATTTAGATCTTTTAGTCCGAAGACATTTATTTTGTTACATAAATAGAGCTCTTATCTTATAAACATAAAGCATTTTGGGATTAAGTTAAAAACGTATGCCATGCTAAAAATAACAGTGTTCTGTGTAAAAGTTAGAAAAATATGCGTCGTATAGAACTTGACCGTATAGACTAATCGTTTTTCATGGTTTAACATTGGCTAACTTACTATATGGCTACAATTTGTCTAACGTTGACAAAAACCTTAGGCCTTGATAACTGGTAATTGAAATTTATATCACCTTGGTTCATTTCATATAATATGGCGACGTAAAATTAACCCAAAGGAAAAACATACCTTCGACAGAAGGAGATTTTTAACTTTTCTCCAAGTGAAGCTTTTAATAATGTGAGGTCTGTTTTTTACTACCGTTTGTTGATCGTGTTGAGTTTCCTCCGTACGTCAAACGCGAGCGACAGGGTAATTATGTTCGGCTCGTTGGGGCTCAGGCAGAGTTCCTTGGCTGCATAGAATCGTTATCGAAGTACAGGTAGGTGTGTACGCAAGCGATGAAACCTAAGCATTTAATATACCATAGACGCCGTGCGATAGGCAATTGGAGAAATAGTCCCGAGTATCGCTCTTCTTGTATTTTCCACAAAGCCTTTAACTGAAACGAATCGATTACAGAGTAGGAAATAATTGTCCTAATGACGCTTGCTTTACGCACCGTAATGAGCCTGCTAAGCAAATGTAGTGTTTTGCGGAAAATGCGATCTGAACCTGTATTAGGTAATGCAAGATGAATGTAATTGCGGCCAGGAAGAATATTGGCTTCGCGAATTCTTTAACGTTCCGCTACCTGTGCTTCTAGATATGTACTCGTTGTGAACTTCCAGAATATCAATTGTTTCTGACAAGGACATGAGCCACGGACGTAAGCTACCGAACGGAACCTTCACCGGTATCATGGGCATGTTTCAAAGAAATGTATGAGCTAGTTATACGTGAGTTGTACATAGTATAGATAGTATTCGGTGCACGCCATGCGTTTGAAAGCACGATATGTTGGTGTTTTTGATAAGCGTCGTCCTGAGAAACGTTGAAGTACTACATGGTCTCAATGTTACACTTCGTTTGATCATTTTGTGCAGTTGTTGCGCTGCTCCAGACATCGGTCTCAAAATATAATATCGCCATATCATTCTTTTATCAACAATGTGTTACTTAAAGAGACAAGCCATTATTGAATAACCGCATATAAATGCATAGATTCGTGTAGATTCACACCTTAACACTAGTCTAATACTACTTAACGAAAACCACCTCTTAAAAGAAGAAGCGAACCCCTTTGTCAAGCAAGCCTGACTCTTTTCAACATGCCGCACTGTGGATCACTGCACCACCTATACTTAACGTTTTAATTGAACTAGGACAAATTCCGCAATATTGAACCAGCAGAATGAATACTGCCCAAAAGAAGATCATTAAATTTCGATGAAAGCGATGCCGATCAACGGAAAACTGGTTGTTGGAAGCTTATTCGTTTAGCCAAACAAATTGGGTCTTTCTAAAAATGGTCGATAAAATAACAAAGTCGAACATTGTGTTTTTCTTTCATATTTAGCATTTTCGACACACAAAGTGTTTGCCTATATTGAGAACCTTTAACGTCAGCCTTCAAAAGCAACTAGTTATGTACGAAATAGAGAACTCACAGTCGAACCGAGTAAATCCACTGTGGTACAGATAGACGCCCAGGTTTCGACATTGGTACATTTACTAGAGGTGTGCCGGCTAGGATGTATCACCGGAAATAGATCGGTCTCAATTCACGGCAGAGTCTGATCAGCCAACATTCAACATGCGTGCTTATTCTTCATTTTTGTTTCGTCGTCACTTTATACCTACACTTTTCCACTGAGCCTGTTTTCAAGCGTTCATCAGTATAGGAAGCGTCCAAGACCGGTGCATTTTGAAAAAATGGTTGAAAAATATCATTGCTCCAGCTTGTAGAACTGGTGCAAGGATTCGCTTGTCTTAGGAACATAATAATCAGCTGATAACAGAGGCTTGAGCTACACTTGGGTTGCTATCATAAACGTAAGTCGTGGTCCGCCATATATGACTAACGGTATTTACCGCGGCAAACAACAGGTCCGTTTTGCGTCTCACGTTCATCTAACGAACTCTGTATGAAAAGCTTAAAACGAAATGCTAGTTAATGAAGATATACAAGCCCAAAAAAAAAGGCATCGACTTGAAACGGGTGGCACCAGCTAAGAATTACCTGGCAATTTCATGTAACTAACCAGCGTATAAGGATGGTAATAATCATAATAACGATCGCAGTAACGACAACAGCGAGAATTACTGACTTGAAACCGAACGTAGTAGTTTTCGGTGCATCGGACAAAGATGACAAGCCTTATATATATATATTAGAAGATTCACTATGTAGAATTGACTGACCCAGCAGGTTCTGACGGTGAGAAGCCTTCGGAAGACTGATGGTCGCGAAAATCAGATCGAATTTGGTTGATGAAAAATCTATCCATGCATCAGTTATGTAACAGACTCGGACCTAAGTGACCGCGAAAAAGTGCGCGCATCACTCTATAAGAAAGGGCTTGATGCATAGGCGGATCTTCACAACCTGACGATATTTTGAAGGCCGTAAAGCCTTGCTGTTGATACGTATTCAAATGCATAAACAATTGCTGCCCTCGTCTAAAAGCCACACTACAGACCAATGATATCACTTTTAGATGATAAGGTAATACAACATAAGCTTATTAAACAGGTCAATACATACACTAAAAAAAGGTAACGTTACGGTGGTATTCGCTTGACTGATTGCCTTCTTTCCAAAGTAAATGATAGGTAGACATGCATCAGCAAAGCCCATAATGATAGTCTCAGATGACCGTTACATAACGATAGCTGATATCTCCTAAGATAGGACTCGGTGCACTCGATTTCGAAGTTCTACTAGAAATACACAGGCAAATAGTAGAAGCTTTGCAATTTAGGCTTGACGGTGGGCTAGGCAGATTCGATGCTTTTTAACTTAACGAATTAGATCCCTAAGTTGTTAGAAACGTAAGGGCAAGGACAACTGAACCTCAGTAGTTGCTACGAAGGTAAGGGTGTTCTCTCTGTTACAACAGGGTGGGCAACTCTGTTACAAGGAACTAACGGTTGCGCATACTGTCTTACTCGACGATGTAGTTACAGGCGAACTTGGCGAACTTTGAAATTGAATAGCTTTAAAACTACTACCTGCTAGCACACTAAATTTGGCTGTAGAAGAGCGCGGTTTTCGACGAACTTGTAAGTGGAAACCGACTGCGTTTACTCTAGGAGAAGCGTTCGAAAGGAAAAACCAAAGTTTTTGTCACTTTAAAAGCCACGATTTCCCGGAAGTTTATTGGAAATTTACTGATTAAGGCATTAGACAAAGAGGCCTTAGGTGAAACCGCAGCACGTGAATAATGCAAACCTTTCAAGAACAGCCCAGGATGTTGAAGGCCAACAACGAAACGCCTACACGGCGAGACCCGAAGGACAGGAATGCGTTGCCACAATCGAGCAGGCTTTTCACGAAAGCAGAGCTTGAGTTCTAAGGGCTCTATCTGCCACGAAATTGCCATTTCGTTACGAATTAGAACTGAAAATGCGAGAACTAAGTAAAACTACTTCGCTCGTAAGTTATCTTTGGACCAGTTGGAAATGCGTGGGGTGTACTCTATGCGCAGCTTGCGAAACTTTGATCAAGAAGGACTCGCTTGGAGCATATGATCGCCATAGACTAGGCATGATTCAATCTCTGCTGCTAGCCGAGGAAAGGTCAGGAAAACGAACGGCGTCGACCTGAAGAGAAACAAGTTGGTGGCAACGTCGAGCAGATTCGGACATAGTGCTGCACTGGTACTTGCAATAAATACGAACAGCATCTGCTACTATGAGATAGTAGCCGAGAATAAGATGATTATTAGATGACAATGCCAGACCTCATAGTTATGCTTCAATTAATTCGTGAACTAAGCAAAGGCAGCTGGTAAGCGGGCGTATTACGTAAAACGCGATAAATGGGATTACGTATAGAAACGAAAATAGTTTATAGCTGCCCAAAACCTGCCAGGGCGTTCAGGCAACTACATACGAAATAAAAGCAATGACACCTATAAGAAATCATCATTCTAGCCAAGGTAGTTTAGAAGTGACCCAACTTCGAAGTGCGCCAGCTTCGCTTTTAACAGGCTAATATAACCCGCCATTTTCAAGCTAGTCATGTGGCTCTACTCCTCTACGAACACACGATTCACTTAGCTTGTTCTCTTTGTTGAAGAGTTCGATAGCACTTCACGCTGCTTAATACACACTCCGTGTTTATCCGTGTTGTAACTCCTTTCGGCCTGCCTAATTTGGTCGACCTTTTTGCCCTCCAAAGGTTTTCAGCCTTTCCCAATGGAAGAAGAAGAATCTAGCAGTGATCCTTCTATCGTGATGGTGACCGTCAATCTGAATTAAGCTAATCGATCTCCCTAGATTTCTTTGAACCTTTACGTTACGCCGCCTCCCATGGTCGTGTAGTGAAAGCTACCTATTCTTTTATGATATTGATAACTTAAAGAATCGTTAAATCATATGGCATTAGCTCATGACCTAACAAAAATTGTTGTCGATCAATTTCTTGGCTAGAATTAAAATCTGTTTATAGAATAAGTACTTTCATTCACTAAGTAATGATCGATATTAACACGGAGTGTCCTTAGCAAAGATGTTTTTACGCGGGTATCTTTAGGCAGTTGTTGTAAATTTCGTGGCAGCAGAATGATATTGAAAAAAAACTGGCCGCTTGCAAGACGCATATCTTCAACTGATCACTTAAATGTTTTTTAGGACATGTTTACTGTATTTGAATTTTTGAAAATGTATACTTTTTCGTAATGATTAACGCACAAATGAATTTTATTTATAAATTTATTCTTAGGAGATTGATGGATTTCTCGGGCCATCAACGATAACGGCAGAGCGTTTTTCCACAGTTGGACAGGGGACATGTGATATCGTCGATTTCCGGTTGTTGACGTTTGCTCCATCAAAGGTACCACACCACATCTGCCCCCCATGCAAAGTTCGCCCGACTTCTCTACCGTATCATCAAACGCATGCACGATATTTGCACCTAAAACATTCAGATGCATCTGCATGTTTGCGCCCAATTTACAAGGAACTGAAGCTGAAAGGAGAGTTTCAGATTACGGTTTTCATGTCAGCGTATCTACTTGTGAGGTCGAATTCAGATGGTATTCTATAGGCCTAGACCGGGTAATTAGGAGGGTAATGCGACCAAATTTCTATTTTTTCATTTCGACCCAAAACGTTACTACATTTTTATATATATACACACCAGCGTTCCTAGACGTAGAGCTATTGACATCTCTTTGGTCGACACGTTTCAATCTTTTGTGTTTTCCTGCGAAAAACAAAATTCAGGTAATCGACCCTTTCAATTTTGCAAAAGCCTTCCAGTTAGACGTTTGGCTTTCACTGGCGGTGAGTCTCGTCTTACTTCCAGCAGTTTGTTGGATCATCACCAGGCAAGTTCCCTGATCACTATTCGGTCTAAATTTAAATAAAATATATCATTCTGTTGCGTAAGCGGTGAGACTGAGGTATTGATGACTAGAACCCAGCAACATGTGACTTTTCCTTTGAGCAATGCCCAGAACCTAATATAATAGAAGAAACTTATAACTGTTTGAGATGACACTTCAAAAACGGGTAAGATTTTTCTACATGCTACAATGATTTGTCATTGGCACTTTTCATCAACGCTAACCGATGAACATTTCACTTAACAACATAATGAGAGATTATGAGATGATCTACAATGGCAGAAATTCTCTGATGCCCGCTTCCATTCTTAACCATTTTGACTGAGACGGAAACCATGCGATATTCAACGACCTAATGAAGGCTCGATAACCAGAAAAAAACTATTTTCAAAGCCGTACTTGCATAGATGAGCCCCATAGTAGACGATTATAAGTCCTTGATCAGTGGAAAGTTTCAGAGAGCACCTCGACTTCATTGAGGACAATACGACGCTTGATTCTGTATCGTCTCAATAGGAAAATACTGCTCTCTTGTAGTTCTTGGAATTGTAGCCCACTTACCAGGCCAAAAATATTTGTTAAAGCTAAAACTTCAGCTTATGTTCAACGGATTTTATAGTACTCATTCTGCAAATTTCCAGGTACCTCAGTTCACGGAATCAAGAACCGGCCACATCTTACTTCAGCTTCATGTGGGAAATATTTTCCCGTATATTCCCTCAAGGTAGGATAACGAATAAGGGTCAGGTGAATCACTATACAGGTGAATGCCTTTTACTGCACCTATTTTTGGTGCTTGAACATGTAACTAAGATTAGTCGTGAATCGTCCTGGTAAGTAAAAATAGTACGCCAGGAATGGTATAAAAATACCTCCCTACTATGTAATAATCAATCTATTCAATTTATTAGAAATCTAAAGCAGTCAGAGACAGTTACAGATCAAGAATTCGACGCTATCAATGGTAGACAACGGAACATTTTGCTAGACTGCCCCGTAATGCTGATGTCTTAAGTTAGTGAAAAATGTTTGCTACCCACTAAGACTACAAAGACAAGCGTGTAGATAAGAGATGATAATATGGAAAAAAGTTTACATCGTTAGACTACTTTGTTCTAATTCTCACATAAATTTACACTCCAGTATGTTGGATGTTAAGTCTCTGCATAATCAAGGTGTTCAATAATCTATGAACGCTCGGATTGGATGTTGGTAATAGCTCTCCTCCAATATACCTGGTATTCTTTCAATGCAGTCCATCAAGATTCTCTCGATCTACTGTCATACCCTAAAGCTATTGGGCTCCATACGGAACAAATGCAACAACGAGTTACTATAGATTTCTACGATGGTGCTTTGGAAAGATGATAATACTTCTGCTTCATTGTTCAATCTCTTTCTAAACGGATAAGGTGGTATGTACTTGTAAACTATGCATCTATTTACTTGTATTCACGCTAACGTAGTCAAAAATATCTTTCTTAGCTTTAATTTTAGGGCCGAATGGGCGTCTGTATGTGCTAATCGCTCGCGTTCAAATATCAAATCTAATGAGCCGTTGAACTTTTCGGTTAAAGCCTTTTTACGTGGGAGAAAAAAGTTGTACGACGTGTTTTGATAGCGTGTGGTAATTAAAGGCATGGTCACCTAGGTGTTTAGACAGTGAATACTGACATAGATAAAAAAAAAAATGTTTGAAATGTTGTAAAGACGACGAGTTGCCGAGATGGCCGAAGTGGCAACCCGTACTACCTCAAGAACAGTTACCCTGGTTAGTAAAACATGTTCGGACTCGTTGGCGTTTGACTAGCAGTTGGGAGTTCTGTGAGATTATAGATTGACCTGATGGGGCTGCATGTTCATCATAAGATCTACACTTGAAATTGATCTAGAAATATTATAACAATTTTTATGAAAACACATTGTCGGTATAATTTTCTAAGGTAGCCAGCTAATCTTTGGGATATGTTGTAATATAGGTTCGAATCCGGACGTGGACGGACTTCGTTTCGTGCTGGGAGTCAACCGTCCGGTGGAACGCCTAATGGCAATACCGGGCGTAAAACTCACGATATAATACATTGCAGTTCAGTGTAACCTTCAAATCTCTGTTTATTAACGTCCGGAACTGATTCTCTGGCCGTCTGGATCTAATAGGAAAAAGTTGAGGGTAAGCTAGTAAGTGGTAGTAGTTACTAAAGGCGTTCACTAATTAGTTGGTACACTTTCAGGTGAATCAAAACATCAGCGCGATTGGTTCAGACTGTGTCAGTTAAGTTTTCTTTTAAGTATATCGGTTACCTTCATGACATTCCTCAACTCGGAGCTCACCTCGTCGATGGCAATTAAAAAGAACGAAGATTTCATCAATGACTATTCAGATATACTACGCTTCAGAAAGATGCAGATCTATGCTGAAGCAGACTCCACTCTATCAGCGCTTTTCACGGTACGTTTAAAGTTGTCCTTCTTTTTATTCTATTCAAATTGTCCTAACCGTCGTCGTTCCACTTGAATAGTTGTTGGCCGCTACTTCCAAGACGTCTAAGACCGCTATAGTTGTGCTACGCTTATCTCAAGAACTTTTATATAAGAAATGCGAATCCTGTTGGATACCTTGTCGGCCTATCCGTTACGTCTAACTTGTGTGCCCTTGACATTATACTGAGAATACTGTTATTCGTTTTCAAGCATAAAGGATTCATAATTATTTTTGGCTAAACGTTGAATTTATTTCAGAAAGCAAGTACCGACCTTCTGAGACGGCTGTCGACCCGTTTAGTTCCTGTGAGAGGTACTTTTCGATATGGACCGGAACTATTCTCACTTATAAAAAAGGTCTCGGAGAAACAAGGGGTTCTCGTCGGTAGCGAACATATGGGTATCTCCTTCATGCTACAGGTATGGCTGTGTAGAGCTAAATGCAGGTAGCATGCGGCAGGTGTAGGGTTTGATTTCAACAGTTGGACAAAATAGCAGTTGTGGAAAAACGCGTCAGCGACATGTCCAGCAACATTTTTTTTGTCACTCTAATAGTTGATATCAATGCGCGAAGTAAGCGGTCGTGTTGTTGATGTTGCGCCCTACCTAGAAGTACTAGTTAAGGTACTAGAAATGGCTATAGCTCTAAATGCATTTGTGTTTTCATTAGTTATCTCCGATTAGATTAGATAGAGAGCGTATTAATAACACAAGGTTTTAGTTCATTCACCAAAGTTAAAAGGAGATGATTTTTAATTGACAAGTTACATTAGTTTTGGCTCCCGTCACACGCATTTACGACTAAACTCGATTTTGTTCAGAAATACAAACCGGAGCAATTTCGATGCTCAGTTACTTTCTGATATTACGCAAATTGACGGGCGTTACTGGACACTATTTATCGAACGAAAGGTTTGTTGTTAATTATCAGCTAGACTAGCTTGAAAACTTCCTTTGAATAGCTAAAAAAAAAAAAAAAAAAACAAACAAAAAGTCAACTAGCGACGTTAATTATGTAGCGTACTAAATGCTAGAGGTCACATTAATTTTAGAAAACTGAGCTCATTTTACATGTGACGTTAGACATTACACATGCCTGAATGCCAGTGTCACATGGTTTTTCATGTAAATGTCAAGCGCAATTATTGCAACGTAAATCCGATTTCAATCATCACTACCTGCTTATGCAGGAAAATCTGCATGACCATGTTTAAGTGAGCCCGACGAGCAAAACTTATTTGTTTTCAAGCGTCACCAACGAGGATTGGCGCATCTGAACACTAGTCTCGCGCACCAACGACAATTGGTCATTTTAAATCGCTAGGAAATTCAGTTTCTCCTGTTCGTAGAAATTTCGCAAACGAGAAATTCAGCTTATAGCAGAAAAGTAGCAAAAAACATTGTCCTAATCCTGGAGACGTTTATGAAGCCCTTGCGCATTTTGTTGCAGCAGAACTAATCACTAAATACGAGCAAAAAAACGGCGGTGATCGATACAATCTCCTAATACTTAGTTCTAAAAAACGTACAATACGGAAATTGTTTATTGCTATTCGTATAACTAAGTAGAAGTTTCAACGCAGAGCTTAAAGGTCTTCGGTTACTGCCCCAAAACGATGGTGACCACAAAGGGGTTTGGACTTCTCAGCGGAGACATTTTCTTGTCACGCAGTTTGCCTTCGGAACTGACAAGAAACATAAATAAGGGGTGAGCATATCACTTAATTACATGAAGTAATAATTTGTTTTGAAGAGATCATTGTTTATTATTCGATATTTATTATTCCTTTTTCATTTGCTGATACTGTATTGCTTTTTTTCCTATTCTACGATACTGTTGTTACCTATTTCCTTGAAGCACAAGGTTGTGACCTGAATTTAGACTAACAAGAACCGGTATATCAAACAAGAAAAAGGGGTTGCCGACAGCGGTTTTTGCCACCGTGAAAAAGCTAGCCTAGAAAATTTGTACAGTAGAAAAGCGGAAGCCAAGGGTGCGAACTTATCAAGCAATTATCTCCCTTCAAAAGTGAGAGAGTGCTCGTTTTATTCACGAGTCTAGCCAAGTTCATTTTTTAGGCCAAAAATTTGGCATTTGAACGTACTAAGCCGTTTCTGGGTAAAATTCTTCTAAAAGCCAGTAGAATTTTCGTCGTGCACGCCATGTCAAAGAAGCTGTTGTTTAGTACCAGACATACCTATTTTTGGGATCTAAATTAAATTATTATGTTTTATAGATGATGATAATAATATGATGAATAAAATTATGTTGGTAACCTTATAGACAAATGTGCCCAGAGAAAAGGAACGCGTGTAATACTTCAAAACATCCATGCACAGTTATGACTACACAAAAGAGCATACAGCACGAACTGCAGAACTTTTAATCGTCTTAAAAATAGTGACGGTTTACATGGCAATGTTACACTGCGACTTTGGTTACACGTTTTCAAAGGAACCCATATTTTTACGACCCTCTACGATTGAAGTTTGACGTCCGGCGTCTCCATCACACAGCTAAAGTACGCCTATAGTCGGATCTTTATATATATATTTATATTTTTCTAACTTTATACAGGATAGTTAATAAATATTTATTGGAGTCTTAAGAAAATCCACTAATAAAAAAGAGACTCCAATATTACCTAGGCTATACCAATAACAGGTTGCCTTCATAAATATTGTAGCAAGACGTGTAAGACTTATCGGGTCCTTACCTAGTCATTCGAATACCTAGAGATCTCGTCAGCCAACCTAATTGGCAACGTTTCAATTGACTAATAATGTTTGATCATTGTCTATAATACAAGGTAACGATGATAACAAAAGAACGTTTATATTCTAATTTCAGAATACATATTTGCCGAGAATCGAACCTATATCGACAGAAATTACTCTGGACAGTACATAACTATTACAAATGTATGGCTTTCACGTTCAGCAACAAAGATGAACCCAAGGTAAGGAACAATTTTTCCGTTAACTCGTCGAGTTGTAGGTGAAGTATATAGGGTCAAAATATTTTTCTAGCTACAACGAGGAAAGTGTACATTTTTTTTAATATAAAATACCATCCACTGTTCAATGATCGTTAACGTGCGGTTTCGTGCCCAGCTACCAACCAGCTCGTTATTTACTTTGAGCAGGCTGGCCTAATCCTTTGTACTTCATTAGAAGACTGTGCCTGTACACTGTGTGTGTACAAATTACCTAAATCTTTGCCAGGTGCATATACAAGCTGAGCATAAAATAATACAGTATATTAATACACGACGCTTCATATGCGTCAGCTCCGTAAGAGAAACGCTTATTGGACAGTGTTGAGCACCTGTTGAAGGTATGGGCCCGCGCATCGTCGGCGTCAGTCGTTGTTTTGTTCCGTATCTTAATCATTCACTCTTCTTGCTGTTATTCTAACAAGCCGTTCTAAACCAAGAAGACGCTATAATCCTAAAGCTATTGCAATGTCTTCAACCTAAATCTAATAACCAAACGACTCTAAACCTACAAGTAGGTATAGAGTCATTTGGCGCTAGTGTCGATATATATTTTTAGGACGGAACGTGAATTGTGCAAAAAACTAGCTTTTCATTATAATCTATAGACAGCTGCACACTGTGCAGGCAACCTTTCTATGGATGTTCCTCTCTGGAACAAGAGTAAGCAAGCGTCAGCCCGGGCTGTTTATGATTAAAATCATTGGGTTTAATTCAGAATTTTGTGTCACCTACGCTTGTCAGCTCGAGAACGAGCGATTTAATACACACACTGCAACCCCTTTTTTTCTTACACACAAATTTGCTTATCAGTAATAGGAGATACGCTTTTACGCCTCATGTTTGTTAGTGAGAAAATTTACCTGTCCAAACAGTGATATTGAAAATGTGCTGTTCAAAGTAACTTAATCCACCATATATTCCTCTTGTACATTTACTTACACCTTACCTAACTTCTGCAAGTAAAAGGGGCAAAATACATAATCAACTATAGTCATAATGCTTTCGTCTTTTCATATTGCCCGCAATGAGGCTTCTGCTTTGACAAGTTTTTTGACAGAAAACATAGTTAGGGTAATATCTTAGTACGAATCAGGCACAACATGAATACAATGCATACATACAAGTTACATACTATCAGCTATTGTTGAATTCGTTTTCAAGGTTGCATACTGAATTATCGGTTCGCCTACACCTTGCCCGTGAAAATACCTCTACCTGAAACTGTGTGTTCAATGATCAGCAGCGTAATATATTTGTCTCGTGAGCTTCTGTAGTAGGAAAATGATTTTAAGCGCTAGGCGAGTAACAGCTTACAGCCTACTGACAAGGTTTGCCATTATATTACTTTTATGCGGTCCTTCGTCCAATAGGGTCTACCAGCGACGTTGGGCTGGCTTCTATCGGCTTAATGTTAGCTAGGCCTGTAGCGTGCGACTCTCTCTTCGTGCATCCTTGAACGTTTCACAACATGAGTTCGCGGTTTTTCTGCCACGAATTAGCCGTTTTTGTTTTTTCTACTTTCTATTGAAATACTGTCATTATCTATGGCTTTCTGTTATTTGGATGGTAACCTCGGGATACGAGAGATAAAGCCATAAGAGGCAATATCGGCATCATGTTGAGATTTAAATAACTTACCTATTAAGAGACTACCGAGATTTTGAAATGCATAATAATTACGGGAGCAATATTTGTATGGTCGATGGCAAGGAGCCTTTACTGTATCTCCTGCATTTTCGTGATCGTTATTTTTATGGTGCGATACTAAATGTTATTAGTTTACTTCAGTTTACTAATGTCGACTGCTTATCAATGTTTACTAATAGTCGATAGTTGACTGTATACTTCAGTTGTACCGGGTAAGCTAAGATTCATAAAACTGTAGTGAATAAGGCGTGCACTAGATCACCAAACAGGTTTTGAAATTGTGAGCAGAGGAAAACAAGCATCTCTATGTCCATTTGTCTGATTGCTTTCCCTTGCTAATTTGTTTAAGGTGGGCAAGTATTGTATTTCTACATTTACCAAATCTGAAGGCTAACGCCCATGAGCTTTGAGATGGACTGACTTCCACCAAAGCTCTCGGCTATGCGTTGTATACTCTCGCAGAAGGCCTTTCATTTTTTAATTGAAAATTTACGACCTTCAATCTATATCTTACATTGTCAAGCCTGCTGTTAAGGGCATGCTCTGGTTTTAAATCGGGCAGAGACACTTTGTCCTTTCATACGGCAGCTAGCCACATGGAGCAATGTTTAATTGCAGTATCGGGCGTAAAAACTCCGAACAATTAGGTCTCGTGTGAAAGACTAATCTACTTGGAGATGATCTCCATTGCCAACTGTACCGTTACAATAAGTCCGTAATCTGTCGGTACACGAAAACTTCCGCACAAATTTCAGGCTGGAATCTCCACATGTAGGAAAGCTTTAAGAGTGCGTGAAAAAATCCCAGCCAAATTTTAGGATAGAATGACGATATGTCTAGGTTCTTCCACTTGTTTGCCCATCTGTCTGAGGTACGATACGAGGCCGTATGTTGTTTCCCGCCGAAATTGTTTGTGTCTCTACGTTAAAATTAATTATTTTTTAGAAATAGCGTTGAATCGCATACTGGTTAATGCCTTTATTGCAATCAGTTCTTATTGCAACCTTGTTGCAAATTATCTGCTAATTCAACACCGTACCGATGTCTCGTTGAGCTATATTATAGAGATAACTTTATTACGGCGAAAGTTACGGCAATCCTTAAATCATGCATAACTTCTATTTTCGTATAATTAATCTGCTGCATCCCAAGCGTTATCTAGTGCGATTCGAAAAAAAAAATTTCTAAACTATATTAACCGGTCTGGTGGCGCGAGGAAATGCTCTGTTGTCTATATTTTATATGAATTTAGCGTGATCTACAAATTAGTCTTCTCTTTTATCTAATGTATTGAATTAACGAGTGCCTTTGGCAATGCTATTCATGTAAAACGGCTCAAGCCCGCTCCAGAGATATTCGCTAGTATAAAGTTACAAGATAATAAAAACTACGCCAGTGTATCTAAAGCATATCTTGAGGCCATACGTGACAACTTTTTTCCTGATGTTAGGGGTCACAGCTTTAAAAGTGCCAACACTAAGAAATTTATTTCTCAGAATATTACGATAAGACTAGATAGTCCTGCTGGGCTTATGTGGTGATAGCCTGTGTTCTAAATACGGAACAGTTCCGTAGAAAACTTTGTCATTAATGGGCCACTCAGTACACCTGGGTTCTGCGCGCACTTTTTAAATTTTTTGTTCTAATCAAAATGCTTCCCAACGGCTGTAGCTGCATCGTCAACTTATTTTTGTAAAAAATTTCCAGTTGTCGTATTCTTATGGACAGTAACATCATAGAATCGGCAAAAAAAAAACTGCAGTGTGACCTTAGAATGTATTTATGAGTACATTACGTTATTGCCCTTTGAAATTGAACTTAGGTTTATTGTTTTCGCAGTGATGTATTAATAGGGCCAGATGAAGAGATAGAAGCTTCGTGCGAATACTCTAAGGCCTTTGGTATTAACAGGACGTTTTTAAATGATTTCAACTTTAGTTAGGATAGCAACAATCGGACCTGACTGGTAAAAATACTTCGTTATTTGACTTATCACAACCAATTATTCGTCCTTCTTTAATCGAGGTAGCTTTTCACATATATTACATTTGTGTAAGGGATACCTGCCGAGTGTTTTTTCAGTAAGAATTTGTAAGGTTGTTCAGCTGTGTAAAACAAATATTAATGCCCATCATCCCTTAAGAATCGGAGCCTCGAAAAATAGTATACTAGCTAAAGCTATACACCTATACAATGATCTTTAGCGGAGCTTGGACGCTGTTAATACCGTCGATACTATAAATTGCGCAGGCCATCAAAAGAGTCGAAGGTTGTGTCGGCGTGATTCTAATGAAACTTAGAAAAACATATATATATATATATATATATATGTATATTGGATTATAGAAGAAGCAGCGCACCGTTACCCTCAGAATGATAGTACCTGATTAATGAGTCCTTGCGTGTGTGCATTATCAAGATAGATCTTGCTATCAAATAGTAACCTGTATGTTTGGATTTCAGCCATTATCTTCGGATGACATACTTGGCAGTTTGGTATTGCTTGCGATCGGACTTGGAGTGTCTCTGGTAGCGCTTACGGTCGAGGGTATATCTCGTACAATCATCTATCGAAAACGTTCTACAACTACACGTTGTCTAACCCAAGAAGTGGTACAATGAAATTTCACGTATTTCATAAAAGTATAGACATTTTTTTCAATTTAACTGAATTAATAACATCATGAGTTTCTTACCCCTTTCGATCTGAATCACTTAGACATAATACCATTAAATAAATCTTTATTAAATAAAAGAAAAATCGATACAATATTGAATGAGCAACCATGCGAAAGCATTGTATACGCCGCAATAAGAAAGTTCTTCTTGAGAAAAAAAAAAACCAGAGGAAAGAAAAACGCTTTACTTGTCTGCTTATAATTGCACGGTATAAAACGAACGAACATGATATTACAATATTATTCAATAAAATGATGTAACCCGATAGAGTATTTATCTAATTCTAGAGTATACGCTTTAAAATTATCGCGCTAAATGTGAAACAGAAGAACACGCAACAACAGAAAGACCTTGGATTCATTCAACTTTAAGGTTTCGTCTTCGAAGCTTGAATCAGTGGGTCTCGAGCTTGAAGTTTCGCCTTATATAAGCAGTTGAATGTCAGTTGCCTCGCTCAGACTGGCGCTAAGATGCTTCCCCATTTCTGCGCGGCCATGAAATATATCAAATTGAATTCAAAGTCGCTTTCGCCAATGACTAGTGAGTCAACGTAGTGCATGTATTATACTCTGTTTACGTACAATGCACTCACTTTATAGCTTCAGAAAACTCTAATCGGATAGCCTGACGTCTGTAGTAAGCAAGCAGAACAACGTACGCTAGGAGGATTGTTTTGTTGCTACCAATTGGCAAAGTGATGGCAAAATGATCTCTCGAAAACCGGGTTTAAAAATAAGGCAGTCCGTTATTGATCAAGTGGACCAAGTGGAGCAACGGTGAGTGATGCAATTTGCTGACAAATATATTTTTAATCGTAATCGATTTCGTATCGACGTATATCGTAAACGTATCGACGACACTATGCTCCATATTATCGGCATAAATCTACGAACACGCAAGAAGCTATGGTAAAATCGATAGAAAGGCAAGTGCGAGCACAGAGCGTCGCGGTCTATAAAACTGAATAATAGTCGACTTGTCGAGACACCATCTCAGCGATATTAACTAGGTGGACACAGGAGATACTGCAAGATTTTCCATTTTCCAAAAGGTCACGATACTTCCGAAGTTACCTTCATAGGATCGTTAGTATCCAGATGCCAACGTATGTTCAATGAACGACGGATGAAAGCGATGACCACTTAATCCTGGAAGTAAACTGTAACGTACAATGACTGCTGATCAGCGATTGAAAAGTAAGCTAAAATACATAACATACTCCGCGATACGCGAGAACGTTCGCATACAAAAGGGCAATGTCACAGAAATACTTAGCGGAAAGATGTTGTAGGCACTTCGAAAGTTCAGTAAATCGAGCAGGCAACGAGTTTGACTCACAAACGAAAAGGGGCGATCTTTGTATGCTATTAGAAAGAAACATCGTACATCCAGACGATGCCGCTCTGTCGTAAGATAGAATGACTAAACGGGTTATTCACGACTCCAATAAAGGTAAGGTGCATCTAAAAAAGTAGGCCAATCAATACGGTAGGCGCTTGCCATCTCTTCGGCAGAAGTACTATTTAATAAAAATCTGACTTGGTTACAAGTGAAGCTTAAGGAAGCGGGGACTTTCAACTTGTGTATACAGAGAGTAACAGAAATAGCCAAAAAAAAAAAAAATTCGGAAACTATATACATTTTTTATTTAAAAAAATTCGATCAATAAAATATGAGGTACGTACATGGTTTATTAGAGACAATGCTAGAATTTGACTATGAATACCAGCAACCCGTTAGACCATTTGTTCTGTCGATGACATTTCAAGTGAATTGGCCTCGTATTTACTTCACTAAGATAATATCAACTAAGAGCAATATGGAAATGTCCAATTAGTCCGGAGTTATACGCCATTTCCCGTTTTAATTCGATGTAGATCATTGATGATCGCCCCTGTGGCGCAGCAGATCAATGTGAAACGCTGCTTCTTAAGCTGGGGCTATAGGTGTTTAATGATTATACGAGCGATGAGCACAATAATATACAACAAATGAATTTCGAGGCCACTTTTGAAAGTCTCCTGATTTTTCTGCATGTTATCGAGCTCCAATGATTTACGTAGTACCGTAGCAGACGACTGCAGACTGTTAACTATCGCAGTAACTTGCCTTGTCTGCATAGGTTCTGGTAAAAGAACTTTTTGAGAAAGCAACAGAACAAAAAAACTTCAGAATCGAAATTGCTCCGATTTGTGTTTCTGAACAAAATCAAAACAAAGTACACTTAGTCGTAAATGCATGTGACGGGAGCCAAAACTAATGTAACTTGTCAATTAAAAATCATCTCCTTTTGAATTTTGTTTCCTAATGAACTGAAACCTTGTTTTATTAATGTACTTTCATATACACACGTTTTTATCTAATCGGAGATAATTAATGGAAACACAAATGCATTTAGAGGTATAGCTATTTCTAGTACTTTAACTAGTACTTCTAGGTAGAGTGCAACATCAACAACACGACCAGTTACTTCGCGCATTGATATCAACTCAATGAGACCATTTACCACAGCAAAAAACGACACTAAACATACAGGCTATGGAATTTTGTGTTTTTCCATATCTAATATTCGGCCTAATTATGACAATTAATCTATACAAATACCTACAACTGTACATACCCACACTTACAGCACAAGTACAATAGCCATAATACACGACAAAAGCGACCCATCTTTTTTCTGAGACCTCCTTTTTTTTTTTCCAGTCCGTGTGCCCCTTACAGGAAGGAGTCGACAACCGTTTTAAAAGGAACTTTTCAGGTCGTGCTCTGTAAAATACATAATTGTGGGTAAAAATATGCTTTAATTAAAGAAGTAAGTTTGTTGGTTGAGTGAAACTTGTTCTTACACTTACATCACGTTTCAGTTGTCTATTAATTATAAATTAGTAGTAACTGGCAGCACCTTATTACAGTGCCGCCATTTCCTAAACTTTAAGCAAGCCAGCTGTATTCCTCTCAAACGTGAATATATGGAAAATATGTATTGCTCTTTTTTCATGGGTTATGCGTTATGCTTATTACTTCTTATTTCGAACATTTGCCCGCTAACATGGCTTAAAAAATGACCAGGCGTTTCTCGGAATCGCGCCAAGACCACATTCGTCTCCATAACTGAATCCTTATTTTGGGTTCGTGTTGTGTAAATACTCTTAGGTCTCCAACGAGAATATACGATTATGAATTTCGGCTTGAAACCGCAAAAGTGGCAAAGATGATCGACATGCTCCAACATGTCATTCATTGCAGCTTGTTTTTAATCAACTGACTACTGAAATGCACAACAGATAAAAGGGCAGATTTTTTTTACAAGTACACGTCAATCGACGCAGCTTTTCACGCTTAGGTTCATTTTCGCAAAGACGCTTCGTTTCTTTGCATAGAGCTCTTTTTATTTTTGCATTAGGATCAAATATCGGTGCCTTATTATCTCATTGGAAGGATGCTCCAAGTACTAAGCGCAGAAAAACTGTCCCAAAAAAAAAAAATATATATATATATATATATATATATATATATATATATATATCGGTAAATAACAGCCCAGTTATCTTATTTTTTTCGATTAAAACCAGTTAAGTACAAAATAATTGAAGACATTTCTTAAAACATATCTTTGTATACCGGATCCGTAACCTTGCGAAATGCCCTGAAAGCATTGTATTCAATAGTTTACAGTAAAAAAAAATACGTTTTACTTATTACTTTTAGACGCAGTACTGCTTAGGTAGATGGTTTCATTATATAATCGAAACTTTTATGATTGTATTTTATAGATACAGAACATTTTGATACAGAATAAAGGACAGCATTATTAATCCATTTCAGCTTATCCCTATCTTTGCCAAGACCAGATGCTCTATATATAAATTACCGACACAAACGGTTGCGAAAAAACGGTGATCCCTTCACCAACGTACTTTTTATAATAACCTGGCTAGTGGCTTCAGCATTCCCCTTTAATACATATATTGTCTACCTCAATAGACGCCTGGCAGGCTGCGTGATTCGGTCGTTTTTATAGGTGCGGTAACACATAGGCTTTGTCATTATCACCAATTGCTACAAACTTACGAAGGAACTACTAGGGAGGGACTAAGCAGTTGGTCAAAGACTGACAACACAGCGGCTGAGGCTTCCATAGCCCAACTGCGTCCGAATAAACAGTCGTTTACCATCTGTTCCTGACAATACCAATATGTAAAATTATGGAATGTCCAAACTGCGCATGTTTTAAATAAATTTTAGATAAATAAATGTACACAGGTACATCAGAATATACTAACGACTTATAGGGACTTTTAGCAAAATTAAAGGAAGCCTCATTTGGTCAGCTGGTCGCGCTCACCTTCCTCTAGACAACTGAAATAATTGTTACACTTTAAGAGCAAGCAATAAATGCAAATATTATGATGCATTTGATACTCACTATGTATAATTCATACCACAATTTAAACAAGAATAAACGAAGTAAAAAAAAAAGTTTATTATACCCCATAAACAATAGGCGAGAATCTAAGTACTAATGGACAAAAAATATCGTGAAATCAAGAAAAGCCCTCAACGAAGCAGGGAAGCCACGTAGCCTAAATAGGGTAATTGGCTAAATAAAGTAATTTAGAAAACCCAGAACCTACTTGCACAAGAAGACTGAGCTGACCAAAAAGAAGAATCGGTAAAAGTCTATTGAAGTCGAAAAACAAAAATAGCAAAAGAAGCAGTACTATAGGGGGTACCACCGAACGCTGCTGGGCATATATCAAGCAGCTATCGGAGAACCCTTCGAGAAATGGCTGCTAGGATGTCGCTTGAAGTCAATTCCCAAAAATAATGAAAAAGGACTAGCGAAACCTGTTGGCCTAAATCTGTTGAAGCATCGAGTTGATATTGGTCACTCCGCCTTTTTACAGCAGTGGCTAGGAAATCTTAGCATGTAGAAACTGAACAAAAAAACGGAAGAAAATTAAGTGTTTGGAAAAAAAACAGTTCTAGCTTAAGAGGGATTAGTCTACGTTTTCTGCCATTAAGTCTGTCCCAAAAGAGAAGAGTAAGATCCTTCGAAAACCAATAATTTTGTTTGGCTATGCTCTAGGCCGTAAGGAATGCTTTTCACTCGAGGAACTGGGACATGATCTTAAACTATCTTTAACACCTTACAGCTAAATCTCTAAATAACCCAGAAATTCGAGAAGAGAACAGCTCAACCATGATATCACGGAAAAAGTTACACAAAGCTCTATCTACTTTGCGGAATTTCGCCGACAACAGATTGAGCAGAACACCTATGCCAAAAAGAATGATCCTAACAACTTATGCGTTATTAGATGGCGTCATTAATAGTCACAGCCATAAGCGAACCAGAACAAAGCAAACCGCTATTTTTGAGCGTAAGCTCTAAATAATACCACCCTGGGTATCGGAAGTTGACCAAAGTTCAATTGAAAACACATATGAAGCAAATGCTGGGCCTGACCGTACAAAACCTCAGCAAGTTGATGCCGGGAATATGGGGATCGGATGAACAACGCAAGAAGCTATTCATTTCAATGACTAATTCCATAGATTTCTAACAATTCCCGTCTGGGCAAAAACTATATCAAATTAATAGAGTTGACTTAAGGCAAATACAGAAAATGTTCGCTTTTCTAATGATCAGAGGATTCCGAATCGCGTTGACTCTTGCCGCCAGTGTTCGTAGTGGGACACTATTATGGTTAAAGAGCAAACCGAAATTGACGGATAGGTTATGGGGTGACTATACTGATCGAAACTGTTTTATCATGCGAATTTGCCTTAAAAGTGTCCTCCTTGTTGTCCTATTGAAATCTCCTTTATCATTTATCCTCGAATATTGCATATTGTCTAATACGGAATTAATCCAAGTAAAAGGTATACAAATCAGATGAATCTGAAATTCATAATGCAATTCTGATCCTCTTAAGAAATCTATAGAGTCAATAGAGACGAGAAGATATGATAATCTGATAGACCGATTACCTAAATTTTTTTTCTTGCGACTATGTATCTCGGTAAAGGCTTTTTTATATAAAAAAAAAAAGACGTCCTAAAAAGCGCTGATCGTATCTTGTCTACTCTTTAAAATTAGTTCACTGGAACGCGTAATTCAGATTCTCACCCACAACAGAAATCCTATAAAATCAGACAGGCGATACCAAAAGAGAATGAGCTTTGAACTATGCCAAATTGATTTTAATTCGCGGTTTAAATACAATTCAAATACAATCCATTTAAGCGCCGCTCTAAGGCAACGGCCCATTTGTATATTGTACATTATTTTGTACAAGGTAGGAGTATGTGGCCTGACCTTTTAAGCAGGCACGATGCTTTAATTTATAGAATTTAGTAGGAAACCATAGCCACCAGAGCAGAAAAATCTATTCTGACATGCCGTTACATTTACATGCCGTTACTGACATGCTACCGTTAGAAACACCTAAATCAAGAAGTTTTCTTGCTTCTGTAAAGTGCCTTAAAGGTATCAAACTTCTTTTGCACGGCAGAAATTTCACGAGATTTAACCTATAATATATGACAGCTGCAAAAATTACTTGATACTAACGACCTAGTCGAGGCATGATCTGAAGATACCTGAAAATGTATAAATTTTCTTCATTCCAGTACTAGCGAATAGTACATAAAACAGATTTCGGATATTTGTAGGTAAAACATAATTTTACAGTATAAATATTATCACTATGAAAGATAGGTGCGAATTTTAGCGTATAACAGTTCCAAATATTTTTTGTCAAAAATATTGGTGAATCTATTTACGGGTGGCGTAGACCTTCACTGAGAGAAATTCTGTACGGTTTTCGTCGATTTTTCATATTTTTAGGTGTTTTTTTAAGATAAACACTTAGCGATGTCGAAGGAACGCAAGTTCGCTCCTTTAGCGGCTATTTGACGAAATTCAAAGATATTATCGCGACTATTACAGTTAGCCTAAAGAAATATTTATAAAAAGCCTTTTTACGCAGCGCTTAGGGACACTGTATGTTAAGAAGAATCAATTAATACGACAGAAACCAATTATTGAAAAAAACAGTTTTTGCAAAAAATATTGGCTATATTTGCTCTGCTTGAGGTTTGGCTTTGTCGGCCAAAACTCGCGCTTAAAACAGAATTATAACTGAACTACTGAGAGTGTGGAAACTGGGTAAAAAAGGGGTTTCCTATGAATTGACACCAGACTGGTTGGAAATACGTGTGAATTTTTTGATCAATAAAAAAACCACCTAGAGCGTACGGTCGCCATAGATAAGGCATGATCTAATCTCTATTGCCAGCTGGAAAGAGTCCAGGCGAGATAATGGCTTCGCCTTGGAGAAGAAGCAGCAGTGTCGTCTAGATTTAAACGTAAGATGACAGTAATGTTTGTAGTAGACATCAAGAGTATCTGCTGCTATGAGATACTTGCTGAAGATGAAACAATAAATGTCCCTCAATAGGCTCATGGCCTGTAAACATGGCAATCGAAGGTAAACAATCCGGTTATGTGATGACGCCGTCAGACCTCACCGCCATGCTCTACAATTTCGAAGCAAAGGAATCACAGAAAAGCATTCAATTTTCGATTGTCAATGTGATATTTATTAGCATTTGGGTTCTACGCTAAGCTAACCTACTTTACAAAGTCGCCACATCATTTATTTTTGAGATTGTAAAACATACTGAATAGGATCGCATACGTTGCATATGCTAAATATATAGTATACGGAAGGTAACTTTAAGCAGTGTGTAAATTAATGTCCAGAACATATATTATTTGGAGCATTTACATATGAATAGAGCTATAAACCCTACGCTACCTAGATAATATCAATGCATAGGAAACTGAATAAAAACTACTATATTAGTCAAAAGAGTCCATCACTATAGTCAGTATTAATTTTGAATAATCCTCACTTTCTTTGTCGTAATAACAGGAATTCTGGAACCTCAAACACATCAATCGACTTATCGAAAAAATGGCTGTTAGCAATCAGTGAATCTATCGGTAGATCCCAACTGGAAGAATTATTGGATATTTAATTAGTAATAATTTCAGCTTGACTCATTAGAACCGACGCTCGTTCTTTTCGAAACATGTCATTATGAGCTCGTCATAGCATGGACATTACGTATATAGCAGCCGTTTATAGGGGACATTACAACTACATTCGATTTCCACTTCGCTTCGACAAAGATGGCTTTTAGGCTGCTGTTACTGTTTTCTTTTTTTTTTTTTTATCATATTTACAGACAGTCAAACCACTGTCATCAATCGCTGGAAGTACAAACAGCGAGATAACATTTTTCCACATCTAAGTATTTCCGTAAAAAAATCTTAACGTCAGAACAAATTTTTTCGCTAAAAACGATCAAAATCCATCTTGCCGTTTCATACATGTACGAAGTTGTACTGGTATATATATATATGCACCGGTGCGGCTATGCACATGAGGCGGAACAAGCGACTATACTGACCTATGAATGGACCAGTGACACGCCTTCGACGAGTTATTGGGCGCTGAACACCTGTCGCTGCTGTTAGACTGAAGTAGACCGCAGGCCTTTTTTGTTAATAGAGTATATCTGAGCAGCCGTATTTAAATGATAAAAGAATCTACAAGGAGGGACGTGGTTCTGATCTGATGCATAGTCGACCCAGGGCGGGTTTGTACTCACGAGCAGCCTACGCTGCACTAATCGGTTAGTGTAAGCCGGTTCAACTTTCTAGAGACAAATTGTCTTCATTTAGACACTTTAGCTACGCACAGTCGCATAAAAACGAGTAGATTATTTCATAGTACGTTTGCTCTCCTGGAAGAAGTACGGAGGCATGATGTCTCTTCTACCGGGCACCGCTCATGAAATTTGATTGAAAATTTGCTTTTACTGACAATGACGTATCCTTTAGATCGTGAGCGAGCCAGCGATCATTTCTGTAGTTAATGTTTGCATCGTATAAGGACATTGCACAACAGTTGACCTTTGCTTAACTTCCAATACCAAACTACTTTTTTTCGCCATGTCGAGTTTCGAGGTTCCTTGTCAAAAAACTGGCCGTCAAGCGCATGCCTGTTGCTACTACTACTACTACAAACAGCCCGCGAAATTTAAAAACTCCACGCTGTATATAAAGCTGTTGAATAAGAATCATTATCTCAACTACTGCCAAATGTGTGTATCACAGTAAAATAGTAGACGGATAATGCATGTTCTAGTAGGAGTTCTTTGCCATCTCGTATTTATATTTTCAAATGCCAAAATGACGAAATGTTTATTCGTCTGTATACGGATGCATACACATTGATATAATGAAAATACTTACAGAGCCGAACTTCGATAACAGAGATGACTCCTGCATCTGAATTGCTACAATGTAAGGTAAACATTACACTCCACTAGTAATCACGAGTGTTAAATATGTTTGTATCGTGAATAATAGATGTAACATTATATTATTTTAAAAGCACAAATGTCCCTCCAGGTGTCAGTTGTGTCATGATATGGAGGCGTTCTATTCATACGTCAGTGATTTTAGTCGCAAGCTTCATATACCACATGAGCTGGACATATATAAAAGGGCTGTGCTTTGCAAATCTATCCAATAACAGCGGAATATTCTTTTTTTAAATAGTGTTTGATTTTAACATTAATCTTTAACAATTTTCAGAGCATGCAGGTCGGCACAAAACATGCCGATTGTGGGCTCTTTTCAATTTAGAATAAGATATGTTTTTTAGGATAGGGCCTCTATAACTCGCAACATTTCGCAGTGCTGTATTATACCATTGTTACTCCATTAACCGACGTACAGATTGGAAAACATTTTTCATAGGGTTTATCTTGTGTAAACATGTCAACTAAGGTCAACTTAATGCGTAAGTTATGGCTGAACAAACGCATACATCATTTACATCGATGCATGTGTCTTATCGATAAACAAAAAAGACGCAGTAGATCATCATCTTAAAATAAATTATATATCTAGAACAACTTTGAATAACGGACTAGCCATGCAAATGAGCGGGTATGGTTATTACTTCACGCAACACTTGGCAAACAGTCGTCCCAGTTTCTCTCTCCTAGACCTATTCTAGCGTAAACAATTTATAATATTTACAATAATTTATCTACACAGCAGATTCCTGATTGTTGATTATTTACCCACCTTCGCCAATCCACTCTCGTAAATAAGAAGGTTTGTTGAAGGCCTTATTATTTCGGCTATAAAATGAACCAAACAAAGATTTAAAACATTATACGTGGCGCACTCCATAGTGAATCATGCTATCTACATTTATATCCATAAAGGCCTAGTATAGTTTTCAGGTTTACGTGATGGAGAAACAAATAACAAGGAACCACACTGAAGGATCGACCATACACCCTGAAGCTCGTCTGCGTTTGTAAGCTTGTTAATTGTACATGACTCGTATATTAGAATGTATAGTTTTTCCTGTAATGAGCGTACCCAAACAACAAAAGCTTTTCTACGATTGATTCGCTAAAGATGAGTCTCGCCATAGAAGATATATGTTATATAATTAAATATACATATTGTTTACAAACATACCTAGGGCTCGATAGATGTGTTGTATGTAGGTAATGCTCTGTAAAATTACAACGTACATTTTGAATCTAAATTCATTTATTTATTAAATGAAGCAAGGATGTAGAAATTAGTGAGTTCAATAAATGAATTGAAATTAACTGCCAGTGAACATATAGTATCGAGGGACGCTGCTTGAAGTGTCATGCTTTTAAATCTACATCACTTTTGAAGTCTGCATCGCTAGAAAACCCGCCTTGACAAGCGATGTGGCTGTCGCACAGGCGACTGCAGGTCTAGTCAGGGTTTTTTACCTACGGTTCGAAAATGTGGAGGACGCTGTTGAATGAAGTAATATCCAAGCTACTAGCTAAAAAAACTATTCTCTGAAATAAGGATTTTACAAATATACAAACAAGCTGTGCGTGAAAAAAATTTAATGGGGGTAGCATTGTTCGTTACCTTACTCAGATTCATACAGGATTTCCTGTTGTAGAATCAACATCCGATATAGGCAACTATAGCCTGCACGAAAAGCCCTTCTAGTATATTCATTTATTAATAAATGGGGCACAGCTCAATTTAGATAGACTCTAGTACAAACATTTCACTAAACAGTAACTCTGAACAAATGTGAGCCTCTAGTAATCGTAATACTTACCTTTGATACGAAAAGACAATATATATATATATATATATATATATATATAATAAATATATTTTTGTTAAAATGGAAATTTTTTCAAGGAGACATTAATAAATGACGTAGTGAGGATAAATAGCAATACATATCATATTTAATGAAAACGCCTGACCTCACGTTATGTTACAGTGACCAACAGGATTGAGGTTAACATTGCTGAATAATAAATTTACGTTATTGTTAATTAATAACACTTTAGTCCATTAGTCATTTTAGCTACCGCTGTTCAAGATAGTGAAAATAATATCAGATTTATTCAAGCAAAAAAATACCAAAAGTATATATGGTAAACATTTCATAGACATAGATACACCGCTATTAAGAATAACGGAATGCGGAGTATAGTGTGTACGGAACAGGAAATATGACTTCTAAATTATTATTAAAAACCTTTTTCTCTCTTTTATTAATCTCAAAAATGCGGTAATAATCAAAAGATGAAAAACAATAATGTACCGTGTTTAGAAATCACGTAAAAATGTGTCTTAGAAATCCGTAATCCTTCTTTGAATACCTTCTCTCTCAAACGAATAGTTCACAGGCTCGACAAGTCGGCTAAATGATGAGCTATGTCACCTCAGTCCATTTCGAATTCTGTAAAGAATTTTCTGATGACTTATAGGAAGATGTTCGCGTAAAAATTGATCCAGCTTGCTTTTCTGCTAGGTTGACTAAGTATCCTTGTTGTCTCGACATCAAAGGCAAACTATAAATAGCGGCTGAACAACAATATAACAAATATGAATCCTATCTATGCAGCAGACTATCTTCAGATTCAGTTGAATATGTCAAAAACCTATATAGCCTAAAAAAATATTGCTGGTAAATTCTTGATCATAGTTCGTTTATAATGCAGACTGACAAATTCTATTCTTATTTACAGATAATGAACATCCAACGGTTCAGTATGTTACTATAAGCTTTCCGTATCGAAATAAATTCAACGCGAGTGAAAAGTTCCTCCGGTTTGCTATTGTTAATGTAAGTACCCAAGCTGATAGTTACTACAGTGATACGCATACGCATTACATTAATGTCGTAAGAACTTGTAACGGTTCTTTAACACTTAGCAGTTTAACAGCTTAATTTAACTTCGATTATTGTAAGCATTTGCCGTATTCTCCAAAAAATGCCTAGAAACAAAAAAAAAAAATAAAACTAGTAGGCCATTACAAATAGCTGCCAAATACGCCATTTCTTACAAATAAAAAGCATCGGTAACAATGGCCTTGTACAAGGCTTTCTAATGTCATCTCAATATTAACGAGTGTACATTTCGTAATTGAGACAATGAAGGGAAGGGAAAGGTTTATTCACGTTCACAAAGTGCATGAGCAAAAGTCATTGCGATATCTATCAATCAATTATACATTTGTTTTGTTTAGGTAATTCTTCTACATAATATCTGTTGGATAAAATCACTAAATCCTATATACTAGATTCTAGTGTTTTTCATGAATGATCTTGATATACAGCTTTATCGTCCCATTATTAACATGGGCCTTTGTCATTTATCTGACAGAGACGATTAAGTAAACGAATCAATGAGTATTCAATTTTTGCTACTAACATTTTCTATAAATGTATTATAATTCATGACATGTATTCTTGCAATTCTACTGCATCTATCATACAATATGTCACATACTATTTCAAAAATCTAGCTAACTTATTGTTGATTATCCATTGTTTCAAACTGGTATGTTCCACATGGACATGATATAGAACTTTCAGCGGAATCGTCGGCATGATACAACGAAACGTATGAAAAAAACATCATCAAAAATAGCATATAAACGTTATTACGGCATTACTACGGGACAACGTAGGAAAGGTACCTCATACTTGCCCTGTTACATAGAGCCAATATTAGATTAGAATTAGAACTTTATACTTCTGGTGGTTTTTCAGCAGTCTCTCTTGCTCACGCTTCATTCATAATAATCATGTTAACTTTTAGTACTAGAGAATCCAAGTTGAAATTATAGTATACCCATTTTATGACTATACGTTAAACGTATCTTTTCTTTCTTCTCCGGTGTTCCTTTTCAATATATTAGGCCAATACACGAGCAATACTACGTTCTTATTTTTTCCCACTGATTATTCATTTATATATATAAAAAGAAAAAAAAAACTTCTAAATACCGTTTAACAGTGTTCTTTTCTCTTCGATAGGCTCGTTGAGTTGGCTTTGCAGTAATCGAAATTTTATCTTGAGTTCAGGGTCCAGAAATAGATATTTCCGGTTCATGTGCTATACGTATTAGTTTTTGCCTTTTGTCTAGGTCGAAAAACTGCGTGCGTAGCCCTAGATGTTTGTTCCGTGTACAGTGACCACTATAATTAAGAGGACTTTTTGAAAATATGGGATTCTGAAGCTAGAGAATGTATTTTACCTCGTCCAATGAGGACTTTTTATGGTAAATATCTCATTACCTGGCCGACAAGACAAGCTGAAAACACGAAATTTTACCAAAAATTAAACATCTGGGCACCTCACAAAGGGGATGAGGCGCGCACAAGAAGCCATTGCTTCGGGTTATTTCTCAACATGTTGCACAGCATCGAATAACTTGAGGCGCTAGAAACAAGTTCGTACACAGATTTCTTGCCTGCGCCAAGAAGTAGCGTCAGTGTGTCGATAAGAAAAGGAATAAATAATTCCGAGATATGCGCCTAAGGTTTGAAGTCAACCTACATCTCTACCCTAAAGTAACTATAATTTGAGCCTTATAGAACAGGTATGACCTTTTATACCGAAAATTGCTTGAAGAAAAGACGAGACAGTCGACACGGGTCTACATATAACAGAATTACGTCGAGTGAGCGAGGCTACCCAAAAAGGACAGAAAAGACCCAATAGACAAGGCAAAACCGTCGTTTCTACGACGAAGATCGTTAAAGCCATTCTAAAAAAGCTTGCTATATTTACCCACCGTATTCTTGTGTCGACAGAGTTCTGCCTTTTGTGATAACTGACAAGTAAATTAGTAACTCAACATTTGACAATAAACAGGATCTCATAGATCGGCAGGACGAATTTTCCATCACCGCATTTAAAAATGTCTGGCTGTGAATTTGAAACGAATGAATTTGTTCTAAAATGTAGGACGACGAATACATAATGAAGTGATTTGTTGCCAGAATTCAAGCCAAATACCGCGTCTTTCGTTATGTGAGGCAAACAACATTGCGCAAGTGCCAACTTTATAGTTTAATGACTAAGGCATGGGTAACTTTGAGCAACTCGATCTGATGGATCGATAACTTGGAAAAACAAGTGAATACTTTCACTTAGTATACAATTCACTTGCTCCTTATATGCTCGTTAAACTAGCTATCCCTGACCCCGCTATAAACGGTAGCTTGCAATTATTTAACGTTCACCTTACATATCTAGGAAACTGATGGGTTTTCGTTACCTGGAGGCGTATCACTTGATCGTTTTTTGTGGCTGGACGAAGCAGATGCTGTAAACAGTGAATACCAATTGCTCAGCTTTAATCCATCGAAGGAAATAACACTAACAAACAACAAAAGTGTTGCTAGTGGTAAGTCTTTCTTGAGTAAATACTTAATCAACTTAAAGGGCCAATTTTATTTAAACCAGTATATATTCAGTCATGCCAAACAACGTTCTTCCTACTGTTTGGTGAATGAGTAAGCAAAAAAGTACCTTTTGCATTTCATTATGGCTCAGCTGTGTTCGGGCGCTCATCTACAAGCATCAATGCCAACGCAGAGGAGAACAGAAAACTTGTGATTAGTTAAAAATATGCGCTTACAGTTAGTCATAGCGGTAGACTTACAATCATTTAAATACAAATTGCTACATTTTTCTTTCGATTGTAATTCTATTTTTGATTTCTTCTGTTTAGAATAACACGCTTCCAAACAATAATGAAAATCCCGCATGGGCCATTATGGGCCGAAGTCAACAAGCGCAGACGAGAGATATGGGGAAAGATGTCTTCAAAGTCTTCAGTATTTATTTACTATAAATACCATGTTTATTCATTGCAAAATATGAACTAGGTGATCAACCGGTTCCACTTGGTGTTAGCCTTCAAGCTCGATATGTGGCTCTCCGCATTAACAGCTACTGCAACGCTTCCATTTATTTGTTGGTTATTTTCCAGGTATTTATATGTACATATATTGTGTTCCTATCATCGTGACGCATATGCGATATAAACAATATTCAACCTATTTACGACTCAAAGTGACTCTTGATTTTTTTACCAAGTAGTTTAGTTTAATAAAAAGCCATCGCTTGACAATCAAGACGTTTGTTTCTTCTTAGATGTCTCAAACATCGGAGTGAAATAGTCGTTGCGTCGTATTTTACTTTTTTGTGGGAGACCTTTTCCTGGATATTCCCTCAAGATGAGCTAACTAGTTCGTTATTTATATCGGCGATTTCTTAATATAGCTCCCTCGATTGACGACGTCTGCTCCAAGCTGCTAAGTTGTTCCCAAACGTTGAGCATTTCTTCGTCTTTTATATTCACAGTAAACAGAGAGATAATTTGGAATTCAATCACTTCTTACCTAAAGAACCAAACCTGACTTTGTGATTATAACTCATGTATAAAAAGGAGCATTCTATGATCGATTGTCTACCGGCTTTGCTAGCCGACGCCGTCTCGACGAAGACGATTATGTATCGGTCACGTATGTCAGAAACCTAGCTGCGACCGTGCTTTACAAGGCCATCATGTTTATTCTGTTTTTGATAGGAATCGGATTTCTGCTGGCCGAATGGGTCCTTTGTTCTTTTTTTTTTTAATGAGGAAATTGGAAAATCACCTTCGAGACTCGAGTCCATAACTACTAGCTGCCCTGACAGCTAGCAACCGTCATGGTCGGTACTGTCTCTTCCTCTTTATTGACCCAATTCAGTTCATCAGAATGCGGTTCAACGTTGCGCAAACAATATAAAACTAATAAAACTTGTCGAAACGTCACTAACTGTAATCATCTGTGGCAGGTTCTAGGCATATTTTTTTTTAACTGCTCAAAACAAATGAAGCTAAAACTCTCGTCGCCCAAATGCGGGACGATTCAATACAGTCGCAAAAACATACGAAACATTTACCGACTAAGATTGCGACACAAACTGTAAGAGATTTACGAATCGAGAATGTGTGTTTTGCTTATTAAAGTTCGTCTACAGTTAAAGTTCAAGATCGTTGGCCCCAAGCCGCCTTGGATATACTTGCTACTATATGGAATAATAACGTTGTTTACCCGTGCTCTTCCTATATAGAACATAATTGGACCGATGATATTTTTAGTTGCTCAAAAAAATTCGACAGAGATTCATTCATAAAATAGAACTGCCAGTTGTGACAGAAGGAAGGCGGCTTATATTAAAGGAGTTAATGAAATACTAAGAAACAAACAATTATTTGACAGTGTTTTATTTTGTACAAACCGGAATTCACCGTAGGTACGAGGTGCAAGGTAAACTCACACAATGTATTTATCAATGTAAATATAACCATACATGCATATACTAATGTAACATAATGTATACATATATTATTTTATCTATTTAGACCACATATATGCGATGCACTGTGTGGGGTATAGCAGCAACACTGTAATATATAGGTGTACACGAATTTAGTATACAGTAATAGTTTTAACTTGTATGATTTTATCGAGTAAGCAAAAGTATTTTTTTTTGATACAACCCAGCCAACTGGGGATACTAAAAACGAAGATGGCAAGCTTCATTTATATGCAGCTAGATTAATGAAAACTGTTGACTCCACAGACCTAGCAGAACCCAGATGCCCTATTCTCTGACTAAAGATGGCATCAGTTCTTCATTCTGCAACAATAAGAATCACGTATGAATTACATATTTGTGGTGTTAGCTTTTCAAAGCAATAAACTTTATTCACGTATAGCAAATACGAATTATTATTAAAGACTATCTTGTACAAAAAAACTAGTTTAGCTAGAAGGGTAAATGACTCCGCGACCGAATCGACCTACACGGTTCTTATTTGCATCAAGCTGTGATCACGACGCACAGTAATACATCCCAGATGCAATATTTTTATAGTTTGTGGGCAACTTTATCCCAAAAATTACGATCCCCTTAACAAACCCTGCAACTACGAACCGGGCTTACTTGCCGTCAAGCTCACTGTAGTCGTGACCATGTATGGCTGATTCTATTTTACGTACCTATTTCAGGTGAACCAAAATGTCGGAGCAGCTGGTTTTGGTTGTGTCTAACGGGCTCCCTGATAGGTATCTCAGTAACTTTCATAAGTTTCTTAAATTCGCAACTTACGTCTTTGATAACTATAAAAAGTAACGATGATTTTATCAACAGCTATTACGATCTACTGCGGTTGAAAAAACACGTATTTACGTAGAGGCAGAAACGCTTACGTCACAGCTGTTTACGGTAAATACTGGATTTCTGTTTTAACCAATTGTGCCATAATCTCATATGAATAATCCCATGTAATCTACCGTCTTAATTTAAAATATGGTTACTTGAATTGGAACAGTCCATCCTTGACAACCATACCTATTTAGCATCTGACGTAGCGAAAGTAAAAGCTGCAACATATCAATTACGTGATTCAATTCTAAGGATCATAGTCGATTAACTCGAAAGAACAGTCATTCATTATAGCTATTATACCAAAGCTACTTAACTCAGCCCTAATGTTCTCTTGCCTACACTGATGAAAGTGAGTTTTTTTTCGTCAGGTAAATATCGTACTGACGGTGACAGTGGATAATCAGTGATCTATGTCCCTAAATGCAAAGGCACTATGTTGCTCTGCACTTTTCGATACTGTTCTGGCCTAACGTTTATTCTTGGTATAATGTGATGAAGCAGTGAATACTTGGTATGGTAAAAGTGTACCAGTTAAAAATAGACGACTGTAGTTGTTATCAAATAGAAATGTAATTTTATCAATATTATCACGACAGAAAATAAATCAATTAGCTTTTTAGGATCCAAAGACCGACCTTTTCAGACAGTTAGCCGACCGCAATGAGCTAGCGCGGAATGTTTCCCGCGACAGATCACGATTTTTGGATATGCTAAAAGAAATGTCGGCTAAAGAGCGTGTCATGGTTGGCACCGAAAAAATATGCATCGGACTCATACTGCAGGTTATACTGATTAACTTTCTCTAGCTGCACAATTGTTATTTCGGTCACACACTCGGGTAGCAGCTTGACCACGTTAACAATACTTGCTGTCGCCTTATTCTTTTGTACACATACTTGCAATTATTACATACGTTAAGAGTGTTAAAATCTTCATTCTGTTCTTCTACCACCACTAGGTTTGCTGCGGCTTCTCAAAAAAAAACCTAGTCATATTACGTTCGTTATGATATGGCATTTTATATGACAAACATATACAAACGTATACAGGTCATATAGAATCGTATTGACTCGATATACACGTACACAATCCCATGATCCTATATATATAGATAAATCGCATTATCTACCAAATTTTAATAGTCTAACTTTAAATCTTTAAGTGTTTTTTGTTTGTATATATATATTTGCCTCTATTGAAGGAGACATCTAAATGAATATAAAGTGAAGCTTAGCTTTTCGTTACGCGTTTCGTAATAAAGTGTACCCCCCGTTGTGAGAGTACACCGAAACTATACTTCTTCTCAAGGATTGCAGGCGTTTGGCCAGTGCTTCAAGGTGCGGATTACTACGAGAGGATTCGGGATCCTCCCTGCAAGTGTGCTTTTATCTCTTAGCCTGGATCGTGGCCTGAGAGAAAACATAACTACTTGGCGTTAAATGATCATATGAGAACAGGAATAATCCTCGTTTTTGTATTGTCCCGTATCCTCTATCTTAAAAGGCCTGCATGGTTTATGGCTACGTTGACGTAGCGTGACATAGTCTAAATTGCAATATAAACTAGCAAAAATAGTCATTATACCACTCTAGAATTCTATAATGCTAACAAAAAAACATTTACCTAATGTAAAAATGTAAAAGGCTTTCTTGATTCAGAGCAAACGTACATGAGATGAACAAACTTATTTTGATACCAATTTCAGGATAATCGCAAATAAATCGGATTGGAAATTATTGCGAGTCATCACAATGCTTCTGAACTATATAATTTATAACTTCTATTTAGCAAATTGTTGCAGAAGCAGGATGTTCAGCTGTGGGCTAGAAATAATATTTTTTTTTAATTAAAATACCATTCGAGACTTTCCAGTTAGTCGAAAAAGAAGGGTATATTGCTTTTAAAAATGTACGAGTCTTGCTTGATATCTGGGACTAATATTTTCCTGGACCGTAACTAGTATTTATTACATGTCAAGCAGAAATGCTAAAACATATTTCTGGCGATTTAATTTCCTTTTTATGATTTCTATGCTAGGGTTCAGGTATGCCGACAGTCTTACCTCTATGAAAAAAGTATGGAATGGGAAATGCACAATTGCTACATTGATTTACAGACTTACACCGGCATGCACGAAAACAAGCTGAACTGTTAACTTCAGAAATTATTAACAAACGTTGCTCTACTTGTCATGCACCTTGGATATTGCAAGGCTTTGATTAATTAAGCTAATTACGGAGAATCTGATGAGGTTCTTCGCTAAAATAAACTAATTAAATAGGCCAGCTGTTTTAATTACGCAGGGTTATTTAGGATTCAGATATACATATATATCTTCTTTAGCATCTATTCTCCTTCTCTTCTTTAGAATTCTATCAGAAGATATACACATTTATCTTCTTTGGATTTAAAAGAACGCTTGCCAATAATTCGGTTAAGTTTTGATTTTGTGAATTCGATGGCAGTTATTGCGTAGGCATTACCACAAAGCGGTATGTTTCGGAACCTGATGCTTCTCTTACTTCTTCTGATTGCTTCTCTCTCACTTAAGCTTGGATTCTCTAGTCTGGCCTTCATAGCCGAATACGCGTACTCTTGGTTCTTCAGCAGTATGAATGGACTTCGAACAGAAGACAAGCCAGTGCCTACTTGAACACCATGTCGAATTTCACTCTTCTATTTATTGATTAAATTGAATACATTGAAAATGCATGTAATGTAATAATAAGTGCTATGCATTTCGTCATACAGCTAGGATTATCATTATTATGTTTAAGAATAACTTTTCAACACCAAATGCTTAAAGACTCTTTCAAAAGTATAACAGTTTTTGATCAAATCTTGGTTGACTGTAAAAGGCAAGCATACCAAACAAATTATATTCCGAAAATATGATGTAAAATCGGTTGGTGGGCAAGAACTAAGTGCGAGCCAGTTTTCTCCTCTGCATCACCTCAAATACAATTAGTTTGTATGTTTAGTTATGTTCTCGTGATCGTTCTTCATTCATTTGTTTTTCTACGGCTACTTTGGGGCATCGTTCATTTTTCGACGAAGGCCTAAAAAGTCGTAAAATTTGCATGCCTTTAGCTGACTCTTTGGTTACCTTTATACAAATAAAGGGACAGAGGATTATCGGTTCTATATTCTTTCAATGTTGTATTCTTTATTTATTTTCGTAAGCGGGATTAGATAACTTGCTTTAAAAAAAAATCGTCATATATATATATATATATATATATATATATATATATATATATATATATATATACAGATTCGTAGAACGATTGCAATTGTTATAGGTATGGATTTATGCATCAATGTCACACCGGCGCACTTGAATAAGATATGTGCAATCTATGCATAGCTCATATGTTTTTTTTTTCGTAACTATGAAGTTTTCCCTTTCTGGGCCCGACAGGTATCGAAGAAATGCGATAATGAAAACGTTTGATTTACTTGCCGCCATTTTGTCCTAAATCATCGGTATGTGTTTTGTTTGAAATTTTCCGCGCCTCTCCTTCTATTTACATTTAGAAGTTGGATCGAAGGGTCGGCCTCTGAACGCTATAGGTATTCAAATTATTATGCTAGTGGCAGGATTTTTAACAAAAAGTAAAATGATTTATATTCCTACTTAGGCAGAATTGTTATTAGTAAATAATTCCGTGTGATGTACCAACTAGTCTTTAATTGAGCGAGACAAAAATGTGCGTTTCAGTTTTCTTAAACTCATAATATCTTTTGACAAACAGTCGAATGTATAGTTGACAACTGAGGCCCTAACTTTGTCAGAAGTGCTCGCGGATAACAAACTAAATAAATAGTTAGCAATGAAGCTAAGGTTTAGAGCGGTTTTGTTTGACATGAAAATATTTTTCAAAACTTGTGTTGGTTGTTTACCTGACAAAATCAAGATGAGTGCCTATCGATACTTTGGATTTTTTATGTTATTTTTTAGCATATTAGTGCCATAAACATCGACTAATCTCTATCAAAGCTGTGCGTCCTGAAATGTGATCAACTGCATAGGAAACTATGACGAGCAGTATAGGTTGCGTTTATTTTATTGTGTATTTTCCATTTTGATTTCTTAAATTCAGAAGAAACTCTCCTGAAAGCCAAGCCCATCTTCTTAACTGTAGCTTGGTTTGTTGCACTTGCAAACTGCATGAGCCACAGACAATTTGAAGATCCATCTCTAAATTTTACGTGTTTCAATAAACCAAAATGCGTGTGGTTATTTAGCGTATTTAGTATCTTAATAAAACAGAGAAAGAACTAATACAAATTATACATTCTCACAGATCGGTGCCCCACCAACTGTGTATCGTAAGATACTTCTCGAGGCACAAAGACACTATAATGGCTGAGGAACTCCGAATTCTTCAGGCTCAAGCTGACCTTGCTGAAGGAAGGTTTGTTCGGAAAGACGGGAGAGATTTTAATTCGCACAGGTAATGGTAGCGCATTAAACTTGCCTTACCAAAGAATCTAGTACAGAAAATCAAGAGAAGACAGGATCACTATTGTAAAAATTCATTATCTGGAATGATTTCAATTTAGGCTAGTTTAGGCTCAGTTAAGGTGGAGCATATAATATTGCCAAACATTGCGTTAAGTCTACATAACATAAGCAGATTTTTTTTGTTGTAGGCCATTAGAGGTGACCCTTGATCCAATAAAAACCGCGGACGGTTCCTGTCTCGTCCGTTTTGGTAATACCTGCGTACTATGTGGGCTGCGAGCTGAAATAGCTGAAAAGCAGCTGGGCGATCCATTCCAAGATATAAACATCAGTGTTCAAGCACAACTACCCTTCAAGAATATCGGGTGGGTAATCTGCAGCTAGCATTTTGTTGATGCTTTGACGTTGTTTACTGCCTTCTGTTTACCCTGCTGTACCAATGCTACGGACAAAATAATGGCTGTATCCTAATACTTAGTTATCTATTTCTGGGAATTTATTTTGATGTTCAAAAAATCTGGTTCAACTGCTATTGTCTTAACTTTTAGCTGACCTATTTGTCTTTGGTGCCTTCGTTTTAAAGGGCTTCTGGCCCGTCTGAAGAGGAGCAAGCACTCTCCCAACGATTGCAGGATATTCTTCTGTCCTGTTCCGCTTTTCCATCGCGAAGAATCTCAGAACGATTCTCATGGTTATTGCATGTCACAATAACCTGCCTGGATTCTGATGGCAATCTTCTAGGGGCAAGTTTAGCCGCTATATCTGGTGCACTCTCATGTCTTAAATTGCCAGCGGCACGCCACGACGAGGAGGAAGACACACTTGTCGTGGGAAACAACTACGAAAAAGTAGGCAGTCCCTTATTACTTCACATATGTGTTTATGATTGTATTGTCTTGTTATCTCTTTTGTATCTCTAATATACTCATTGTCTAAATGGTTGATTAGGTGGCCCTAGTTGAACTGCCGATTGGAGTGACATTTGGTATAATCAACAAGTCTCTTGTTGTCGATATGACGCACGAAGAACAGCTTCTTGCAAGGGGTGAAAGCTGTGTGGTGTTGGATTCGAAGGGCGAAGTAGTTCATTTGGCTAAATTGGGAGGCGTACCGATGCCAGCGACAGAAATTGCTACTATGCTCTCAAAAGCCCTAGAACACGCCAAAGAGATACGGAATGTTCTAAAGTAATTGAGGATGTAAATATACACTTCATTTTGGAATTTTACCTAAATTGTACACTTTTAGGTAAAAACGAAAGCTAATATACTGTCCATTGCTTTTTTATGTCCTGTTTCTGTACATTTTTTTTTCCGTAGAAGTTTGTTAGTTTATTAAGTTATATCTTAATATACTATATCTATATAGTCTTCGCTTTCGATGTCAAAATAAAATTTGCCTTACTGACTCGTGAATTCGTGTTGTTTTTTCGACGTGCTCACACGATGGGCAGTGGGTATGCATGTTGAAATGGGTGTACCGCTAAAATGCTCGAACTACTTCTATGTTAAGGTGCCTACTTCGGCCAACCGGTTTCCTCACATATGTCATTTCTAATGTATAGCACAAATCGTTGAGTTAGCAGGCTACACAAACCGGAAATTTCGAAGCTATCTAAAAAGAGTTGGCTTTAATATTAGACGCTTCATTATTGCAAATCCTGTCTACCAGAAAATAAGCTAAGTAATCTTATTTCCGGGCTAGCAACAAACACCTAAAATCGTGACTCGTATAGAGAAAAATAGAAATGTTTATTATGGCGCCAAATATTAAGTTTACTAATACTTATACGCGCATAGCTTACGTTTGCACAACAATGAAAACACACATTTTAGAGACATATTGTTTATCCAAGACATGCACAACCTTACAGTAGTTCTGCTAGGCGTGATGCATACTTCTTTTAGAAGTTTTTTAAAATAGTAAACTGACCAAACCTTTTTTCACATGGTGAATTTTGTTTGCAGCGAGATACGGTGAAGTATTTCTACAAATATGGTAGTTTTACTAGTTGCTTGAAATTAGTAAAATGCTGTATTCTGTCAAGAGTTTTGTACCGTATCCATAGGCATCTAGCAACATTTTGCATACTTTAAAGAATGAGACTATCGACAGAAAAACCCAGATGACATTGAGACTTATTCTAACCTTTAGCCTCCATTCATAAGACGATTTGTTAAAAAAAGATACGCATCATAAAGATGGCACTGCATTGAGTAGCTATGGATTCGTCTAATCGCCGGTGCGGAACTACAACCATGCAAGTGGCTAATGCACCACAAGAGTTCGGCGGCTAACCTGATTAGTTCTTCGTCTCTCGCAAATCATTCTTGGAAATGTTTGTCTCAAAAGATACAACACCGCACGCGGTGTCCTTTTTTGTTGCAGCGGGAAAAAGTACAACACGATATCCTTCAACAAGGTTTCACAACAGGAATAGATGCAAGGCCTTAGGAACCTACGCAGTAAAAAAGCGGCCGGTCCAAGTAGCATCTGCAACGAGCATCTCAAATGTGCCATCGTTCCAACTCGGTGTACGACGGCACTATTGAATCATTGTTTGCATATTGATACACTCCCAGCCCAGTGGAGAGACATTAGCTTACTAGTAATTCCTTAAGGAAAGAGCGATTCTACTGAGCCGTGATCATGGCAGGGAATACTAAGGATAAGTGTTTATTTAACCTGCTCTCCAGTTCGCTGGTTAAGAGACTGAACGGCTATTTAGAAAGCGTACATGCTGTTTCGACGGAACAATGTCGGTCCGCAGAAAACGCTCCACAGAGACCTTGATGGCCGACGTTAAGTTACGAGTCAGAAAGGTTTCAAGTGCATTAAGCTCTAGCCCGGTTTTTTGCAGCCGTCACAGGCTCCAAACGGAGACAATGAGGTCGTTAGCAGCCACTAACATTTTGTACTCCGCTAGGTTGAGTATTGCTTATGTAAACTGGTTTCCGTACTTCTGATTACTCTCATCTGCGAACGGCAGAAGTTTCACCGCGCGACTTAACCAAAGATTCAGGAAGGGAGTGTTAGCAGCATAGGCAATCCAATCGCTTAATGGCTTGTCCCGCTCAACGGCTCTCAATTTGTTCGATTTCATTGTATCTGCTATCAGAACGTATGGAATATACCTCACTTAGGAAGATCTTACAATAAAGGGCTTCAAATGATTGAATCGCGTCAAAGCATGCTTCGTCAACAGAACATTGGTACTACACACAATGACTCCGAATCACTTCGCGTCCAGCTGATTCGCCACTGCAGTCCGAGGACCTACATCGTCCAAAGTCCAACCAACGGAAGCCTTTAAGGCGAACTTTAGGAACTGGGAGCAAAAATTCGCAAACATTGATGAAGATTTCTTTGCTTCGGGTGCAATGGTAAATAACTAGTGTAAAAGGACGAACCGGCTAATCAGGCATGCCGTTATCGCTCTGCCGTGCACGAGTCCACTATAGGCTCTGGAGAAAACCAGGTTTCCATAAGCCTAACGATATATGTGGTTGCTCCAGGTTTGAGGAAGTGGTGATAGATACTATGTTGCTTGATATTCCCTGATACCATATCTAAAACGCTTGGAAAATCTCTCAAACTAATTTTAACAAGACTCATATAACCCACATCACAAACTGTTTAGTGTTTTATATATCCTCTCTAATATTATAATAGTGTATCGTTTGTTGATCTGTATTTATTAAGTTGGTATGAAGCTTTTATCACCAATGAAGGTGAATACATAAGAAGATATTTAATTGGCAGAAGCGGTCCACAGCTCCCAGGCACCGGTTCCTTTGCTCTGCACTTCGGACCGACCATCCTTTGAAATCACCGTACCGTCCTTTTTTAGAATAATTAGAGTTGGTATACTGCGAACGCCGAAATGACTGCCCAATTCGCTACAGAAACAAAGAAACCATATGCAGTTAAGTTACATAGTGAATGCAGAAGACGTAAAATATTTAGATAACCTGTCGAACAGGGTGGTCATAATAAACAGCATTTTTACAAACGTAATTTTTAATAATTATAAAGTTGAAAAATCTCAATATTAGCAGTTGAGATCAAATTCATTTCGAAAGTACAACACGAAAAGCTAATGCTTTCCTCGATGTTTTTAACACTGAATACATTTTTTCTGTCACTGAATTTAGTTGTACCAGCTAAGCCTGACCAATGAACAAAGAAGACGTATGTAGATGAACTGTGCCCAAGAATACAAGCATATATTACCTGCGTGCCGCGTCATTGTATTTGATGGCGTACCAGTCGCCGTGCGTCTCCTCCATATACGCAAACATTGCGTCTTCAGTCTTATCGCTCGATACGAAGACCACCTCGAGCTTCTTTCCTTGATTCTTTAGTTGCTTATATACGTCAGCAAGGACAGGAGTAAACATCCTGATAAAAATACGTATCATTATTACGTTTATTTCATGTACTTTCTCCTAAATTCATATATTTGCTCTAACAGACAGAGTAGTTGGATTCCAAGAAACCTAGTTGATTACAAAGACTAACGGATAAATATCGATAAGTACATTGACTAAATAATCTGAGTAAATGCTTGTATTGTTGGTTGTTTCTTATGAGTAACCGTTACATCATAACAATACATTAAAAATATCAAAAAGGGTCGTAACATTTTAATGTTCAATCTAACAAATTAATTACTTTGAAGGTGCATAAAGCGCACTTCTAGTGGTTTTAGTCATAAGCTTAAGAATCCCAACTTTGTATTACATTTAACGTTAAAGGTCGTAGATAGTGATGAACTAAGCGATGAACAGATATATAACTAAAGATGTATTTGTCTCTGTTCATTATATGGGTTTTGAATAAAAGAGTCTCTTAATTAAGAATTGTAAAATTGTATAAAGAGATAGTCCAATAACCCGATAGTTGAAAAGATACCCACATATAATATTGAAGACAATAATAATAAGTGTAGCTTGGCTCAGACTTAAGTAAGCATAACCAGATATGCGGTGCTGATCTCACCTGCAGGGAGGGCACCAATGAGCGGAGAAATATATTGCGACAACGTCGCACTCATTTAGAACGTCCGCAAGACCCTTTGAAGAACGATCACGTTTTACGACCGTCGCTTTCTTCAGAATCTCCATAGTTGCCTATAACACGAAAATTGCGAAAAGTGATATTTCTGACAATTATTTTTCCCATTTACACTCACGTCTGTCCTATATCATGGTTATACTCTTTTCACAGTCAGGCATAATCGTATGAATACCTCACGCATAAAAGTAAGTTTCGTTGTCTATATTAACACCAAGCTGACACTGCCTGTCTTTGCCGAAATAGAAAACTTCGAAAATGAGTGGCACTGATTGCGACTGTGCACTAGGCAATCATCCACAATATCAGCTGTAGTAACTAACGTCAACTAATCTGCTTAAATCACCATTAGGCACAAAAGGCAGTCATTTTATGCTCTATCAGTATTTCATAGTGTTAGCGTAGTACAAAAATGGAATTCTTCTTCTATTACTCGTCACTGCCAAAGCCAGATAATCTACACATAAAAGCGATATTAAGAAATCGGAAAGGTAGTCGCATTCGATGTTGGCACAGAAAGAGCGTAAGCTTTACCAGCCACAGTTTTACTATTGTTCTTCTTTCGAAATTATACGGAATGCCTAATCAGTTGATGACAATTCTCAAAATACGCTTCGACAACGCTAACCCAAAACGTTTTCGTGTGGCAAGGGAACGGCTTTTCTCATGTCATACCGCACAAAAACTAATGACAAGATCGACACCACACTACCTAAAAAATATAGGTATGGGCGCAAAGACACATGCCCCTGTGGGATAGGTAACAAGACATTACTTCTGTGTTTTTGTATACCAAATAATGACCTCAGGGCAAGTCACAATGACACAGTAGAAACAAGGCATATTTTGGCACGAATAGGTCCGGCTAATTTAAAGCAGGGTTCTACTTGGTGGAAGAACGACAGTGGACAAGCAAGAATGAAAAACGATTATTACTAATAGTCATATGAGGTATAAAACTATAAACACCTACACCGGCCGCGGGGACAACTGCGCTTTGAGAGGATCCACCAAATAGGTACCTGATTAACAGGATAATGGCAATCACGAATAATACATCCCACATTTTCGCCCTACTGTGTTTTTGTGTTTCAACTAACGGTACTAAAATTAATCAACGTCAGAGCAATTGTCAGTCGTCCCGCCGTGTTCGAATGCTCTTGACAGCTTTCGTAGATTTAAATGCACACGGTGACACCCAAACACCACTGCGCCTATATAGGCTATGAGTACTAGACGCTAGCGCACCTGCCGACGCCTGTTCAAGTAATAGTAACTTGAACACAATGTGAAAGCCGCGAGTGATGGCTTGCTTTGTTGAAAAGCGAGTGACGCACGCAGACAACTAATTTTACTGCATGGCTCTACTGTTTTGAGACCGGAACTCTGTTGGATGAATGAATGACAGCCAACTAGCTTCAACTTAGGCGGGCGACTGCCGCTGATGTAAGGATGCTAGTGGTAAATTTTTGCGCCCTCTCTCCCCAGGATAAGCGCTCCATTATTTAAATGTTTAGCTTCTGTCTGTGCCGACACAAAGTCCATTGCCATCGGTGGTATAGCGGTTAGCATAGTTACATTACTGGACTTAACATCTGGCCGACGCGTAGCCTCTGTACAATTATTAACTTCATAAATTCAATTTGAATTATTGAAACAGTAACTTCACAGGTTTGGCTTACTTATTTGTTATTTTTTTTTATTTACTTTTCATTTACTTATTTGTTAAAGAAACACAACATTTTTACGTGCCTTAACAAGCTTAACGTTTTGAATACGGTTTTAAAATAGCAAGAAGAAATGCGGGCCAATATAGTTGGACGTTCTATTGACTCTAAAAGATTTTTCGAGGATACAAATCACCAACATGCTGACAATCATCTTGCAAATAAAAAATAAATTTGCAGTAGATTGGCTTAGGTAACTAACTAAAACGATCCAATCTATACTGCTAAATTTTGCTTCTGTATTTTTATAAAAACGACTTGGTTCCACCGAATTATACTTTTTGAATGAAAAACATCGTATTGAATATAATCTATTAATGTGATGCTGCCAAATGGCAAATAACAGAGCACGTAACATAACTTTTTGGAGGAACAGCAAATCAATAGATAATGAATGGCTTTTATGTCCCCATTTACGCAGATATCAAGAAGTGTCGTGGGTTACGGGTTACATCTTTAGAAACATCATTAGCACATTTTCAAGCTTTTAAATACCTTTATAAACAATCATGTTATATAGAGGAGTCTTTGGCAAACACTCTCGTATGAATCCTTTTTTCTTTTGTGGAACGGTTCTTCCTAACGGTCGAATTAAGAAAATGTTCTCTCATATAGCTTCCTTGCTCACTAAATAATCACGTTCTCAATGCGTAAATTACACCTTTACTCAAGTCTGTAAAGTCAACTATTATTTGTTTACCAAGCACTGCCCAAAATCAAGTATATGCTGAGGGTTTAGTCCATCTAAGTCAACCTAGAACTAGGGCATAAGCATACTTTAAGTAAAAAATCTTGACAATACATATTTGAAACAAACATGCGCATGTTTGTTAGATAACGAAATACTCCCATTACGAGTGCTTACCAGTGAACATATCTCAGTCGTTTAATATGTTTAAAATAAAAAAGAAGTGCTGTTGTTCACTAAAACGTTCTTTTATATGCACAAATCTCTTAGTATATAGACAATATTGAGAACATCGTCCATCCTGGATATAAACAGTACAATAATATTTGCTTCTAAATCTAACGCTATTGAACTTTTTTTTGGAAAGCTTTTTCATCGCTAGCTTAGATGTATCGATACCGGGCATGGAAGGGACTCACTTCCCTATTTTTTGTTGAAAATATAATATATTACAACTTTAATATCGATGAAGTGATCTTCACAGATATAACCCTCTCTTAAAGGCTTGGAGCTCTGTTTTTTGTTCTACTTCTGTACATATGTCGAGATTAACTGAAGCATCGGTGGCATAGTTATTTGCGTAGGTGCCTTCCGAGTAGTTGGCCGGGGTTCGATTCCAGGCCGACGCAACGATCTTATGAAAACACTCACGCAAATGAGAGATGAAACGAATGTGTGCAAATGAGAGAGGAAACATACACATGTGTGTATCTATTTTATGAAGTTGTCTTTTTGACAGAAATTTAGCCGTAGCCTTATAGTCCTCAGCGAATTTTGTGGCTCTTACGAACGGCAAATCTAAATAAAACAGCACAAGCCGGCAGTACCTAATGGCATGTAGCTTCTGACATCACGACTCCAAGGTCAACCCATGCTGACAATGTGTCCATGTCATTTGCCAGAAGGTAACCCGCAAAGTTGTTACGTAGTACGGCAGAAAAAGGCTTTTTGTATGCCATACTACACAAAAACTAATGAAAAGGTAACAGTCTAGATAGATGTCATGCGACAAAAAAGTACAAGTACGCGCGCAAGGATACACGGCTCTATGAAAAAGGTAACAAAGCATTACATTCGTATTTTCGTGTACAACATGTGGACCCTTATTATTGAACTACAACAGAACTACAGAATTTATTCGAAGAGTATAAGAAGAGAAGGAAGCGCTTTTTGTTTGAATAACAAATGTAACCCTCTTTCAAAGGCTAGGAGCTTTGTTTTTGTTCTACTTCGGTGCACACGTTCACGTCATCCGAAGCGTCGGTGGTATAGTGGTTAGCATAGCTGCCTTCCAAGCAGTTGACCCGGGTTCGATTCCCGGCCGACGCAATGCTTTTATGAAAATAATTAGTAAAAAGTACTGAGAAAACGAAGTAGTGTTTTAACAACCAAGAGAGACACCAAATTGATTATCCTCAGTTTTTTTCAATTTAGGTACCTTTTTGAGATTCGAGAGAAGCTGAGTCGAGAGAGCTGAGCTTATAGGCTTCAAGGAATGTTATGATTCTTTCAACAGCAGCTGTTATCGATGAAGTATATGGGCTGCCAGGGTTGTGTTTCTATTGTTTTTTTTTTGTTATTATTATTAACCTTTATGTATTTAGCTATTGGCATTACGGCGATACCTCTAGGGTCCTTTAACTTGCACATTTCATTATGGCCGCAATACGGGTTACTATAACGTCCGCCATCGCGTTCATGTAATTAAATTGCTCAATTATGAGTGGCAATTAGAAAAATTGCTTTTCTAAACCAATATGAGCGGCAATTCGAGATGCATTTTCGTAATAAATCACTGCAAACTACACAACGTATACAAGCTTTTTTAAAACATTTGCACAGTTAACTATCCACGAAGTGCTTACGCCTAGATTCAAAATTATGAACTTCCAGAACATTAAACATTCATGTATATACACATATATTTTCATTTTTCTTGTACCATTTGAAGTCTCTTTAGATAGGTTTCAATTTCTAATGGGCGGACTCAGTGAGCTATAAGCAGGACTTCCTGGACAAGCATAACTTCTTTAGATCATAAATGTCATTTTTACAGTGCATTATACATGTGCAACACAAAATTATTAATATAATCAAGACACCATTCTTCGCACGCGCTAATTAGCGCAATGCGTGCTAGCATTTACAACACGTTTTTAGTATATCGGAGCTTCTAAAAAATCATAGTTTCCACAATGATAAACTTTCTTAATAGATCCAACTACATCGTTATCAAAATTTAAGCACTCGCCTTGCCGGGTTTATTTTGAATATACCGCTTCCTTTTTTCATAGCATCATCGATTCTATGAATGATCCTTCGCCTTCTTCTCCTCATGTAAATCACCCAGACTGCAAACAAAAGTAGACCCGTCAGCTGTCGCTTCACAGCAGTTACCTCGTGGTGCTTTATGATTTAGGACCTATAATACTAGTGAGTTTTACTATCGACAGAGAAGATAGTGATTACAAAACATTTTGTTTTTCTCTAATAGACTGTTTATCTCCGTGATGGTTCGTAGGCATTAGAATCATTCGGGAAAGAGATGAGAGGAGTTGTTGTTCTGTCTATTCTGTAAATACGGTTGTATGCTTAGACAAGTTCGCAGATATGACGAAGAAATCAAATCACAAAAATGGGCTGGGTCGTGCCCTCATCAAGGACCGGATACAAAAGGTAATGCTAAACGATCGAGTGTCTAGCAGAAGTGTAAATTAAACTTAGTTTTTGCTTAATCTGGTTGAATACTCTGTTTCTTACGATTTGTAATGTTCTCCGATAGAAGTAATTAAGCCGATGTAGTTCAACCGTTGTTGTAAGCCAACTGTGAAGTGCATAAAGATTGCCTTAAATGATTATTGTTCGATGTTGTTGACGTTATTGCTAATGGTCATCTGGTGTCAAAAACAACCTTTCGCCGAAGTAATTTGGAAATAAGACGGAAGAACTCGAGAGATAATGATATACATACTAATAATAACTGCACTACCTTGTCATATTATATTCATAGATCCTAAAAATGTTGACTCCAGCATTCAAACGCTACGCGTAGGTAGTGAAAAAGGTCAATTGTATATAAACTTCTTGGTGCGACAACGGCAGGAGCCTTTGTTTACAATAACGACGCACACATGTAATGGTGCACTGCACAATACACCTGACCTGCTATAGATTGAAAAATATTACAGATAAACTGTTAGGATCTATTGAAAGAAAAGCTTTTTAAGCTGAGCGTCGGCTGGCCCCAGAATTGAGAGATCTTCAGAATTATCTTTTGGTATTAATTTAATTTTAGCATTTGGCATTCATGTTAATTTGGCTAACATTTACAATCTAAACATCTTCGCTACTTGTCCGTTTATGTAATACCTATTTTGGCATATACCAATGTATTTACTCTCCGTAGCTTGTACCAAGCGGTTTCTGGCGCTCAGTAGCTATGGGAATAATTAAGTGTTAAGAGGAAAGTGCGTAAAAGGATTTTAAAAAGTTATTTACATTGAGAGCCTACGATCCTAGGTTTAGGTTGGCGTTTTTCTCCACAAATTTTACACCACGTTCTTAACGCGGTGTTTGCAATGGCTATAAAGTATATATTGTTATTTATTAGGGTGCCAGGCCGGAAAGTTTTCGGCATACAACAGAAATGAAGGATGGCTACGACTGGTCAACGAATATGACTTCAATCACAGAGCAAAACAATCTCGACGAGTTCCTTGCCACGGCAGAACTCGCTGGAGCGAACTTCACCGCAGAAAAGCTTAACGTCAGGGTACGTATACAGTTATTACAAGATATTGTTATTAAACATGTTATAAATATTAAGATAAACTCGTAAATTTCTCATATGGGTGACCATAAGTGTTTTATAGTTGGTGGATTTCTTGTAGCGGTACTGGTATTAACTTCATACTATGTTTATAACGTGTTTTACACAGGTGGTGACAGATTTGAAGCCTTCTGGGGTGTTGTCTGAAGCAGATCTCAAACTTCAGAAGAAATTGTATGATCTACATCGAAACTCGATAAGGGTACCCCGGCGGCCTCAGTGGAACGCCCGGACTACGGCAGAGGAACTGGACGCTAGTGAACGTGAAGCGTTTCTCGTATGGCGAAGGGAACTTGTTCGAGTACAGGAAATCGAGGGTATACATATGACCCCCTATGAAAAAAATCTTGAGTTTTGGAGGCAACTTTGGCGCGTCGTGGAGCGATCAGACATCGTGGTGCAGATTGTGGATGCGAGGTGGATATCAAATGAGGTGTTTACATTGATAAAAGGTCGTTCATAGCAGCTCATAGAGTTAGAAAAGTCTTTTAGCAGTCGCATTAATTGTAGCTACGTCATAACAGTTCCAAACTTCTATATTTTTTTGTGTATGTATAAAGTGTAGATTTTTTATGACCGTCGAAGTTCATATTTCGCCTTTTATTATTAGTTAGTATGTTTTAAGTTGCTGATTAACAGAAAACAATTTATTTACGTGTTAATAAATGCAGGAACCCTCTGCTATTCTTCTGCGAGGATCTTTTTACTTACGTGAAAGAGATCTCCCCTCACAAAAAGTGCATGGTGCTTTTTAATAAAAGTGACTTTTTAAATGAAGACCAAAGGAGACATTGGGCAGAGTACTTCAAAAAAAGAAATGATGGCCTCAAAGTCGTTTTCTTCTCGGCCCTTGGTGAAGCTATCGTCAAGGATGACGGCAAAGACAATAGCGACGAGGTAAGAAGAACAATGGCATTCCTTAACGCATGCAGTGTATTAGTATTTGGTATTTTTCAGTGCCATTCGATGGGGAAAGCTTATGAATTGTTGCTTGACTTTCGAGATTTGTTTGTTTTCAATGCATCGATAGGAAATTCTGGTGTCCCAGTCAAATGTGGTGTTCTGAATTATAGACCTGACGTTTCGATCCCTTCGGTAGCGCAGTGAATAAAGCAATTGGCTACTGAGTTTTGGGTTATATCGTGTTTTAAGTTCAAGTCCAGTCGTAGATACTCGAAAGGAAACCCTAAAGTTTCTATTGGTATTGCACGGTGCAGTCTTAGGTTTGTCCTTAGATTTCGATGAAAGAATCAGCTAAAAGCTAATATAATAACATATATCTTTTCTATATATATATATATATATAGCATCTTTCGGATGAGCTGTTACGCCTGACGATTGAAGAGTATTCTGCAACACTATGGTCGAAAGAACAGTTGGTTCACTTGTGTCGCACTTGGCATACGGGCGTCAAGTACAAACAGGGATTCACTACTGTTGGTCTTTGCGGATATCCAAATGTCGGCAAGAGCTCGACTATTAATGCAATCACCAAATCGAAGAAGGTTTGTGGGCTTACCATAATGGGTTAGGGCTACCGCGTGTTCTTAGAAGGCTATCAAAATCGCGATTTTGGAATATTTTTGAATAGCCACAAGATGCTTTACTTTCGGAACAGGAATGTACAAGCACTACTCCATTTCAGCCGAATGTATAGAAAAATCTATTTTCCTCAGCAATCAACGATATCTATGCAAGTATTTTAAATTTTGCCTTTTATGAGCAAATAATCTAGCTTTGCTATTCACATGTATTGTTTCTATATTATTGTAGGTATCGGTAAGCAGCACTCCTGGGAAGACAAAGCACTTTCAGACAATCCACCTGTGTAATGATCTCATTCTCTGCGATTGCCCCGGTCTTGTGTTTCCGAACTTTGTTTCCAGCAAGGCAGAAATGGTTATAAATGGTAGGCGATCCGTTTCAAATTATGAAACTTACGATATATTTCGTTGACTTTGCTTTTCAGATGAATCCATACCTTACAACGAATTCGATATGGGCTCATTGAACGAATTTCGAAAAAATGATTTATATGGAAAATATTGAACACTTAAGAATCTTGTGTGAAGTAGAAAATCTTGAATTTAGAGCCATCTGTGGTTACTTCTCATCATCTCAGGTACTTAAAGTTTTATATTTTGGCTTTCATGTCACCGAACAGGTATACTTCCAATTGATCAGTTACGGGATCATGTGCCGCCAGTGTCGTTGCTCTTGTCGTTGATTCCACGTCATGTGCTTGAGGACACATACGGTATTTGTATACCCAGACCTCGAGAGGGTGAAGATCCTGACCGGCCGCCTACCAGCGCTGAATTTCTTAATGCCTACTCCTACAATCGGGGCTTTATGACCTCTTCGGGACAGCCTGACAATTCGCGTGGAGCGAGGTGCGTGATTTCGCCACCAATTCTTCTCTCAGGCACCATCTCTATTTTTGAGGACCTATTCATTTATGAAACGTCTCATTGTTTCAACAGCCTACTCGAGCTTGCTCATATTTCAAACCATATACGATATGTTAAACATGGGGTATTTTTCATGCTTTTATTACTCCTGTTTTGTTGTCTTACAAGTGAATGTTTGCTGCAATTTGTCGTAATTTTTCCGATACCGGATAATTTTCGAAAGTTATCTAATACATAACTGGCAATTGTGGTTTTTGCTTTCAGGTACATTCTAAAAGACTACGTCAGTGGAAAGCTGGTATACTGCATTGCGCCACCTGGTGTCGATCAGGCATCATTCCACGAATTTCCCCAGCCTCGGCGGGCTGGGCCCTCCACAATGTTACCTTCTGACATTCGGATGACTATGGGACGCGTACTAGGAACTGACGAAATTGACAAGAACTTTTTTGCAAGCGAAACTGTTGGCGTAGGGTTCAAGGGTAAGTAAAGCCGGGTTTTGCTCTCTCTCTCTCTCTCTCTCTCGAAAAACGGTTAGCATACGTAAAATTAGGATACAGGTAATATAATTGTAACATTTAAGTATTTATGAATGCTTATGTGTTATATACTCCGCAACTGGCACGTCGTGTTTCAATATCTGTTATACCGGCTAGAAGCTAGTTTAAATATTGCATCTAAAAATGGTTAGCCCTTAATTCAGTACCGTAGTTTTATTTACTAATTGAGAGCGGTACCAATGAGCTGTCGTAGCAAATTTCGATTTGACGTGATCGGTATTGTTATTGATAAGTAGAAGAAGATTCGCATTCCTCAAGAATGCCGTTTTTAAATTAAAAAAAAAATTGGATGTATATTGTTAAATGCGGGACGTAGCGTAATTAGTTTCGACCTGTCTTGCCTTATTTGATTTGTGTTTATGTATATATGGACTTCTGGTTTTAAATTATAGGACGACATCTAGTCAGATCCGGTCTAACCGCAAGTTCCGGCTCGATGCTGGGTGCAAAGAAACATTTCAACAGGAATAAACGAGAAAAATTAAGACGGTTGTATCAGCATAAAGACGCTTAACGGCAACAGGCAACTCGGTTGCGGTATAAAAGTGCTATGTAGATCCGCGTCTAGTTTTTTTGTTACAATAAAATACATTACGCCTAACATATGCTAGTTTTCTATGCGTACGCGTACAAGTGACTCATGAGCTGTGCGAGATTTTTACGCTCCTCGTTCAAAGCGCACCAAGACTTTTAATTTTTGTTGCATTGATATTTGGTTGAAAGATGCACTTGATTGAGTAGCGAGAGCGCTTTCCTGATATTCCTGTAAATAATTTCTGTGGTTTTTTTGAGTAGTTTCGCTATAAAATACCGTTTGGTAAATTCGGCATGTCTTCATTGCAGTCGGTCTTAGCGAATGGTAAACCGTTGAGAACCGTTTTATTCGTCGATATCAACAGCCGTGGCCGGAACGCAATTATAGCAAAATGTGAAACTAGAAGCCTGAAGAACATCAGGTTAAAACAAAGTTGGTGACAATTTTCTTTATCGCCATAATGGAATGGCTAACACTTAACTTGATTTTCCGCTAGTATAATCGTAGCAGTTCGCTCTCAACTTAGTTTAATTAAGTTAAAAAGTATGCGCTGACGATGTCACCAATAGGTGGTACGAACCGTCCAGCCAAAGATCATTTTGTACACGGTGAGGAAAACACATCTATTGTATTGGGTTATTTACGAGTTAGGTAAATCACAGCCGAGCGTGTAATATGTTTTTAATGTACAGAATACGACTTCAGTTCCTCATTGTTTGTAGCGAATTTGAAATAGGATATTATGTTGTTTGTTTTGTTGGATTATGTGACAAGCTTTAGGCAAACAATGTTTGACGCCAACTAACCCAGCCCTGTTAGGCCACTTAGCCGCAACTAATTCTGCGCCCAATATTGCGCCTTCAACTAATAGTCAAGTTACTAGATAAAATAACTAAAAAACAACTGCTCCTAAAAACAAAAACGACAGAAAAAAGTTAAAAACATTGGTGTTAAAATATAGCAGTTATACGTGATATTCCATGCATAATAATCGTTTGTTAAGTTTTAGTCCCGACACTTATCGGCCCTAAGGCTTCGTCGCCCTAAGTAAAGGCAGTGGCAGACTATGTTGCTTCGAATCGCTACGGGGATCACTGCGATCTGACAGATCTAGTTGGCCTGCTGCGGCAAGGGAATTCGCTGGTGCCTTCAAAACCGATACGTTCTTTGCAAACAGGTTTATTTCGGAAGGGCCTGTGAAAAATCAGACGAGCAGTCCGGTCATTGAAAATATATCTTTACCTTTGAAAACTAGATAAAATTTTGCCTATCCACTATGGCGGTCTAGCATCAAAATCAAGATAAAAAATTCCAGTTGAATAAACCATTCGGTAATAACCAAATCGTAAATATTAAGTTCAGTAAAAAAAATAAATGGAATCAATTCTCCATCTAACTATCATTAGAATTGTAGCATGAAAACTTAATCGGGAATTGAAATAGTGTAACGCGCGCTATTGCTGGTAGTTACATAAAAAGAGGATATTACCACAGTTGTAAAGTGGGCAGCAGAAGCCGTTGATGATAACCTCCTGGCATCCTACAGCGGGGGGTGGACATGGCTGCGATAAGCATAGAACGTTGTCATGATAGCACATACAGAATTCACAGGGGTCTTTCGAAGGTAGCTGCTCGGCGTTATTGTACAAACGTCCATTGTACACACATTCTGTGATTGGAAATAGAAATATAACCAACAAGTCATCAGTTCTCGACCAAACCACTTGGTAGGTGTGGGCATTAGTGTATATATTTAAGTATATACAAATATTTCCATATCACACTTCACACTTCAAGGTGTATTGTATAAATTCGACAAAATTATTAACAATAGTGGCAGAATATCTACTCACACCTTTAATAAGAGCTTTATTCACAGTATGCATTTGTTTTAGCAATGGTTACTATATACTGGGATAGGACTTCATGCCCAAACGAGCTCACAGAAAGAGAGATCTACTCGGAAGTTTTACTAAGCAGCAATTTCTGATTCATCCCCTGTCCCTATAGTTTATTTTCTAGCAAATAGACTGTAAATGTTTCACATTTTACTTATATAATCGGCTCTATATGATTAAATTGAATTGAGGCACAAAATTATTGGCGAACTTACGGCTTAAGATAAGTTGGACCAGAAGCGAAGAAGACACAATGGCGAATGCGGTTGTTTGGCGTATGAACAGCATCGCTGCAGCGGAACTTAGCACTGGCTTTCTTAAGCACTTATGCCAGCATTTGTCGTGACGAAGTGAGGAGAAGCCGTAATGATGACCATTTGATGGTCGTAATTCGAAAGGGAATTCTATTTAAATGGAGAAATGATATTACATGTAAGTGATTTTTTTTAAGTGCAGAAAATGTTAGCGACATCCGCCGAGTAGTAAAAGGAAGGTTGAAAGGCCAGCGAGAGGGAAGTTTAGGAGAGGCGCTGGCTATGGCATTTCAGATTAACTGATGATGTCTTTCAAGTGATGTATTCAGCAACGAAAACATTTTTCTCGGAGAAGTCCATAGATCTAATTCTCATCAGTAACGATATCGGTCTAAGAGGTAATCTTTTTCATGGCAGAAAGTATGGTGGCTGCTTTTATCTACGAAGGGGTAAATGCCAGTCAATTCATTTTCGAAGGGTTCGTTCTGACGGTTCGAACAAAGGCGTATCAATGCACGTGTTGCGGCACGTTTACTGCTCATTCATAGATGAACATAGCCAACTACAGGATTTAGGGAAAGAATAAAAAAAATGCAGGATTTAGTAGAACTATGGGCACATTCGAGTGCAAAGGATTGAAAAAGTTGAATACCTATTGCACAAAAAGCTCAGCTTATGTATGAGACATTCTTGCTATTTCCAAAAGAAAAAAAACTAAGACTCAGTAGGATTCTCTTAACACGAAGAATAATTATATCAGCGTTCGTATTATGAGTGGGTACGTTTTACTTGTCAAGTAGAGCTCGCTGATAAAGTGTAGTTCGGTAACGTTAGGCAGGTGTAGTAGTCATTGGAGCGTTATTAACCATAGTTATTATTAGTATGAGGAATTAACGCATAATTAAGAATATAATTTTTCTAGATAGTTGTCAAAGGTCTCGTTATAAGGAAGATTCGAATGCCCATGAGAGACAGTGAGCAGGTGCGGAACCGAGAGCAGGCTTACCTCAGACGTGGAGTGCATGCCCGAGTTAATGTTATAATGCTGCAGCCATCCCGAAACCTATTTTAATGTTGAATGACATCACCTGATTATATCGGTGAAGCCGTTTATAACTTCAATAACACTCGCTTAGGCATGGCAGCGTATCTTTACTCCTAGGTGTCGAAACAGTATCGTAGGGTAAGAGCAAACTTTTTTCTCTGCCCATTTGTTGTATATTCAAAAGCCAAGCGGCGGTACTATTGCACACACGTATTGAAATTGAGAAACTTTACTTCGAAAAAAAAGCGTGAGTTGTTTCAGATGATGGAGTGCTCTTTCAGTTCCTCATCTGGACCGGCTCTACTTTGAGCGTTTCAAAAAAAAATCATGCTTTCGTTCGCACAGTTGTGTGTGATTTAAATTCACATGTTATCTGCGAGTGTGTAAGCGAGCATAAAGTAAAGCTGCTACTCTCAGTTTATATACAAAAATGCACAAAAAACATCAGGCATGTTGTCGGAGCGTTGTTGCGTTGTTGTACGGAGCAGCTATTTGGTAATTCGTAATTTAGTCATTTTACATTGAACTAACTTGCTAACTTAAGAATGGTGACCTTCTCAAGCCCGGTCAATGACACATGCTAAATTTACATGAATAAAAAAGCTTGCAAAAATGTTCTCAGTGTCAAATTGGTGCTACCAGTATAACGATGTGTTCTCATGCAATCGCATTTAACGCACAGGTGAGAGGTTGCAGGTTTTGCGTGTGTTACAAAAATTTGACAAAAAAAACTTTTGAAACTGGTGTTTTACATTCTCATAGAAGATTTTTAGCGTTTTTTAAAAATGAATGTTCCTTTAGCCCATATTATCATTATCTGCTGTATTGTCATAGAAGGGATGAAACACATCGTACTTCCGCAGAGTACGTATTGTAACTTTTACCTTGCAACTTGTTGTGATGGTAAATTGAGTGTCGTGCTGATTGCCTTCTGATACGCTAAATTTCTTTAATGCCAACTCGGCGAACAATATTACCAATTAATAGAAGCGAAAACTTTGAAATATTATTGTCATAGAATAGGATTACTATATTTTACAAGCAAGTGCAAGGTTGAGTTACCTCGATGTAATAATTATACCTTGGAGTTTTTACAAAGAATGTTAGTAAGACCGTCTGTCGTTTCCCTGGTGTTGATCCTGATTGTAACTCTAATGCAGTGTGCCAACGCAACATAATACATTAGGCAACCAGTGCACTGCGGAAAGTCTTCTACTGCAATGCTGATTTGGTTTTGGATATTTTGGAGGGTCGGCTGATGCAATGATAATGTAATTTTCGACCTAAAATCGAAAATATCTAGGGTACTTTGGAGCATCCGCTACCTAGAGTCTAAATAGCTGTGGCATGTAAGTTGCAGTGGCAGTAAGTTACTAAGAGTTAGTTGATGTATTGCTGCTTTTGGAAGATAATTTACTTTTTGCAAAATTTTCCCTCGTATTTGATTTTTTTTTTTCATTGTTTGGTGTCTTCAAAATTTAATCACTATTAACGTAGCAAGTTCTTCAGCGTTTTATTAGTGCAAACTGGCATACGGACGGGCGTGCGTGAATTCAAACGCCACGCCATTATTGGACGAAGTTCGACAAGTATTTGCGTAAAATATTCGGTTATTTACAGGTATGAGCTAATCAAGTTCCCTCACAGAATAACGCGTTTAAAGCCAAGCTATCGCTCAGTTCGGAAATCAGCGCTCAATGCTCACGTTTCTCTTTTCGAAGATAAAGGCACTGATGCATTTCATCGAAGTTTTACGAAGGCGCTGGACAAGGGGGCCTTTAGGAAAAACGCTTGCTGCCGGTACAGTTCTTTATGCGAGTGAAGTGCACCCCAGTACGTTAAAGGATGGATTAGTCGGTAATGTATATATATGATTGCGTACTAATCTTAATGACACGTTGTAATCTAAATTCGAACCCGGGCATAGATCCACCTCGTTTCATACTGGGAGCCAGCCGTTTGGTGGTATGCCTAACGGCCATAGCGGATGAAAAGCTCGACACAAACGACTTCGTGGGTATTGTGGGACATAATGGGTTATTGTGATTACGGAAGCTTAGGATAAAACAGAACGTGGATAATGTGTTTCCTGTCAGCTCAATATGGGATTTCTTTGAGCATATGCTATAGAAAGGACGAATAGAAGCGAAAAAAATAACATTGACTTTGCGACAGATTGAAACACGTGCAGCGCATTAACTCGAGTTAGTGCAGTCTGTACCGCGTACTGGAGAAGCCTCAGACAGGGAGAATAGCCTCAAAAATCATAACGCCGGTATTTAATAGATTCGGATGGAAGCTGCTGCTCATACTGGCAGAATATATTAGTGGTACTCATAATGATGATGAGACAATGCCGAAAGGAGAAACAGATATCGTTAACTCCTTAAGAGCTTCTCGGGTATGGGCGGGAAGGTGACCCACACATACCCACAGTGCGCGATGATTCAACGACAACGCGCAATCTCGTCGCTGCTTTTGAATTACGGTTCGGAAAAAAACAGAACCTGGTGATGTCGGCAGCTCTTACGTTCCCCAGATTTTAAGTTTGTACGATTTCGAGTCGTTCTACGCCCCAAAATGACAATACGTGATGTAGCCAATTCTATCGTCGATTGTTTCAAACAGGGCACGACTAATGAGATTAAGCGCGATAATGCAGACGAATGCACAGCAGTTGCGGAAGCTCGTAAAGCACTGAAAGATAATGTGTAGGCAATAAAAAACAGTACGCCTAACATACAAGAATAATATTCTACATTGTATACTTTGAACATTTCGACTACCGAAATGATCCCAGAAAATCAGAAGAATGGTAATTTCCTATTCTGCTCGATCCCTCCAGATGGCTCGTCCAGGACCTCGAGGTGATGCTCAACAGCGACGCTTGTGAGCGGTAGAAAAGTTAGGCTTGAAAGCAAGGCTAAACAGATTTCGTTTCGTGCCGCCAGCCGTCTAAAGCAGCGTCTAACAGCAGTACCCGACGTAAAACTTTAACCACGTAAAGTTGTTTGTGGGTAGCCCGTGGGACCTACTCAACCTTTTTGCGCCGAACACAATAAGAAGGAAACTTAAGAATGAACGTTGTGCGAAACCGCTGCACAACTTTACTTCGCCTGAACAGAGTCTGTTGACTGTGGGAATTATATTTGAACCATTAGGACTTGTAAAAGCGGCTGTCAAAAAAAGGAAGGGTATCGACAAGTACTGCTTTCGTACGCACATAGATTTTTATACGTGTGGATGGCAAATTCGTTGACGTGCATGGAAGCAAAGAGGTGATTTTTCTAGATTATTCTTACTGAGGTAGTTGCATTTGCAGCGCCAGCACTCAACCATTTAGATCTTTTGTGCCATTGTACTAAAAAAATACACACGGTTTAACGGGTTCGGATTTTTTTGATTGCCCTCCTTGTAAGTAATTTGGAATATAAACTATGTATCGAAATTCCTCCCTGAACAAAGAGAATTTAAAATGCCTCTGGAGGCATAAAAATATCGGCATATCTACCCATACAACGCACAATAAATTTGATAAAACAAAGGTTCGAAACGGATAAAGAAGCGAACGCTGCTTCCATGGCATGAACAAAGAACGTCAACGGCTTACTCAGCAAAGAAAAACTATTAACAAGTTATGGTGGAAAAGCTGATGAGTCGTTAACAGCAAATAAAATACGCATCGAATTTTCAAACGAAGTAGATTTGTTGTGTTTCAATATGCTGTCAATAAAGATGATCCAGGCCCAAATGGTAGTTGAAAAATGTAGTTACAATTTTCATACAGTTATCACTGTTAAACTGTAAACACAGTTATCAGAAAAGATCGTTTAAAGATTAATTAACATGATTAACTGGTATAATTGCACTTACTAGGCGACTGTAAACGTTGCATAGCATAACTTCCTCAGGAGTAATAGTAATGTATTTGTGTCTCGTTCTGGACAATGGCGGTGGACTGGTGCCAATTACTTGAATATGCTTTAAGATTTTGCTTTACCTCGCGTTCGGAAGGACCTTCGTGAACGTGATAATTTTGTTCGAACAGCACAAAGCACCATCATCGTCGTGTAAAAGGATATCTTAACGAGGATCTTTCAGGACGACAACGCCCTATCAAACACACGGTTCTGACGCCAGTATTTTTTGTTGTTGTCGAGATATCTCTAAATTCAACCTATTCCAGAAAAGCAACGACATCGGAAGATTTGAAAAGCGCAATAGCGTAAAATCAGATAATTGTTAGTTTTCGTCTCAGTAGCCTATTATCGGTATTAAATTAGACCAGTGATCATTTTTTTGAACATAAAATAATCCCATAACATGGGACAAGAGAAAATTGTTTTCCATTACGTACATTCTATATATAGACTTTTTGTGCGTTTGACGTGGCAACTATTAAATTTGTGCGTATAGAGACACTGTAGTGACCGTGCGATGTAAATAGACCCGCTTATCATATCCGCTACCCTACGTAAGCTAACAGAATGTGCTCGAGCTTACTAACAAATAGTCGAGTTCAGGCATTGTGCTGCTCTAAACATTTCGAATAATACGCCCGATAGCAGCATTCGGCGGTTCGTCAGACGGTACACCGTACACTCCGACTACATGCTTTTCGTAGAATCAATCGATTTTATGCATGCTAGAAAGAACGTGCGCAATTTTTTCGTACAGTTCTTTTTTTTAACCCCAAAGTCTTCCAAGAGGAAAATACTTATGTTATTCTGTCACCAGATACGGCCACTTTGAAGACGGACAAACTGGTCCACGGTAGTGGTAGTAATACGATTTTGGCGGGAAAATGTAGGTCAGAAAGACAGAAAAACGCCCGCATATGAGTATCACGGCGAGAGCCCAAACGGCAAAAGAGTTTTTGTCTGGACTAAACCGATCTGTGTATAGTAAAATGCGGATATATCTAATAAGGACTTGGAGAGCAGGTTTTCGCTTGAGATCAAAAAATAATGTATCGGCACCGTTCGTGGTTAAGGTGAACCATTTGTTAGGTTCCGGTCAGTGTTCAGGTTGAATGTGTACTATTTTAGTGAAGTAAAAATGTCCTAAATGAGAATCAAATGTCATTTGTAGTAATATGGTGAACGCTTTGCCCTAAAAAATCGCCAGTTTTTGGTATGACGCCTTGTTTATATAGTCGGGCGTAATGTTAAATATTATGGAGCTTGCACAAGTTAGGAAGGAAACTTTAATCATGCCAAATTGAATACAACTTATCTTTGAAGTCTAAATAAATTTTGATCTGCTTGTTTTTGAGAATAAAGGCACTCAGACGAATGTTTTTATTCTTATTCGATGATCCTTATTCGACTTGAAATTTGTGATATCGTTGTAGAATATATTTTTGTAGTCATAGATATTTCGGATCTTTATACTATCTTCAGCGCGTTACTCTGCTAAACAAATATATTAGTTTACCTATACCTATAATTCCTATTTTGTATCTAGATGAGAGGGTCCCGCTAAAATCGTGCACGCCTTACAATCTATAATAATAACAACAACAACAACAACAACAAATAATGCTAACAGCAAGTTTTTACTCGTCATTTTTTTGTTACGGTCGAAGCTGCATGGGCTATGTGGCTAGCCTCAATGAAGACGCAACTAGTAGTTGGTAATCTAAAATGAGTGTAACTTAGTATATGTACGCCATGAACAAGCGACAGGTAACACTTGTTCGCATCCTCTTCGATTTCTTTTTGCTAATGTAGATAATTCGAGCCCGAAGGCCAATTTCTTAGACGAAAGAAGAAAAAAAGACTTATAGCCACCTGGACAAACATATCTTCCCCTCTTTCCGCTAAATATATCACCTCTTTATAGAATGCAAGCCGCTTGAATTTGCGAAGCGACACGATGAACTGACGGTTTCCCTCTAGAAGTGGCCGAACTATAAGACGACACGGTAATCGTTGAGGGGTATTTTGAGCATAAGGAAAATGCTGATAGGATTATTATTGAAATGTAACGCATCCTTTCCTGAAAGCATAGAGGGCAAACGACATCAAACTGTGTTATTTAAGTAATCTTTCTCTATTCTGCTGCCAAAGCGCTAGGTAACGCCTACGAATTTCGTTCTCCTACGAAACAGCGTTGAACCTCTTCTGCTACTTAGAGTGCCGATTGAAGAATAATCACTGAGACTCACGAACTTTGTTAATTTACAATCGACACATGAATTTTTATTGCCACTTACAGATTTCGGGAGCCTATTTCCGGAGAGACAAAATTTTATTGCACCGGACTACCTACTGGAAGCTAGCTGCTGGAAAAGATGCGGGAAATTTGACCAATATTCCAATCTCTCTTGGCGAGCACCAGGAACTGATCTGTTTGAATGGACTTAAGGACTGGGCAGAAACTAAATAAACCCCGAAATTTTGTCCACTTGAACATTGTCGAACGCTACGGCCTAGATTCGTGGGAATCCTGGTGGACGATGATTTTGTTAGGTTCTACGACTATGTATATGACAGCCTCAATTCGCGTCAATGGTTTCATATTCATCCGTTTGTTTCGAGATTTCCTACTCACTCGCGAAGAGGCCTCTTGGCCATTCGCCGTACGGAGTTTCTTTGTGCAAGTCGCAGGTAAGTAGCAATTAGCTATTGCAATGCATAAAAATACCACAATGCTATTACCGAATGAATTCAGCATCTGTCTATTTCAAACAAATCGTTCAAATTATATGGATGTCTATTTGTATTATTATTTCATGGGATATATTTTTAAATAAAAATTCGTAAATAACCAGTAAACCTTTCAAAATATTTTGCGATTATATGTTTACCGATCTGAGTTAGAATCAAGACGAGTGTACAAGGGACAAGCCTTGAAACTATTGAATTTGCGAAAAGATGTAGTTGCTGAGCAAGCGAAATTTTTAAGGATTTACCCGTTACGAAAAAAGGATGTTCCCATAATAGGTAAGTTGGTTCTGCCTTCGCCTATAACGTAAAATTTTTGTTAATCAACGTTCTATATGGCGTCTAAACATTGACAAGCTGATACACTCCTTTTTTTTTCGTATAGATTGTAGGGCTGTGTATGTAATACATTCACTATCGTAGCACTTATAGACATAATTTCATAGAATTGGTGGAAATTGTCGGTTTTTTAAAAAAAAATTGTGGTACGTCTCTCTTCGGCGACAACTATTAGAACGTTCTCAAGACGTCTTGGCATGACAATGGAGGCATGGGTTTTCAATATAGGTACTTGTATTAAATGAGCAGAAAGTTTTAGTAATAAAAGTCATCTATTAAAGAGAATGTCTGAGTTGAAGGTTGATAGGTCTAACTTGAAGATGAAGGTTATAAAAAGTCAGCAAAATTGAAGAAATTGCAAGCTTAGAATTTATTGAATACCTATCAACTAATTTTAACATGTAGAGATTAAACCATGTCACTTACTGAATTGTAGTGATATAAATAGTGATACGTTTAAAAATATATCATGTAAACAATTTCCTAGCACATCAGTAACTGGATGAATTTTTGTCATTTTCTTTTGCCACTTTTATCTTTTAAGCGAGTGAGAAAAATCCACTCGTAAAATAACAATAACAACAACAGGACTGATAGCGCTACGCAGTCTTTCGCGTATTTCTTTGTATGCGACAACTAAACCAAAACTATTAGCCAAGAACGAACGATTTATTTTTAGGGATATTTTTGATGAAAACTCAAATATTTTAACACCAAATGCTAATTTCTGGCGTAATTGATTTCAGCACCAATCGTAGAGCAGTGGTTCTCACACATGGTTATACCTAGCACTAGAGTACTAACTGTCGTTAGTTCTCTGCTATTTTGTGCGGGATCCCTTGACACTGACAAGCGTTCAGGCGGGATATTTTACCTGCAGCTACATAAGTCCTCTGTAGTCCTCTTCGACAAACGAGCTACTGGTACGGCGGCATGATTTGACACTTTCATTACAATAATCATTACTACGGAAGTATCACAATACCTAAGCACTATACGTTTTTTGTGGTTCGTTTCGATCAATTTCATCCGAACGGAGAAAAATTGATACGAGCGTACAATATCTGTTTCAATGGACGAACGCTTATCTTCGTTCTGCGTCTACATAGGTCTATCGACAACAATCTCATCGTTGTACATGCCTGCTGTATATCCAATATGGAACGCGTGGCAGTCGTCTCCTATTGAGCACAGTGTCTCTGCATACAACTGCCATTGGTTTGGCCATAAAAAACATGAGTTCATTGGTGGATACATACGGCATAAGGATACAAGCTTGGCTTGTGCTTTCCCTTCTGCGGGCTCTTTTATTGGCTGTGTAAGTATTTCAAGGGATTCCACAGTTTCTAATACAGCCAATCAGCTTGAGCGCATTGTCAGTTATGACTCCTCGTCAAAGTGCTCTCCGGTCGTATATAGTTTTATCGCAGATTAACAAAAAGGTACTGTTAAGAGCCCATATCTGCGTATTCGTACTTGTTCTCTGTCAGAGCTTATACAAGGAACTGAGTTAGCAGTTTTGATGTTTATCTAACAAAATGTTGCAGAAGAAGAAGACAAGCTAAAGCATGAATTGACTTCAATTAAGGAGGAACCGGGTGTGCCATCAAACGCAATCGAAGACGGCAATCTTGCACCGTCAGCTTCGTCCGCCTCCGTTCAGCAACTGGGCAATATGGACGGACCTTCGACGGAAAGGCGCAGCAGATGCTCTTCCGCTATATCTTCAGTAGTTGATGAAACCGGATCTGTTGTTTGTGTTGAGATTCTTGCGTTACCGTTATCTCAAGGTTTTTCCTATATTTTGACCCATTTTTTTCTAACTTGAAGCATGCTATTTGTTTCTTTAAGATCTTGTATATTATGTATTACATTATACGAATAACGCATCTTTTGTAAATGAGCGCTTTTCTTTCAGAAGACATAACGAAAGCCGTTGCAGAGAGGAAACCAAACGTCCCCCAAAAGCCCAAAACATATTTTGAAGCCTTACGTTCTCTGCTGACCGTTACATGTTTCATCGACACGTTATCTTTTGCAGCCATATTTGTAATAATAACAGCCTTTTGTCAGGTAGTACTTATAATTTATGAAGTATGAAGGTATTTACCGCACTTACAAGCGCAGGCGAACTATCGGCACGTGTTCCAATGATTGAAGTTCATTTTACGTTCCGCTATTAGAGCTCGAGTTGTGTTGTTAAGAAATACAATTCATTCTTGTAAAAGACTCGTGCAATACACATACCTTCGAAATTTCCCGCCTTTATGAGTAAGGCATAAGCTAATGGCGATAGTGATAATAGTCCGCTTTAAGTGAACTGGCCTAAAAATAGCTTGGCAGAATCGTTTACGCTTGCAAAAGCATGATTAAACAGATCACGCTGTTATAACAGCGCCTTAAAGTTAAAAAAAAAATTGTTTTCGAAAGCTTTCTGAACGTCCGCTCATAGGTTGCCGTGGACTACGCTGCTGACAAGCGACTCGGCAGCAAAACCTCAACGTGGTGCTTTCACACGTATTGCGTCGGCGATCTGCTTTTCCGAGGAGTAGCTGGCTTATTGTTGAAAGCAAACCACTCTCTACAATAGGTGTAATGACAATTGGTAGGCACGTCGGTCAAAGAAAGAAATAAAAACAGAACGAGTATACATTTGTACCCTATGATACTTTTTTCCTAATCTAACTATACGGTACGGCTTCGTAAAAGATTTTAGGGTACAGATGTGCTATGAAGTGCACGTGGATTAGGATCATTATCAATAGACTTTCGTTGGTCAAAATACATTTGCACTAATGTATAACTGTGGTCAAGAGTTTCCCAATACCAGAGCTACATTTTGCACGTACAGGTTTTGTCCTCCAGTGGGCTGCCCTTCTGATGCTCACTCTGAGCACGTCTATAACTGGTGTCCCGACTGCTTGTTTCCTTATGGGAGTGTCCGATGGGGCTTATTTACCATCATTCTCATAGCTGATCTCGGTCTGGCTGCACTCACGTATACGTTAATTTTTGGGAACTCTATTAACGGATTTGCCGGTCGTTTTATTACTTCAGTTTTATTTGTAGTACGGGGAACACCTGACAGTACGTTAGGAATAGCTTTAACGATGAAGTTCACACAATAATTGTGACCGTTTTATAAGTAGAAAAGCATTCTCCGGTAAGTAGAATGGGATCCATACGAGGTAGTAGTGGCAGTTGGTAGAATTAGCAATAAATAGCTTTTATATTTGTGCTAGTTACAACTAACTGTTGGATCTGTGGAGTACGAACACAATATTTCCTAGCTAATTAAACTTGCCGTATATTTAATACGATTTCAAAAGCTCATTGCATGTTTCAGGTTAATTTAAACGAGTACAACGGACTGTTTTTTTTTTATACTTATATGAGTGTTAACATTATTTTTTTGTTTTTTTGGGCAAACCGTTGGCTACACTCGAAATGTTAACCGTCTTCAAAATGCCCTCGACGTCACAGCTTTGAAAAGATACTATACCACGCGCGTATACTTGCACGACGACTTTGTTCTAAAAAAAAACAATTTGTTAAACATTCAACTGATTATGCTTTCTCTCATATACATTTGCACTTTATTCGATATTTCATAGATAGTATTCTTTGTCTATCATCGCCGTAGTTTAGGCGTAGTTTATCTGAGAAGTTTTTTGCTGATTGAATTGAACTTCACTTTACATAAAGCTGGAAAAATGCAGTTATGCTTGGATTTAAATGTGTGTTCTGATGTTCGTTTTTCTGAAATTATTTGATCTGAATTATTTGATTGACCAACTTCTACTTTTTTTTTAGACCTTTTGTTCTTCCGACCATTAAAGTCATCAATAATGCAACTAACTGCTAAATGTGGCACTATTTCGTATCACAACAATCAGACGCTCAAACTCGCTGGAGCTTTCAAGTATCAGAAGGGACGTATCTTAATTCCTAATAAATTCCTTGTATTTAGTAATTATGCTTCCAATTCATCTAGTTTACTTGTGCTAATAAGATATCGAAACCGCATGATAACGTCAGAACAGATATATTGTCTGCCACGAAGTCTTTTCGAAATGTGTTTCCGTTTTTTCCGATATTGCGTCTCTTGTAGAGTTTAGATGCTGCATGGTTTAAAACCATGAGGATACCCTTGGATTTGACCTGTTTTTGAAGTACGAAGTTATATGTAGTCAAAGTAGTTACATGTATACCTGTTTAGCATCAAATGCAACTTTTGCGGACCGGATTTGAATAGCGCTTTCTGTTTTTCAGCTGTACATTATACACAGCTGTACACTGTAAACAAGAAATGAATTGCATAAAATGAGAAATAAAGACTTGCTATAGCTATTAATTAGTCGATTGGCACGAAAAAGCCATTTTTAGTGCCTCTGTCATTGTTGTATGTTGTGGCCTAAATTAACATTGGGCCGAAGCGATTCGCTACGCTGTCAGGAAATTTCTATCTGCGAGATTGGCTGTTTTGCATTCGTCAAAAAGTTTCAGTGTTCTGTCTTCTTTTAAATGCATGGGAAAAATTACACTTTTAGACAGTGTTAATATCGATATCGCATGAATCATACGCCCGCTTCTTTCAGCTCCTTCGAGCGTCAGGCAGGATGATTTCCTTTTTTCCCAATCCATTTGTTTTATATGCATCTTCTGTGGAGAAAGAAATTTCAGCTGTAGTTCGGAACACTATTCTCCATTCGGAATTAATTCTTCCAAGTAAACAAAGTTTTTTTTATTATCTATAACCCAAGAGGACATAAATTATGTCGATTGTACATATTACAAAGTGCGTCTAATACGTAACAGATGCTTCGGCCATGGCACAATAAACGCAAGACAAATATGTTTGTTTAAAATGCAGTTACTTCATATATATGTTCACAGAAAATTTGCTATAATGTATGGTCTCGATATTTTTCGAGGAAAGTAGGTGAAAATTATAGATAGACACCTTGTCGCTAGTACCATTATACTATACACTGTCCCTTGAGTAAACTCCGATCTAAAAAAATTTTGAGTAAGTCTTTCAGATAAGATATAGCATTTTAAGGTTCCCGTCAATTCAACGCAGCTACTGAAATCGGGTTCAAAAAAACCTTTAGCGTTCACGAAGCAAACCGAAGCGTGTCTTAAAGCGCTGCATCAGCCAAGAAAATGTGACGAGGCAGAAGCCCTTAACAAAGACTATTACGTGTAAAAGATTTAAATAAATAAAATCTTTCCTATTTCAACCTCATTAGAGCATTTGACGTTTCGCTATGATCGAAGTTTTTTTTCTAATGTGAATTTGTCCTACCCCACTTAGTAGAACGTACGGAAGGGTTATAATGCGGGTACATACAAAAGCTTACAAATGTGCGCCATAAAAGTTTACCGCGGATTGGCTTTCTACCAAAACAATCTGTTGAGCCCGAAAACAGGTTACACGTTGCCTTCGACGATAGCCCTCTCCAGTCCAAGGATGTCTCTCACCTTTTTGCGTTAGTCCCCTCTCTCGCCGGCCGGCCGACTTGGCCTAGATAGAGACTACGATGTTTGTTAACACGTGCGCTGGTGACTTCGTGCGAAAGACACCGTCAGTGGCTATGGGTCTTTAGCGGCCGGCGCTGATAGCATATAGTTGCGCCCGACCAGTTCTCAGGCTTACAGGTTATTCGTCGGCCTCCTTAAATTGTGGCAGCTTGGCTAACTTACCCGAATTTATGTTCATAAGGGTGATATCATAACACGCATGAGTAGATCAGTGCAAGCAGTGATTGAAAGCTTCGTATGGCTAAAAGTGAGTGAGCTAAGTGCGATCAGTATCCTGCCAAATCAGCTAGTTAGTTGGTATTTGGCCCAGGTGAATGAAACGGTACAGTAATGTAGTAGGTGTCAATGTAGTAATAACTAGTAAAGTAACATTTACAAGCGATTGTAACCGACTCTGTTTAGTGTGCCAGTGTGTACATGGCTAATTTTTTTTTTCGTTAACCCTCATGTCGGCATGCGCACGCCTGCAGATTAACTGAACGAGGCCTGGTATGCGCCATATAATGAAAAAAGTAGAACAAACGTTTCCGACAAGCCTTGTCATGAAGGCAAACTGATCATGAAAGTTTTGCACATAAAGTTCATAAATTCTTCGCACAAAAGTAAGAATATTAGCAAATGACACAGATAAAGATATTTATCGTGCTTAACGTTGACTATCGTTGAATGTGTATGGATGCACCAATTATAGTTGGCTGATACCAACTATAGTCATACTGAAGATGAATGGTGGGCACGTGGTCTGTTCGAAGCCCACCACTGTCCTTATACAGTTAGACACTCAAGCGGTACGGGAGAATAAGGGAAGAACGTGACACTTCGAAAGCCGGGCTGATATTTTTGAAAGCATTACACACAGCGGCAGATCTGTGTCATATATATATATATGAAGATGACTGAAAACACCTTTCTAGTCTATCTTCCCTTTAGGTTCGTTGTGAAAGAAATTCAAAGACGAGAATTTGCAATCGCTTTGGGAACTCAATCATTAGAAACCCAGTGCGTTAATATTTTTTAAATAAAGGAGGTTCTTCTATTACTGTATATGTTCATGCTTCTACTCAATATATTTTGAATGTTCTTAGGATTCATTTTACCGTAGTTGATTGGTAGGACTCTTTCAAACGTACATACGTTAATTCGTTGTTATTCTTTATCAGGAGTTATTTTACTGTGTTTTAGGCTAGCTATATATTCGAAGTGTCCCATATTTGCTGAAAAAAAAATTTTATGGAGTTAACGTAAGAAAAAGCGTGTACAATGATGCACCGTCGTGGAACACAAATCTCTGAAACACATGAGAACACAAGCTGTAGACAAAAAGTTTAAAGTGTATCTATGTAAAATAGATCTGTGCAATTAAAAAACGAAAAAGCAAATAAAAAAAAATCATTCATTGCAGAGTTTAAGTGGTCAGCGTACCGTTTCTTTTCTGCCAAGCCTCCCAAGTAATAATTAATTTTTCGTTTTCATATAATCTTGCTGTCAATTCGTTATCAATAATTATACACGCAGTAGTAGCGATAATATTTTAGTAAACCTAGATTTAGGGTGATTATTATGTATTTAAATGTGCTTGTAGACAAAAAAGTCAATAACATTTTTCTCCTCTGCCCCTCAAAAAAGCAGCAACAAAAAATATTACTCAATATGTTGGAATATAAATCTAGGGTTCGGTAGTCGATAATAGTTCTAGATCTAGAATAATTATCGGTGTACCAATATAATGAGTCTGTCTTCCCGAAAAAAAGAAACAAGTATATGCGTTTAAACGCCTACAGTTTTATCCACAAGATATTTGTCTTAGATTTGATCGATTTTTACCATCTTTTTCTATCACGGACCCTGTATTGCGGATGACTCATCCCTTTCGGTAGCTTTTCACCATTTTTATTGTAGGATAAGTGCAAGTCATAAAAAAGTTCCAAAGTGAAGAGACTTTTCAGGTTAAACGACAGTATGCAGCACGATAGTTTGAAACCCTATTGCCGTAAATAGCTCAAATGAGTAGCTTGTGTTAGACTTTTTCAACAGAAGGGGCTATCTCACGTCAGCTCAACTCAAAGGGGCACACAACGCCAACACCCGAAGAACGGGCACCAGCTTTTAGGCGTGCTCTTATAATTACAGCGCGCTCCTTGCTACACATGGTAATGGTTCAGTGCCGTAGAAATGTACACGAGCCTGAAGGTTTTCGACCACATTCCCATTCCCAATGGTGTCTCGCAGTAAACGAAACTTATGTCCTCCTATGTTATCTCAATTAATGCTCGACTACGTTGGGCAGTTTCTCAAGGTGTATTTTACGATTTCAGATTATTTCCTAATCGATACCTACAGTGGCTTAATCATACTCGTGAAACAGCTGACAATAGGTTAGCTACATTTACACTTAGTCCACCGAAAACAACAAACGTTTAAACTCAGATTTTGTCCTGTCAAGAGGCTGGAATCCAAAAATCGCTACAGATTTTTGTTTCATAGATTGGCATGTAAGGCCTATTGCCGGACTGTAAGGCCTATTGCCGGACTCGCAGAAAGCTTTCCTAATGCTCCTATTACTTTATTATTGTGTGTTGTACTTTACCACTTCGGAAACCTACGCCCTGTGACAATCACCTGTACGTTGGTAGAACAACTCAGCGTTTATTCTATTTGAAATGAATGTTGTGAAACTATTATTATCTCTAGTAATTCAGCGTATTAAATCTCAGCGTCAGCAAAACATCCATATTAACTATATAATTAGAGAGAAGTAACAACTACCTAAATAATAATAATAATAATAAGTTTGGAGAGTGAAGTTCTGTACTTAGTTGTTTTTATATTCAGTGCTAGAAATTCGTACGCGGTGTTGACGAGATGCATCAAACTGGATGGATTTCTATACGTTTACATGTTGAATGCTCGTTTCGTATTTATCGTGTTTGCAAATCATTTGTATTTGCCGAGGTACGCTAATGTTTTATTTTGCTACATTATTTAACTAATGAATGAGTTTGACGTTTAGCTTGTGTCTGCAAATTAGGAAATTTTTTTACAAGTTTTTCTTCACAAACAAACGCATGTATGTGATCCGTAAATATTTTTTTCTCTCTTTTTACTGTATATTTGAGCGTTGATTACATACAAAATGGCCCCCAGTTGATTAACGACAATGGTATTGTCATTGTCGTTGTCATATTCATTTAAGACTAATGTCTTAAATGTAAAGATGATAATTTTTGTATCCCCTTTTATCTTGACAAATCCGTACTAGTTATATTACTTACTAGGACCAAATACATCGTACATATATATATGTATATATATATATATATGTTTCTAAAAGATCAATGTTGGGAACTTTGATATGAATGGTCAATGATATGAATGATGCCAATGATATGAACAGTCAATCAGCTAGTTGACGCTGAATTTAAGCCTCGAATTAAGAATGAATATAGAACATATGTTCGAAGTTTAGAAAAATTTAATTTAGAGCTAGACAAAAACAGGCTTTCATATGTTTGTTTCAACTGTGACTTTATCTAAATAATCACACAAGCTAATGTTTACTGTAAAGCTACTTTGCCGTTCGACTATGATTGCCACAGGCTTTATAGAATAATAAGTGCTAGTGGATAGAGTTTACTCCCTGTAGGATTTAAATATTACGAATCCTGTTAGATAAATAAGCGTTTTAGGATGATTTTATCGATGTTTTACTATAATACATATTAGCAAATAAGTACAATTTGTTTAATCAAATAGTTTACTATTTATGTTCTTTAAGGATGAATTGAGAACGAGCAGAGCAGCCTTTCTAGATAATTTGCACAGCAGTCAGCTATCTCCGTCAATCATCTACGGCGAACGCCCAAAGAGACTCTTCAGCCAAAATGGAAAGGAACGAACAGGTAACAAACATTGCAATAGTACCCCACATTTAACCTTTCTTTCTTTGTAACGGACATTTTCATTCACTTTGCTGACACCTCCCAATTTTTCTCTTTTAGGTGGAATTGAAGAAGGAGATCGGTCTTCTTTCTGGTGTACTGATGGTAGTAGGCACTATTATTGGCTCAGGAATATTTGTATCCCCCAAGGGGGTGTTTCAGCATGCGGGTTCTGTAGAGGTCGCTTTGCTCGTTTGGGCGTTATGCGGCCTATTCTCATTATGCGGTGGAATCTGCTATGCTGAGTTGGGTACATCAATTCCCAGAAGTGGTGGCGACTACGCGTATACCCTCGAGGCGTTCGGGCCGCTACTGGCCTTTTTAAGGCTTTGGATCACGGTCATAATTGTTCAGCCGGCCACCCTTGCCATTCTATCGCTCGCGTTCGCAACGTACCTTATAAAACCATATTACCCAGACTGCGAGCCGCCGGATACTCTTCTGCGACTTATCGGCATACTCTGTTTACGTAAGTGTTCTCGTGTGTTGGATTGTTTGCAAAGTTCGCATCAATTGTATGTAGTATAATTTCTTTAACTTAACCTGCTCAAATACAAATGCTGTTGACATACAAATACTTTGCGCCCAAAGAAAGATTCAAAATATTTGTAAAAATTGCGGTGCGCAATCAGCATCAAAACGAGTTTGACTTAAAAACCGTTAACAATCAGCCGAATCCATAGAATACGCCTTTAAGCTCCTAGAATGTGTAATTAAAATGACTGTGTTGAACGTATAAAAATCACCGTCCAGTTTTCTTAAATAGACATATCATGCCCTTACGAATGCTTCTCAATTGGCCCGAGACCATGGGCATTTGTAGATGAAGAATATTGCTAGTTTAACATATTCACTAAACTATATTAGTATGGTCACAGGTCATGTGCAAGAAATGAGCACCGGCTTTTAGCCCTGGAATTTTTCATAGTGGAAACGTGTTGTCCATCTTAATTTGGATAGCGCTATAATGTTATACTGTGATGGCTCAAGGGCTTTACAGGACCGCTCATTCTACTAACTGAAGCCCCAATATATTTTCAAAGAAAACGTGGTGCATTTCTATAAATGTTCCGTAAATGTTTATAACAGTCCAAAGGCTGATAAAATATCTGAAGCACTAGAAGTGTTTCTATGTAAAGATTAAAACATTTCTAGTCCCATAAAATAATAATAATTATACGTCCCAAGCTGTAAGATGCAGTAAAATTTTATTGCAAATGTTTATTTACTACGTTTGCTTTGTTACGGAAACTCGACGAAATATAAGAATACGTCTAACTGGCGAACGTTCAGTTCTTATCCTGTTTAAGGATGAGTAGTTAGCATCCGACAGACATGTTTCCAGAAAGCCAGAGAAAGCTGAATTTCCAAGCAGGTATATTCTAGGAACTATTACACACCTTCGGAAATGAAAAAGAAACTGAAATGGTGTGGGCTTAAACAGAGGTCTATAATGCTCCACACAATCCCGTACCACTAAATGCATATTTTAGGTAGGTACGTGTACGTATACGTGGTGCAGCATTCCGCTCGACCAAAACTATCAACCTGTTTATTAACCCATACACACGAGAAGTGTTTGCTGAAGGTGTCACCATAATTATGTACCCATTACGCTGTTTTGGTTTAGCCTGCGCACCTTGGTTACATCCCAATAAGGAATTCGTCATATCTACTAAGCATGTACCTGCAGCACAAGACCTTGCTATATCTAGGAATGTTTCCTTGCCTGCTCGAAGACTCTAAACTATATCGGATTGATGTGTCTTCTCATTTCCAACAAAAACTATTAAATAATAGCTACAATCTTATCTGCACTCTACTTCACTAGATGACGGTTCGTGCATAAAAATAGTGCGACGTTTGGAACGCAAACAACGCTTTTACCCTTAATGAATTTAATAATCTACACTCAATCTTGACGTTGCTGTTTTCTTTTACTTCTACGACGTAGCAATTAGTATAGGTATCGTTTCATCCGTTGTCTGCTATATTATCGATGTAGATTTGCCTGCTAACTATAAAAAGTCATATTGATTTTTCTTACTTTACGCAACCATATCTCTCTTTACCATATCCCCATAATCTCCGTTTAAGTGGGAGGCCGCTGAGCGGTCCGGTGGGTCAACGAACCCCGGACAATGCAAAAAGAAGATGCTCCAGAACGATGAAAAAGAGACCCTTTTGAGATGGCATAATGATGAACGGCTTTTCATTCGACTGCTTACACAACGGACTGGCAAGACACATTTCGTGTCTATTTCTGGCTACGCTACGTTTTGATTTGGACCATATCTATGAAAAGTTGATTACTTTTTTAAGCGTTGCCTCTTGTAAGCGTTGCCGAAACAACTTTCTACCTACGTAGCATTCATAATTGGACCAAGTATCAGCACACGTTTCCAACATGTATATAAAAGCGACAATCACTTCAAAGTTTCTTAGAGAGCCAGAGACAGTGCGAGCTAGCAAATCCCCGACTCTGACTTTGGTGTTACTTCCAGAAAGAATTCTTACATTGTCGTGGAAGGCAACGTCGGGCGGAATGCACTGCCCTAACAGGCGGTGTGTCCTTCACCAGGTATCTTCTCCGGCAGCCGCCGAATAACGGTAGCTGATAGACTAGGCGTCTCCTTAAGGGCCGCTATCTACGTAAACCTATCAGAACTTCGCAGTTTCCCGGCAACGTGCAAGCAAAAAAGAGAAGTGTCTGTCTCAAGGACTGTCTGTTTGTTCTGTGCATGCAGGCGAAGTTCGCCAGAAAGGAGAATTCTTATGTTCGGACTGATATGCGTGATAGACCCTCACTAGACAGAGTAGACGATATAGAAAAAAAAAGATTCATCATGGTAGATGCATACTAACAATGGCAATTCAGTACTTACCCATAAGTTTGGTTTCATATATAGACTGTTGAAAACGCTTTCGTATGATGTGTTCTATACTAGATCTATAAGTATGGCTATATAAATAACAAATTAAGAATATATGTAAAACAGATTCAGTGGGAAATTTAGGTCATACAAATAATTCCAAAGGTACTTGACAAACACTTCAGTATACTGAAATATCTCTAGTTGCAAGATTATTCCATTATAATCAAAAGACCTCAGCTCGACAGGGACGAACCAAGCAATGCGATACGTTAGTGTGCTTTTAATTCCTGGAAGCATCACTGGGTGAAAGCTCAGTTCCCAGAGCACCAATTTTGCAGGATTTGCATTGGATACCGGATCTAATTTTCTTTTAAAAGCAAACACCAATTTAGTGTATATACTTTTTTTCGAGCTGAGATGAAGGAAGATATGCACCGCTCACAGTTTTGCACTATTTCATTCAATAGTCATGTTTATATGGCAACATATAAAAGACAGAAGTCATAAAAATAGTAAATATATGTACTATGCGGTCGCGCATTTATCCGAAAATAATAAATTATTTCCTCAATCAGTCTTTAGCACAACACCTCTCTTTTTACAGATCAGTATATGTTTTGATTTTAAATCTGACCTCTGCTTTTGCGCAAAACATTATACTGTGTCCAAGAGCCTTAACTCACAGAATGTAAACGCAGAAGAAAAAACTGAGTAAAGCTGTTGTAGATAATGCCACTGAAACTAGCTTTAATGTTTTGTTCTAATACGGAACTTGAGTCACTTATCGTTATCGTATCAAAAGTGATGAGAGGTGTCTCTTTACTATGTTAGGCAATTGTTTTAGCATGTTTATCTGTAATAAATCTCTATAAAAAGTGTATAACGTTAGTTACTTAGATAGCAAACACACGTAGACCTCCACTTAAAAGTAAAAATGCATTGCCGTGCCTAAAAACATGGGTACAGAACAAACATACACTAACAAGACAAAGCCACTTTGGGACAAAGATTACTCCCGAAGTGTTTAGGCGTGAAAAGACAAATGATGGTTTAAGGACATTTATATAAAGACCTTTCTCCGTGTCAGCTGCGTTGATTATTCTGTACACTTGACCGCTGAGGACTTCGTGAGGAAAGGTGATAAACTGTAGTCGAGCTTGTACTTACAAATAACAAATAGCTACTGTCTGTATTGACATAACGAACAGAGCTTTAATAGAGAGGTATCAGCCTTCATTTTGTGTAGATGACACGTCTGATTAAAATGTCTTAAAAAAATATTAATATCTATTCCGCATCGGTATCATTAATACTGGTGCGCAAAGTATCACCTATAACATGTGTCAGTACTAGTAAAGGGTGTTTCATGTGTTCTCACTACATGAACCAGCCTTCACATTTTGGGTGGACAAATTATTAAAAGAGTAAAAATAAGCGCTTTCATAGCTTCAAATACTTTTCAAATCATATTTAATATTCGCTTACTTGCTAGTTTTGTGACATTGACTATTTTCAGAATAAGCGCCTTATTAAACATTGGTATTGATTTATCAAACCGTTGTTGAAAAATGTTTCGGTCTACCGTCGATCGGAATGTCAACAAAATAATATCATAACGTCCTTATTCGTACGAGTGTGCCGTTCGTATGTGTCGTTGGCAAGACTTCGAAACCCGAACCAGAACAACTTACAACCAGAAACTTCGTCATCAAGTCAAGGGACATTTTTGCACTTCTGAATATTACTACTGTTGTTTACTAAATTAGTTAATACACGTCGAGGAACTGCTCAAGGCAGATCGTCAAGAGATTTCAAGAAATGCTTCAGAGCATTTATAGCGCCGGTGTACTGACAGTAAAAACAGTACGCATTGATTCGCATTACTTTAATTCTATGTGTTTCAAATTTAGCATTCAATATCAAAATGAAATTAATAATATCAATTACTGTTTTGTGCTTATCAAATATTGCTGAGATACACTGTTTCGAGTACTTGGAATTGTTACACGAACATAAATGTATGTTGAGTTCCAAACCATTAAGTAACACTGGCGACTGTGGCATATATTGATGAAAAAATCATTTATAATTTGGGTTTTTTTTTATGTTTCACATGTAGTGCTGCTGACGTATGTCAATTGCCGTAGCGTGAAACTTGCTGTGAAGGTTCAAGACTACTTCACAACCGCTAAGTTAATCGCATTGGTACTTATTATTGCAACCGGATTATATCGCATTTGCACAGGTATCATGTTTATTTTAACAGCTGCTACAAAAACAGTAATACTTACGAACTTAAGAAAGTCACTTGTTCTAGGTTTCATATAATTATTTTCGGCGATATTTTTCAATCAAATTTCATTTCTTTGTTTTAAACTGATTAGGACTGATTTTTTCCATCACGTTATAAAAAAAGAGGACTTTTCTCCTATTAACGAAGTATATAATGCAGCTTGTTGGAACAAGATTTATGTTTATATAAATACACTAATATTTACTATATACATTAAAAGCATTCTTTTAGGTTTATAAGTGCTTACCATGTTTGTGTGCCCAGGTCATACTGAACACCTTGCAAACCTATTCTCGGATACAACTGTTAGTCCTGGTGGCCTTTCACTTGCTTTTTATTCAGGACTCTTTGCTTACGGAGGTTTCAACAATTTAAACTATGTTGCCGAGGAACTGCATAACCCAAAAAGGTACGAATCTTAGTATTAATTGTTTCCTGTAATTACGTAATATTTTTTGCATGGCGTAATTTTAGTTAAAAGAATATAAAGCATAGTACAAGGAGCTACTTAAAGCAAGCTGGCAAAGTGTTTAGCACCTCTTGTCATCACATTGTTTTCTCTACATTCACAACATCCATTTAAAACCTCAGAATATTATTTTATGTATTATCGCTAGAGACAACTAGCGCGCAGTAATAAGTTTTACTCCCACCTTTAAGCCACTACCTCACCTAACGCCACCACGATTAGTAGGCAAACATCACAAGTCATACGACGACTCATCCATTCCTACCATATACACATCGACCAAAATTTATGATATAAGTTTTTCAAATATCTACAGTGGCAACAGTACTTTAGAAAAGGCGTTGCTGGCCGTTTTGTTCTCAATTCTATGTCACTGAAGAACCTACCTCTGAATTTATCTATCAATTATCTATCTCTATTTATCAATTTTCGAAAACGTTTTTACATAAATCGAGTGTACGTGCCAGAATGGTTTGTCGGATGGGTTTTTCAGGCTGCCTATTGTCTAAGGCCTATTTAGTCGGACTTTGCTTTTCAACAAGGCCCCACAGGCAAGGCCCAATGTGTCAAATCACATGACAGTCATGCTACGGGTACCGCGCGGTTCACTGCACGTCTTCCAAACTTCTTCAATAGCTTCAGCATTTCAAGTATGCAATGGCAGAAAGCTTTATATTGTTAGTAGTATATATAATGTCCAAATTTAGCTCATCTATTTTCGATCAGAGAAAATCTTAACGAAAACATCAATAGTTGACAAAAAAAGCCTATAGCCGGTCGCATAAGCGCCTACTTAGAGTTGCTTATGAGATTCTGCAAAGCCCAGCCCAGTTCGAACTTGTTGTGGGCAACGCAGACACGTGGATAAAGTTCAAGTTCAGCTCTTTCATATAGACGTTAAGGAATCGTCGCACAAGCACAATTCCTTAATGACTTCTTAAACTACGTTTTACGGCTTTACGGTCCTGACGAATCTTGCACGTCATTGATGCATTCGATCCGCAGATGTGCTGAATCATCGGTGGGGTCAGCCACCACCATGCGCAATGAACTAGGGCTGTAACGCACAAGGTTGTCGCCAAACTATGCGTCCCCATGCCAACAGAGCCCAGGCTCAATGCATTGACGTAGCAGAAGGGAAGGAGCCCATTTAAGCTGCCTAGTAATGCCCGTCATCAAGTTTGAGAGGTCTGAAGTAGCGGGTGTTAAAAAAATGCAATGGGCGAAACTTCGTATGAACAGGACCTGTGAACGACCTACATGATAGGCGAACTCGCTAATGGCCTTCTGTATCAAATTAAAAGAAACACGCCCTGTTGCTGTTTCCCAAAGGCTTATCAAAAATAAAAATATGCCACACTATCGACAACAGTAATTATTCTACCTGCTTCTCGCCGACCTTCAGCTTTATTTACCTGAGACGATCAGATGCAGGTGCTGGGCATCAACGGCTCCGACTGGTCATTTGGCGGCCAAATTCGATACTACACGTGCACACACAAATGGTATGGCACTCATCTCAGTGCCGATATCCACCGTGCTCCCTCTAATCCAACACTGTCCAGTTCGATCCCGATTTCAAACCACAGCGGAGCAACAGTTCCGATGAGTCGGATAGTTGAGGGACCATGTGCCGCCCAACGGTCGCATGTTTGGCCACTTGACGACGTCAGCGCACCGGCTTTCTCGCTGGAGGCCTATCCTTTTCGTCATCTCCCGGTATGTCGCGTTGAATCGCTTGGATGAAAGTGTTGTACGAAGCTGGATTTGCCGCTACGACAGATTTTTTGTGTTTTCTTGACCTTGCTGTCCTTCAAAGCTCGTTTGACCTTGTTCTAGTTTTCGAAATATCCATACGTAAGGCGTTCGTGAAGTTTTTGTTTAAAAACATCTCAGTTGCCTGCCATTAGTCCGATCTCCATGTCATATTACACCATAGCGGTCCACGTAGGTACTATTGCACCCACTGCAGAACTTGGTTCTGGGACCGGTTAGTTATCCGGACGCAATTCTTGAAAAATCAAGAACTAGCGAGCCCGACCGTCCATTCTTTCGAATTTCGTTACCCACCAAGCTGCCACAAAAAATGGAGAAAAAGAATTGCAGGCGACTAGGGATTAACCGTCCAATTGTACTCACAGTCGGCCGGAACCAGAAGTACATATGTTGGCATCACATATTTTCTGCGTCTGCATCATCACAGATAGGGCATTCCGAAAATGTATACACAGGTTGAATTTTTATAACTTCAGTTCTTATTGACCCGTACTTAATACTGGAATTGCATTGGAATCTGCACAACTGCTTCCGCATTCTTCCTCACTCACGATATAATATGTTCTTTTTTTTATAGTCTACGTTCGTTTCTGGGTAAGGCTTAGATTTAATGCTCAATGCAAGATGTCGATTCACTGTTCGACCTGATCCAAAAAAATCTTCGTCGAAAACTGTGCAATATGTTTTGCAAAATTGTTTTCTTCATTGATAACATGTAGTGTTACAATTGTATTTTCCCAAAACCTTTTTAGCTCACAACTTGCTTGTCTTACAGATTTTTGGATTTATCTCTTGGTCCGTCTTTCTTAGCTGGTGAAGATCGTTGATGTTTTTGGTCCTTCGGAACGTAATCTATCTGTTCGTTTCAAACTTATCTTTTATCCAATTAATTGTAAGTCTCGTAGATAGATCTGCCAAAAACTTTTGTGTTTGTATTTGCGCTATATGTTCATACATAACCTCATAACATTCCATATAATAATTTAGTACAGCAGCTAATTGCCGTTATTATACTCATTATTAATTATTCAACTTACTTACACACTAATAAAGGCAGTCAAAATTGTGAACTTTTAAATAATGTATTTATAGTGTGCTAATAAACAAAAATTGATACCACTAAAATGTTTCTAACATTGAGGGAACGAAAAGTCTTACCGTTGGTACCGCAAGCTATCTACTCAAAATTGCATGTTCTTGCAGCCATGTGCTTTAGGTACTTCTTTATTGCATAACTACTTCATTATAAAGAAGGACTCTTTATACTTAGACGTACTTATCAGCAGGTATTCTTTTTCTCTAGATTTGCGGCTTGTAGAGTGAACCGAAGGTAAGGAACACATTAATTGTTAACAGATTACTCAATCTTCAGATTTCGCAGGCGTTTGTGCAATAACAGTGATTCGTGTTGACTTTCAGAAATTTACCGCTGGCTATTTACATCGGAGTATCAATCGTCACGGTCGTGTATGTTTTGACCAACATAGCATATTTCACAGTAATTTCGCCGGAGGAGATGCTCAAATCACCTGCTACTGCCGTGGTAAATACAATACTTTCAGCAATTAGTAAACCGGCAAACACATGCTTCATCGATGCTCAAACTACCTTGACAATACCTGCTCACTTTTGTATGTTTTGTCAATATGTCAATTATCTCATTTACAGACATTTGCGCACAGAATGTTTGGCCCAATGGCCTGGACAATGCCTGTATTCGTTTCACTATCGATTTTCGGAGGCCTTAATGGAATTATGTTCACCATCTCAAGACTATTCTTTATTGGAGCTCACGAGGGTCACTTACCGGCTTTCGTCGGCATGATCAACGTGCATCACCTTACGCCGACACCTCCGATTCTTCTATCGGTATATCGCATCAATTATTAGCAAAATTCAAAACGGACTGTTATACACAGGCGGGAAATATTACTCGGATTATAATCGGTATATAGGCGATACCTAGCAGGTCATTCCGCTTGCCGTTGGGAAGTCTATAAAATGAGATGCCTTTTTAGACATAGCTGAGTATATTTTTGGGGCCCACTATTGGTGCTCTACCCCGCCACACGGTCAGATGATTCTAAATGTTTTCAACACTTTTTACGCTTCGAGTACACTATGACTGTTAGTTCGTTTTATCATGGTGTGCATTCTTATAGAATCTTACTCACTATTTTATTTTTCTGATATTTGCTGCCTCTTTATTCATTGATATTACTTTAGACCGGTATCACCCTTCTAATGTTTATAACATCGGACATTTACGCTCTGATCAACTATCTTTCGTTCAACTACTGGCTCTGGGTGGGCATCTCGATTCTTGCCCTTTTGAAGCTAAGGCACTTGAAACCGGATCTTCCGAGGCCTATTCAGGTAACCACTACACCCGCAAGGTCTAGCTAGCTTTCGATAAACGCTAGCAGATACTATTATATTCTAAGCATAATATTCGATACGTTATAATATGACACGCTGTTTGGTTTTAGTTACGATGAATTTAGTTGTCGCAATCAACACCAGAGACTTACTTAAAGATACGACACCGACACAGTTGAACAACTCTTTCTGCGTTATTCGGACATTGTTTTTCAATATTTTCTTCTTTCAATATGTATTTCAAAATTTCTTGGAACCCATATCCGCCACCTCGCATACAAATCTCACAGTAACAGATGCGCTTTTTCCATAGCCATGTAGAAATGACGTTTTGTATCGAAATTTTATTTCCGACAATTTTAATTTAATTCAGAACAGCTCGTATAAATTTAAATACTTAAGAATGTGTTAAATACTGCAAGCAGTAAAATATGGTACGTTTATTTTCGTAGTATATATTTGTGTAGTTTAGCTAATATCTAACTAATTAGCTGGTCTGTCGAGCAAGTTTTATTGGGCACATAACGAGCTACAGTGACCAATGATAAAGAAAGCGTTTGCGGATATTTTATAGGTAAACCTGATTTTTCCAATCTTGTTTCTACTTATGTGCGTTTTCCTAACGGTGATGCCCCTCTACGAAACACCGTTGAAGAGTGGGTTGGGCGTCCTCATCCTCCTAAGTGGAATCCCAGTTTATTACCTCCTTGTGAAGCCAAACAAGAATCTAATCGGTCTTAGAAATATATCTGGTAAGTTCGCAAATATAAAAATCTAAGCATTGCCAAGTCCGCCTTCTAGATAAAAACGATTTTACCAAATAGTGAAATAGAATTGTAGGGCAGAAAAATTAGGAAAGCTAAAATTAGCTACTGAATGATAACCTAAAAAAATATGCATTAAGCGTTGGAAGGCAATGAAACACTTCACATTTAAAATGTACTGTATAACAATCCTTTAAACAGTACTATATGTTTAAACAAACTTACAATACACTTTGTCTATCAAAATTAGATCTTTTTCAATTCTGCATATGCATATAGCGCGAAGTTATTAAGTCCATTCAAAATGAGTAGCCAAATCAGCTTAAATGAACCCATATTACCAGTATTAGCAAAATAATAATTATCGCTTAAAATAGTGACGGTATTTAATGGATAAAAATTGTCTAAGATTCATAGCGTATGTACCATTGCATAGAAAAATAGTTATATAATTAGCTACGAAGGATAACGTTTCTGTTTCGGCGAGGAAGCACCGATTACATTAATTGCAGATCAGACTCTATCCGAAATCTTGCAAAAAAATTTGTGAAGGTGGGTTTGCCCCTCTGCGCGGACATAGTAGTACTTTATTATTAGCGCATTAATAGTGGAGTAGCTAAATCTGAGTTAATTTGAGTCCTCCATCTATTGCTGATGATTGGAAGGGAGCAAAAGTCTCCCCAGAATGTTGAGTGTATTTAATTGTTTCGAAATAGGCTACAGGAGCAGATTGTTTCATTGAATTTTTTTAATGAATGTGTCTTTTTGTGGAAAGATGAAATTCACTTCACGAAATGTGGTCGTAAAAATTAGTTCTTAGAATACAAGTACAAACTCAATTCACTAGCTACATAGTGTTTTAAACAACGGAAACCCCTATTATTCTTCTTTCAGGCCATCTCTGTTAACTGAGTATGAACAGAAAAGTTTCCTTGGCATAAAACCCCTGACTTGAACGAATTCATCCATTGAATAGATTATGCCCGCGGCACATAACAACCCTTGTCGGTCTAGGCCCAGTCTACCTTTGCTAAAATTTAGGCAGGCATATATCTGCGGAGAAGTCAACTTCCGGATCTTTTTAGATCAGCTCTGATGTTTGCTAGCACGTCATATAATGCTTTAATATCAAGGAATTGCCAAACTGAAATGATATTTTTGGCGTTTATCGACATTTGTTATCGGGGCGTCAAAAATGCCGATGCTCACCATTTATTAATGGTAATAGCTTTGACTGAGCGCCTCCACCGTGAAGCCCATGACGGTATACAACTACACTGCTATTAACTAAATTTCATGCCGTAATACTCTCTTTTTTCAGCTTATTTTACAATCCAAATGCAAAAGCTACTTGTAGTTGTACCTCCAGAAAAAGAAGCCGGTCTATGAAGTCGCCTGAGCATACAAGGATCACCGTTCAAATAGGTCATATACTATACATAGTGATAAATCGAAGTGTTCACGATCCTATTTATAGGTGTACATTGAATCGTATAAATCCTCAAACGTGAAAAAAATTTAATGATGGTAAGTGCATTTTTATGAACATGTTGTATAATACGCTGCATAGACTTAGCATCTGGTTGTGACCCCTGTAACTAGTCGATGCATACAACCAATGAACAAATGAGATGCTGGAAAGTTGTAAATGAAATTAACTCATAGTTCCATAGAATGCCACTGGAAAACACGTTGAACGCCAAAAAGCAGCGCCAATTATGTTTAAAGCCCAAAGTTATGCTCTATTTTTGTATGCCGGACGTGAGAGCAAATATTGGTGAAGATTATACTATACATACATCGAAAATTTCGCCTATGTCATCTGTCAATGCGAATAAACGAACGGATGTTTAGAGAACCATTATCTCTCAGTGTTACTACTTCCTGTGTCTTCCGAGTATCCATTATTAACTATATCTTATCATATGCCAGCCATATTCACAGAAGATTCGATCAAGTCTTGTACATGATATGATGTTAACTTATGATATTCGACACTAATAAAGTGATAAAGTTATGGTTATGTTATATTTTTTAGTATAATATAACCGTATATTATACATGATGATCAAATTATACCAAAAAAAATTGCCTAATAATTATTAACCGTAAATAAACCTCTATGAATAGCTCATATATTTATCGATTGATAAGATTAGTGTACGCCATACGACAATGCATTTGCATGGCTTTTAATGTCTGGTCGTCCTATACGAAACAAAAATCCAAACGAAGACAGAAGCTATTTCTACCGCTGATGTTTCGTTAGAGAGTATGTCCTGATTGACTGAAAAGTCATTTTGCTAATTACTCGATTCAATTGAAACTAATCTTCAATTTAGATTTTTTCTGGCTTCATCTCGTAGTGCAGCATAGTAGTACTACTACGTGTTGAAAGCAGCTAAACTATTAATTCTATTATCGCCGTTTTTGTCAATCTGCCGGTAATTTTCTTATGGGCGCACTACCTGTCTTCTCGCTTAAGCCAAATCTTTAACTCGTAATATACATTAAGATGTTGGGTCGTGACATTTTAGAACCAAGTCGTGTTTTTTAATCCATATCATCTACATGATGCTTTTTCTTTGTTTGCTTACCCAAGTAAGCATTTACATTTTGTATTTATTTGATAATAGCACTGGCCGGCAATTGCGCCCAGTAGGCATGTTTGTACAGGTATCTTATAATACTTTTTGACCCTATGCATGTATTTTTATAATTTATAAAACCACTACTTGAGTGCTATCACTATTTGTAAAGTGCTATATATTAACTAGATTAAATCTGCATATGGACTGGGAACTATTGAGGGCATCGATGGTCGTAATGGCTTTTTTCAATCATTTTGATCATGGTGTTCATCAAACTCAAACAAGTTTTGCCGCCGCTAATCGCCATTCGAACAACGTAATAAATTCTATTTTACTGTAAACAAGTTATTGCATGGCTGTCACATATTAGGGACGATGTCTGGAAATAACGTCTATACCAATATCATCTATTACTTCGATTTCTCTTCCATTTCAGCGCCATTACGACCATCGTAGCAGCTGTCTTTGTTCGGATGTAGAAGCGGGGATCCAATTCCATTAAATGGCGTTAGTAGCAACACATTGAGGCGGCTAATTTTAGATGAGATTTCATCTCGAAGTCTAAACGATTTTGACCAAATCGCCGGGGTGAATTAGACACGCGTTTACGATAGGAGTTCTACTCCTCCTATTATCCTAATACTAGACGGAGGGGTATGCTCGGAGGGTAGTGACGCTTAGGAGTAATTCTAAAGGTGTCCAATCGTTAGTTTAAAGTCAGTCTTGATCTCAGCGGGTACGTTCTGCGGGATCTGAAGGTCAAACAATAGCTCTTAGTTGTATCGGTAGAGGAGGCGAAAGACAAAACCATGGAAATATCAGCAGGAAGAGTGGGCCGCAATACCGAGATTTACTCACGGAGAGGCATGTCGTCAGAAGAACTGAGGACTGGATGATTCCCACATGGAGAGCTCATATACTGCCTAATCATGTCACGATACGTTCTCAAGCCGTCTTTACGGGATTGAAAAGGGCCTGTCGGATAGCTGCGTCTTATGTACAGCGATATTGGACGAGTTGCCTCAGCATATACTTGAGGTCTGTAGGACAGGAAAAATGACGTTATTTTTGATAAATAGAATAAAGGAATTCGCACGAGTCTTAAAGGAAGATTAATTCTTTACGGGAGAAGTTGTTAGGAAAAAGCAGCGACAAATAAGGTTACGTCTAAGCAATGTTATGAACGAAATAAAGAATGCTTTCTAATCAGCTTCTGAAAAAGTACGAGGGAGATAAGCCCCTGCGCAAGGTACTAACTCTTCTGTGGAGAAAGGGAACTTGACCAGGGTGATCTCGGCCTGGTAATTTGGTAGCGCAAGCCGCTTCCTCTTGTCAGCTTGTAAAGTGAACATATAAGCCAACTCGAAACGAACCTTGAGAGGGGGACTGAGAAACTGCGAATAGTGACCTTAGGTGGCACTGATCCGACCTCTGGAACTGAATCCCATACTTGGCCCACATGAGGTAGACACAGCTTTGGTAGTACTAGTCATACATAAATTATATTATCTAAAGCTTCCAAAAAAACGACAAGAAGTATATCGATTCTATGAGGAGACCAACTGCAGACAGCATCATTAGTTTTCTGTTTAGATTCTAATGAAATGTTGTTTTGTTCGATCGTATATTCGGCTAGAGAATACCTGCAGGTGGGTTTATCTGGGGTTAATTGAACAGCTCGATTTTTATTCTAGCAAGCAAACGTTAATTCAAAATTTTAATGCCTTCAGACTTTGAAAATTTTGAGATACAGGCGAGTCGGAAATGATGCAATGTTCGGACATTTTTTTTTTTTGTAAATTTTAAAATACGAGGCTACAAAGGGCCGCTAAGTGCTTTTTTGGCATTTCATTGAACTCGTGTTGAATGATAAACAGCCAAGATAATCAGCTCGCTTTCTTACCACCGTTTTGCCTATCTTGAAATTACATGTTGAGGTTAAAATGAAAACAAGTTATATTTGACAAAAGCCATAATATTGAGTTATATTACATGACAAATCTGGGGGTCATATGAGCCGTAGTAACATGAAATTGCATGAACCAGGGTGAGGCTGGGTTGTATAATCGATGGGGCTACATGTGCCATTGCATTTCGAGCATATATGAAACCAATTACCGTTGATGTTAATTCCACAGAGAAGCTGTAAGAATAAGTAGCCTCCGAAAGCAATTCAACAAAAAGTATATGGGCTTCTACTGAGTCCATATATTTCTGTATACTCTAAGTGAAGTACGACATCATATTCTCGCACTCGTTAAACCACATGTTGCTTTTGAGATAAATTTTTACGTTATTATTAACGCATTATTAACGCACTATTCGGATAAATGTATACTGTCGACATGTGCACTACATTGCTGGTTAACATGATCATGAATCAGAATTACCATAGACAATTATTTGTACTAGAACCATACGTAATCACTTAGTTACACAGGCTTGTAATGCACGAATTGTTATTATTTTTTTTAACGCTATGCAGCTCCTATATATCCCAGTACCTACGCTATTTAAAATTTGACATGACACTTATTATTTTATATGAATTCATGGTAAACGAATTGTAACTTTGACCCGCCTCACTTTGTAGTAAATGATTATCAAGTATCCTCTTCTTTGATAAGAACTGCAGCGGTTTCTATTAAAAAAAATTGTTTACAATTAACTTTGTTGAATCACTCACTTCTTCGAACGAAATAATTAGTAAGCAATTGATATTTTCTTGCAAATGGATGAATCATAGTGAGCTCATTCAGACTACATAATAGGAGAATATTGGCCAGATGTATAGGTATATTTCTATTCTTTTCTGTGACAACAGTTGTTTTCAATGATCGTTGAGCACATTTTAACCGATATAGCCCCACCCTCTACATGCAAGGTAGGACATCCGAATCCATTTTTATCATGAGTTATTTTCAAGAATAAAAACCGTTATTTTAACAAACAACAAGTTTTTGTTTGCTAGGTGTAATTAATTACGGTCGTGTTCATTCAATACAATCATCATGCATCGCGATTACACCTTTAACTCAGGACGTCAACCACTCAGAATTGCCTTTCAAGTATTTCTCATCCAAAGTGTAGCGCATGCTGGAAATGTTCATTGTATTTTTTAGGAGCTTCTGATAACTGGCAATAACGTAGACCATCAATTCCGGGCAAAAAAAAGCTTGTAATATCGGTAGAGGTCCGCTCTGCGTCAAGGCGTCGGATAATATATGATCTTTGCTCAAATTCCGGAAACCAAACATTGCTTTCCGCTATGCTGAGCCTGTTTCAGAAAGAACTAGCTTTAGGTTGCAGGAATAGCGACTGAACGCATGCGTGCTAGGACAAACAGCGCGCCAAATCTCCGAAATTGAACATCTCATGTTGCTTACGTACATATAAAGGTTTTGTTTTTCGCACTGCAGCGTAGAATTTCATTCCATTATCTTGGAATGATATTCTTAATTTTAGAAACCTAAAAAAGCGAAAAGATTATTTAGAGAGACCTTCTAACGTGCAAAGTACGTAAGTTGAGTTTGTAAGCCAGATTCATTCGAATGTGCATTGTCATTGTACTCACTGTAAGCAAATCAACGATTATGAGAACCTAAAACATATTTTCGGTGCACATAAAAAATTAATAAAGTAAGTTTAGGAGCGCGAACCCAGCATAGTAAGGACAGGGTGACATTTCTCTAGATCATTATAGAAGCCTTTTTAGAAAAAAAAATTTTTTTCGGCATACAATAGAAAAACAGATCATGAAACAATCTTCGTCTGTTCCATGTTGTAATAAAACCGCGTAACCTATCATTATTCGTGTATTTATAAATTAAGACCGACGCAGTATTTTCTTAAAACAGGATATGAACAACGGAATTAGCATGCGCCCAGTTGCAAACTTCATTTAAAAGAATCAGGGAAGCCATATTGCACTGTTTGGCTTTTTATGAAATTTTGCTACAGCATTGTGAGACCGAGTCACATGCCGTCTTCCAATTTGATTTCAGGTAACTGGAAAGCAGAAGGAGTTGCTTTTAATGAGCCTGCCTAAACAGAGCGCATATACACACATTACGTATGCAAATTACACATTTCGAAGGCATCTTCATTCCAAACTGTCATTTCAACGAGATACGTAGAATGTAAATGCAGACAGTAAACATTCTCAAGCACGAAACGGAGCAATATATATATGGAGCATGTCTGTTAAGAAATAAAGGGCCGATTAGGGTTATTCGAGACGTGCTTAAACCTTATGATTGAATGCTTCGCAGAATAGGTTTTTTCTGTAACGCTTTAATGTACTATAATATTTTCCTTTAGCAATAAACTCTTTGAAAAAAAAAATTAGCTAACTACAAACTTTTAAATCGTCAGATGTAAAGCGTGTACGTACTATGCTGTCACTAGGTTTGATATCGCAGTGTAATAACTACCTGCGCTCCGATCCAGTAGCTTCGTTTGCCCAAAGATATCATGATAAGTTGCCTTGAGTTATAATACGACAACGTTGAGCGATTCTGAAGCCGCCGGTCCACGAACGCCCATTGGAATGAAACTGTATCTATTGAGCATGATAAAATTGCAACGTATTTTCCGAGAGCTAATAAGATCATGAAGTCAGAGCAATCACAATAATAAATACGCTCTACTGTATGTCATATTCATATGTATGATTCCAGAACAGGATATAACAACAGAGTGCACGATAACCTGAAAAGCATTTTTACAAATATATGTGAAAAAAGCCGATTTGTTAAGCACTTCCCGCTGTTCGCAGACGACATCCATTGGTGGCGCTGCCGCGTCCTGTCCTTCTCTCCTAGCCGTCGTTTCAGGGCCCGAAACAGCAAGCAGTCGTCGCCCTGGTGGATAGGGCAGGCCGACAGCGAACCGTTCGTTAAGCAGCCTTAGACTCAGCTGATGGTAGTGCCCGATTCAATGTTGTTGTTGTGATTTGAGGTTAGCCATTATCCTACCATCACAACAATACCAGGTATACAATAAGTAGTTTTAGAAGTAACTGTACTGACGGGAATATATACAGGCGGCTAAGGTTACCGTAATGATGATTCAGATTGGAGGTGCGAGACAGGCCGAGATCTAACTGGGCCGGATAAAAGAAACAGACATACAATGCCTGCTTGCCAGTATGTGCTATCAACAGTGTACGGCTGATTCAAAGTGACAACAACGGCGCCTGTTACGTTCGCCCTTCAGAACGGCATTCTAACGGAGGCGTCAGCAACGTCGATAGCAGATTTCTCATTGACTCGCGTCAGGGAAGCGATATGCAAAATGTAAGCTAAACTATGTGTCTATGACCATCTTCAGTGATTTACTTATGTTTATATGGATATTAGGCTGTAAATGTCTATTTCTATATGCCGCAGTAGTTGCTAAAATACCTAAAGCGGCTAACGTGGTCTGCAATGGTTGTGGTTACGCTGTGGTTACATTTCCCAACCGCGATCGAACCAGTACTATGGCAAGTTTCCTATCCACATACGATGGTCATGTTTGAACAGCTGGCTGAGAAGCAAATGCGTACTTGCAAGCAGGTACGTACTAGTGTTATGGATTGTCACCTATTTGGAAACAAGCATTGGGTAGTCTATAGCTCCATGAAAAAGCGCGCATGATTCGATACGTTCACAATCGAGATGATGGAAAATAACAGCACTGAGTATTACTCTCAAGGTTATTCGTTATAATCCATATCGTTAACAGACACTTTTATAGAATAACAATCTACCACGTGATAAAGGTATGTAGTAATGGCTCATTTTTTTCTTCACGAATCTATGTAACGTCAGTCTTTACTTTACAATATAAATGTACTTCAATCAATGTATTTCGCTCATAATAGAGGTGTTAAAACCGTGCAAATGGTTAATAGTTATTAGTGTAATATATAATGATAGGTGATGATGGCGAAGCACGATGAATTCCTAATACAGGTCTATCCTTTCCTAATGTCGACTTCGAACATTAACGAATACACCGCGTGCTAGTAAGCGCTTAACTAACTGCCAACATAATGGCACTGTTTGCCTTTGTTGGCTCATTTCGTCCCTAATAATACTTCACCAACGGCTTTGAGGAAGTTACACCGCTTCGAATAGCGATATTGGTGATCGATTTGAATAAAATGTAGTTGTTTGTATCATGTGGTTGTTTACCATTTAGTAAAAGAGTGTAATTTACGTATTTCGAGCCCTATTTTTACACAAATCACTGGACAGGAAGGAAACTAACACCATGAAAAAATAAATACAGCAACTTGAAGAAACGATGACTCTACTGAGCCAATTTCATGTAACAGATCAAAGTATGCGGAATTAACCCTTATTAATTGAAGGTGTTTATTGCCTTTGTGTATCCATAACGTTCTGATTTTGTTAATTGCATACCAAATTAATTTAAGTAAACGCAAGTCCGGGCGAGCAAAAATAATGGTTACTACATAAGCTCTTCTTGTCTTCAGTTCTTTCATTCTAACAGAAAACAAAAATACCATTTTTAGTAGTAAAGATTTTGGGCAGAATGATAGCAGCTGCTACAAAATGAAATGGCAATTAGCCTGATGCACATTATGAGAAGGTCGAATTTTCGTGACCTCTAGTGGATTTTCGCTATTAACTTATTTTTATTATAGAGTTAACATTGTCGAGGCATTAAGGCACATATAGTCAATTCTATTCAAATCATCTAATTTATCAACACGGCATACTTTAGATAGGATGACATCCTTCAATGTTCTCTGTCAACTGGCATCATTTCTAGGCCATTCTAATCCGCTATTTCTCATGTAAAACAGCATGATCTTGTTTTGTAATACTGACATAAAACTTTCGGTGCGCGGACGAAGATTAATTCCAAAGAAAACAAAAATGTTATTATAAGCGTGAATCTCAGAAGATCAATGTGAACCATTTTCTACTTTTTTAAAAAAATTTGAGTAATATTTTCTCGTATCGACACCATCAGGGCAAAGTCTATTTTATGCAGGCCAAACGTAGAATTCGGCTCCGAGAAGTCAATTTATTTAACGAAAGTTCTTTTTTAAATGGTTGTCTACTTAAAGTTGTTGAGCAACAGGAATTTATTCAAACATTTTAAACATCCTGTCAAATCTTTACTCAACTTATTGCCTTTGTATGCTCACACAACCTATTCCAGTTTCTTACAGCTAAGGCTATACGAGTTTGGCTCGTTGTTAGTAGGCAAAATACATGCCTTTACGCCTCTCTGTATCGTTAAAATGTTTTCAAATTCTCGAGAATTCTGCTATTTTACGACACGTGAAGCGGTTAAAAGGTGGCGAGCAGGGTAGTTGTGGCCTGCAAATAAGCGCAGATTCTATTACACGTTGCTGAATATTTTCTGTGCGTAAGGCTTACGTTCAAGATGCGTGTCACTGCATTCCTTAAGACTCTATTCATTTCATCACTTTGTCTATGGACGTCTAGAGTCTTAAAACTAAATTACTACATAACTATTTGAACAGATAAACCGTTGCTGGGTATGACAACTTTAGACGTAGTGACGTGTTTTACAAACACGTCCTACGTCCTACATACGTTCTATTACATAGAACGTATGGATCTACAATCACTCGGCTTATATAATGTTTGAGACCCGACGTAAGCATACCTCGTTTTGTATTAAAGGCAGCCGTTCTAGGCGGCGCTTAGCTACACTACCGCGGCATATTGTTACCATGTCGTTTCGTACGTCTATTGGTGAGAGCCCGGATAAGCCCGCAAACCCGATAGCGAATAGCTGATCTTCACATCGGGATTTACACGCCGCAACGTAAACCTGCCTTTTACGGGTTTCGGCAGTGTATTTAAGTGAGCTCAGTTGTGCCCCTTCCTGGATGACCCTCTTAAAAATACCTTACGATTTAGATTCAGAGTAACTTACTATACATACAGAATTAATAATGAAAAGCCAGATACAAAATTCGGATATAAAAGGATTATTTGAGTCTCAAAAAATGTGAGATAGATAGTGCGAAGTTTTGAATACTCCAGTTGATTTTGCCCTTCGACTTGCAGGCATGAGTGAGGCAAGGTCAAGTTTTTCGTGTTACGAGCATCTTCCTACGGGTGTCCTCAGCTGCAGGTAGCTAAAGGTCAGTCCTCGCAATCTTTTTTTTGTCTGCTGACCAGTAACCCGCTTCATCATGGGCAACACAAACAGCGGGAAACGAGAACGTGCCTTCTCCAGCGAAGTACCTTGCTCGCCCGGAAAGGAGGATCGTGCCCTTGAATTTAATACGCATCGGTTTCATGGCCAAAACTCGCTGGAAGAGAACGAGGAATTCCTCAATAGTCTCCGCCAGTCAGAAGAGTATGTAAGACCACGTGCATCCACGGTGTCGGGCACCTCTTCATCGGTACCCATACAAGGTATTGCAGAGAGCTCGTTTGAAATGCACTGATGTTAATGTCTGCACCCTCGGCTGAAGTAACCGATATCAATCAAGCAATCAACTGCGTTGATAACGATGACAAATTAGGGTGGTTCCGAGCTTCTTAGCGAGCTAAGTTCTTGCAACAGTATGTCATCTTTTTTTAATGAATTATACACAGAATGTAAACGGATCGTCTGAGTAATTGCAGGTAAAATAATAAATACATGCTAATTACTCTGTTACTTACATTACGTTACATGTTAATTACTTTAATATAATAATAAAAAATAATAATATAATACTAATTAATTTAACAATACAATCATACATTGTCCTTACTTTTTCCTTAATAGGCACATACAATTTAAACCTTTCCTGTGCATAAGAATTTGTTTATCAAGTTGAACTGCTGTGTATTCTATTACATTACGTTGTACAATTTGAGTGCGATTCAAAGGCCGAGATGTTGACGCTACGCAATGACACGTTCGTTTTTGATATCATGATGCTCAATAGGTCTATTTTACGCGTTGCAGGCGGCAAAGGCGGTGTTCTCCCTACCGTATTCAAGTGGGAAAAAGGTGGTAAAGATGTCTCCATTTGCGGTACGTTTACCCAATGGAAACCCATTCAGATGGTGAAAAGCCATGGCGATTTTGTGATTATTCTTGATGTCCCTGAAGGTGAACATGAGTATCGGTTCAAGGTGGATGGTCATTGGCACCTTGATGAGACTGAGCCCACGGTCGAGGCAGAGGAAGGACAGAGTAAGAACAACGTCATTAAGGTTTGTACACCTTGTGCCTTTATATATTATGCTCTTTATCTGTATGTAGATGACACGTTCTAAATCGTAAATTTTGGTTTATTTTAAAGCAGAAATATTAGTCGTTTGAGTCCTGTAAAAACGACCTGGCAACCGTTTTCCGGATAGCTCGTACTAATTTGATCTGATACAATCATTTCTCAATGAAAAACAGGTAAAGCAGTCCGATTTCGAGGTGTTCGAAGCCTTGGCGGTGGACTCGCTCTCAACGCAGTCGGCTAATGCTGTATCACGTTCTCCGCCAGGTGACTACTCGCAGGAGATTCCCACAAAATTTGTTCAGGAGCCTGCGGCCAACGGAGGCAAACAACAGGGTCCGCCTATACTTCCTCCCCATCTTCTGCAAGTCATCTTAAACAAGGACATCCCGCTATCCTGCGAACCGACCCTTTTACCGGAGCCCAATCATGTTATGCTTAATCACCTCTATGCATTGTCAATCAAGGACGGCGTCATGGTCCTTTCGGGGACACAACGCTACCGTAAAAAATATGTCACCACTTTGTTGTATAAGCCCATTTAAAGGTCTCCCACTCAACCTTGTCATATATCGTGCTGATAGTCCTTACTGAATCAGATAGAGACTACGGTGACAGAAAACTCAAAAACCAAGGCGAGAAAAGAAAAGTCTTCTATTAATTAAGGAAACGAAAATGTCACGCAGCACGAATAGCAAAATGCATCATCAAGTAAATTTGACACTGGGCGTTGAACCGAAAACGAACGGCATCTTATGACATACAATATTAATGTTAATTGGTTATTGGTAAGTAAGGCTAGAATAATCTATTAGAGTACTTGGGACAGAGCTTCACGCTTAAATAGATTTATATAGATTACTTGATGTATCTTCGCTATGCACTCGACGAATACGCTTGGATAAGAGAATTTTGTTATATCTTTCTATCAGTAGCCCAGTTCAACCCAGCTTCTTTCGAAGTATTTGGTTTTTCTTTAGAACCATGGAAATTTATCAAACTAAATCACGATTTTAGCCTTTGACTTTGCGATGGCTAGGCAACGTCTTTTAGCCCCACTTTTTCCATACGGTACTTCAAAACTATTTTCTGTAGTACCGGTACGGGCATTCCAGTCCCAGTAAGTCTCGAAAATTCAGTAATCAAAACATCGATTTGAGGTAGTTTTGAACGCATATATATGTATATAGATGTTTTCCATGTTATCAATGCCTCGGAGGCATTCTATAATGCTAACAAGTGAAGGTCTGTGTTTGCTGAGCAGTTAAAGTCAAACGGGTTTCTTATAAAGACCTACCTGGATAGAAATGATTCTTGTTGTTGGAAGGAAAATAGTTCACACTATATGCAGCATACTCGTATAAATGACTCGTCGAAAGCATTTATATAAGTAAGGCTGTTGTTGGTTCTATGTACATATAAAGCTACCTGTCTTGAAGTCAAGGCAGTATTAATAATAAAAAATATAACAACAATATCAATAGCTGGAACCACAAAATATTATGACATACACTAACCTTCAACTACAGCTCTGTTGTATGATCAGACACCGTTTGAACCAGACTAATGCATATATATGGATATGTATGCATACTAACAGATTGACATATATTAGTGTGTATGTGTGTGTAAATATACGGACAACATAGAAGTTTACTAATGGCGCATATATGTGTAATTTGAATTTCCAGAATCATGGGTTCGCTACAGTTCTTGAGGAATGATAATTTACAATGTAAAATATGAATGCATATACATACACACATTTATCTTATGCTAATTATAATTATATACGAACTGTTTGATCGTTGTATGGTGACGATATTTCTAGTCTGTAACGAAATCAGATTTTCATTTGTTTTTCTAGTTGGATATAATATCGTAATGATATAAGACATGATATTATCATTATTATTACTAATTATCATTATATATATA